>NC_133121.1:194106571-194441419 GCF_033568475.1 Henckelia pumila
TGCTATCTGTACAATCTGTCTTATTCAATAACAGAAGCAATATATATGGCAGAGATTATAAAATACAATTTCAGTATAACATACATATAATCTCATGCTTCTGAATAAAACACATACTTGCAAATTCTCATGTTTTTCAAATAAAACATGCTTGCAACGAATTCAGTTATTCTAATGAATTCAATACATCAGGCATACTTATCAGCAGATAAGCATGTAATTCGCATCTCAGTAAAGCAAGCAATGTTTTATCAAGCAATCATAGTCGCAGACACTTCTGTAAAGCAAGTAAAGCATACTCATGCAATACTATAAATGCATGCGACTCAATCTACCCCGCTCAACTTCTATCTTAGTCCAAGACTTTACGCTCTGATACCACCTTTTGTGGGTACCTCGGGTTGCTAATCTATTCTTAGGGCAAATTATACATTAAACATCATTAATGCAAAGAAATAAATGAAGCATAATTTTTTTTTTTTAACAAGACACGGACCTTTGCACGGGGTCTGTGCTTGGGTCCGTGCATTAACCTGTATGCACAAAACAAAATATTCAAGGTACACGGACCCCGTGCTTACCTCCGTGTCCGGGTCCATGCCCAAGTTTCAAAATTTTCTGAGCTACTGTTTTCATTCCAGACCACATGGACCCCTACATGGATCTTGGCATGGGGTCCGTGCCTTTGCTTCTTTGCACATAATACAATCAGCGGAGGTACACGGACCCTTGGTCAACATATGCACGGGGTCCGTGCCCTGCTACAAAATTAAATAATGAAGCTTTTAAATTCTGAAAAAGGATACAATCTACCTCAAAGCTTCTCAACATGATTCTATAAACATGACATGCATTTAAACATCAATCGATATATCAATAATACATGAATTCTCAAGTATAAATCAATACTCGACAACAACATAAACAAAGGTGCTTATTGTTCTAACATTTTTACCAAAGTAATAAACTACATGTCATCTGCTTAAAACCCGAGTCTCCACTTCTAATCTTTCAATCTCGTGCTATCCAAGTCAAGTTTGACTTGCTTATGCCCCAACCTGATGCAATGCACACATACAAACAAAGCAACAGCCGGATAACTCCGGTGAGAATAAATCTCAGTATGAATAACATGCATATACATCATTTAAGCATATAAACTCATTCAAATCTTGAATGTCATAAAATAACATGCTAGCATTTATAATCACATATTCTAAATCATAGAAATCTCTAGGTTAATGCATAAATGCAATGCATGTGTCAAGGAATAGGCTATCAAATCTGATATCAATAAATCGTAGCTCTGGGATCCCGGGGAAATAAAATCTTTAACCGACCATCGACTCTCCCAATCGAGGTGGTGTTAAATATCTCAATTCTCCTGACTTTGGTGCAACTATAGTGAGTCATCTAGCTCTGGAAATAAATCTATATTCCGTGCCATGAGTCATCTGACTCTGGAAGTAAATCTACATTCCATGCCACTCAACTACAGTTCTCCA
The DNA here is from genome assembly GCF_033568475.1 of Henckelia pumila. NCBI lineage: Eukaryota > Viridiplantae > Streptophyta > Magnoliopsida > Lamiales > Gesneriaceae > Henckelia > Henckelia pumila. The sequence goes on from NC_133121.1 coordinate 194,108,077, forward strand.
AACGTCATCTGCACTCTAGGCCTTTCAACCCTCTGTGCTTTTCAGGCTGGAGTTCAAGTTGAATGCAACAAAATCTGGATGCATCAAATCATACATAAGCTAAAACAACATCTTGAACACATCAATCATATAATCATATGATCATCTAATCACTCAAGGATACCGACAAATCTGTAAGCATCACATAGAATACGTAAAACATATTCAATACAGAACATAATATAAATCAAAGAAGACAAGTAAACATTTACATAATTATTCTGGGAATTCAAGAAGATAGCTATCTTGAATAATCTATCCCATTTATGTAAACGTAAACAATAACATATATTAAACATGCATGTATGTGATTTTAGGCAACTCGATAATCAGAAACAATCTCGAGTTATTCTGCCCATCTTATTAATGTCTATTCATACCTTTCAATCGTAGCTTTGACATATTCACTCTTGCTAGCATCAAAGCTGATGACGTATCTAATTTCTATTCACGCTTGCTCATCGACGTTGATAGTTGATCAAAATCAGGATTCAACTTGAATTGTTCAAACGGCTCGAACTCGTCGATTCGACTTCGATAACTCCAATTCACAACTGAAATGAAGTGTACAATATGCTTACTATTATTCTCACATCTGATCTTTAGTGCTAAGTTCAATCTATAGCTAAAATCGGCTTAAATTGCAAACCGGCGGCATAACAGTTCGAAGTCGGTAATTCCCAAAGCATAACATCAATCTTATTCATCATCTCAACTCAATATCAACAGAAATTCATCAGCTCAATTTCGAAATCATCAGCCCTAAAAATTCAGATTTTCGAACATTCTTTCAAAATTCCAAAACATGTCCAAACGACGATCTTTTCTCGATCCGTCTTAGATATGCTATCGTCGTATATGCTAGAACACGTTTATACAATCAAATCTTAATTCTAACAACAACTTAAAATTAAAACATGGTAGAACTTCTTAAAACTTACGTCAAAACGTAGCACTCGGAGCCGTGATCGCAAATATATGATCAATCAGAAATTTTACCGGGCGGATCAATTTTTATCGGAGCTTGAAGAATCAAAAATGGCTTGAAACCCCTTTCTCCCTCTCTCGGTTTCTTGGCTGAGTGTTCTGATCAATTCCCACATACTTACACGTTTTTATGGCCAAGTTGCAAGGAAAATTTCACTTTGGTCCCTGAACTTTGGCATATTTGCAATTCAGTCCCCGAACAAGCGATTTAATTCAATTTCAATCCTAAATAATTTAAGAATAATAGAATTTAATTCTAAACTCTAAATATTCTCAAATTAAATATTCTCAGAGTAAAATTAAATCATTTCGGACCTTATCGCATTTTAGTCCTTGAATTTCTCAATATTTGCAAATTAGCCCTTGCTCGGGTTTCATCCTCAAATTAAATCCTTGATATTTATAATCTTGGAATTTCCATCTTAAATTCCATAAATATCAATTCAAATATTTTTAATCTTTTAATTTAAGAATTCCGGATATTAAAATATTAAAATCCAAAAATCCTCAAATTAAATATTTACGACCCGAAATTGAAATCTCTAATTTCCATAAATTCTTAAATTCATCTTTTCACTCTTATTCGGAATTTAACTCTTAAATTCTGTCATTAAGAACTTAATATTTTCGGGCCTTACAGCGGTTGTGTTCTCCACGATTGACTTGTTGTCGGTCTACCATAAGTTAAAGGTGAAAGATGGAGATGTCCAGAAAATGTCTTTCAGAACTTGATACAGTCAATATGAGTTTCTGGTTATGCCATTCAGATTGACTAATGCGCGTTCATGGATTTGATGAACCGGGTGTTTCAGTATTTCTTGGACCAGTTTGTCATAGTATTCATAGATGACATATTGGTCTACACTCGTAGTTGGGATGCACATCGACAAAACTTGACTACATTATTGCAGAATTTCAAGGAGAATAAACTGTATGCGAAGTTTATCTAATGAGATTTTTGGTTGGAGAAAATCACTTTATTGGGTCACATAGTTTCGAGAAAGGGGGTTGAAGTTGATCCAGCGAGTAGAAGTGATTCGGGATTGGGTTGCTCTGAATAATGCTATAGAGATTCGGAGTTTCTTGGGTCTTTCAAGTTTCTACCAGAGGTTCATTAAGGAACTCCACAAGATAGCTCTACCGCTGACATCGTTGAACAAGAAGGTTGTGAATTTTGAGTGGTCAGGCGATTGCAAGGAAATTTTTGTTAAACTTAAGGAGAGATTGATGACAACACCAATGCTAGCGATTCTAGAAGGCACGGGTCAAATCGTGGTTTATACAGATGCTTCCAATAGTGGCCTTGGGGGATGCTTTGATGCAAGATGACAAGGTGATAGCTTATGCATCTCAACAGCTGAAATTTCATGAGAGAAACTACCCAGCTCATGATCTAGAGTTGGCAGCAGTGTTGTTTGCTCTGAAATTGTGGATACATTATCTCTATGGTGAGAAGTGCCAGATTTTAACCGACCACAAGAGCCTTAATTATTTCTTCACCTAGAAGAAGTTGAATATGAGGTAGAGGCAATGGTTAGAGTTGGAAAAGAACTATGACTATGAAATTAGCTACCATCCGGGTAAGGATAATGTGGTGGCAGATGCTTTGAGTTGCATGTCTGCGACTTCAAACAAGTTGACAGCTCAGTAGGAGTTGATAGAAGAATTTCAAAGGCTGAGTTTGGAAGTATTTGAGCCGCATGATTTGTGCAGCTGCTTTGTTCGTAGTGCCGAATCTGATCGACAGAATTTTAATTGACCAAGATATGGATCAGCAATTGGTCGAGTGTAAAAGAAAAGACAAGGCTAAGGGCAATACCTTGTACACAGTGAAGGATATGATCGTAAAGTACAAGGTTAGAATGTGGGTGATAGCAGTGGACTCAATGAGGGAAGATGTGATGACCGCAAAACATTCTTCTCTGTATTCCCTTCACCCTTGGAGTACAAAGATGACAAGGATCTGCAGTCGTTGTTTTAGTGATCGGGCATGAAGAAAGACATTGTTAAGTTCTTGAACGAGTGTCTAACATTTAAACAGGTTAAATGTGAGCTTTAGAGGCTAGCAGGACTTCTAAAACCTCTTCCAATTCCCACGTGGAAGTGGGAGGATGTCACCATGGTTTCGTGGTAAGATTTCTGGTTACACCATGAAGAATGAATTCCATTTGGGTAATACTTGATATATTGAAAAAATCAGCTCATTTTCTACCAGTTAGGACTAATTTCTCGATGAATAAGTTTGCAGAGTTGTATATCATGGAGATAGTCAGACTACATGGGATTCCAGCTAGGATAGTGTCTGATAGAGACCCTAGGTTTGCTTTGGGGTTTTGGGTGAGTTTGCACCGTGGGTTAGGTACAAATTTGGCATTCAGTACAACACTCTACCCACAGACAGATGGAAAGTCAGACCGAGTTATAAAAATTCTTTAGGATATGCTCAGAGCTTGCATAATCATTTTAGAGGTAGTTGGGAGTCGAAGTTTCCTCTAGTGTAGTTCACCTACAATAACAGTTACAATTAGACAATTGGTATGGCTCCATATGAAGTCTTGTATTGAAGGAGTTGTAGAACTCCTTTGCATTGGGATGATGTAGGTGAAAGAGCAGTTCTGGGGTCATAGATAGTGACTCAAACAGTGAGTCTAGTGGCTACAATCAGAGATAGAATGCAGATAGCTCATAGTCATCAGAAAGGCTATGCCGACCAGCGACGTAGGGAGCTAGAGTTCAAAGTTGGAGATCACATCTTTCTGAAGGTATCACTTTTGAAGGGAGTAATGAGGTTTGGAAAGAAATGGAATCTGAGTCTTAGATATATAAGACCTTTCAAGATCCTAGAGAAAGTTGGGGCTCGAGCTAACTGAGTTGCTTTACGTCCAAATTTATTAGGTGTACACGGCGTATTTCATATCTCCATGTTGAGGAATTATGCCTCGAACACTTCCCACATGATTCACCAAGAACCAGTTCATTGAACACCAGACTTGTCTTAGGAGGAGATGCTAGTTTAATTCTTGGAAAGACAAGTTAGAAAATTGAGAAACCAAGAGATCGGAATGGTTAGGGTGATGTGGCGTAATCAACTGGTAGAGGAGGATACATGGGAGACTGAGGATGATATGCTTAGTCGCTACCCAGAGTTGTTTCGTAAGTCCAATTTCGACGAAATTCTTTTTACAGATGGTAGGTTGTAAGGTCCAGAAGTTTACTAATTCACTCACGAGACTTTAAATGATTTTTATGGTTTTATTTATTTTATTTATGAAATTTAAATGTTATGTTATGATTGCGCCTGATGTTTTAAGGTCTCAAGTTAGTTATATGTTTTTAGGATTTTGATTAATTCGGGACAGAGGGAAATGAAACTAGGCTACAAACGAGGTTACAAAAATATTTCTATGTTTATTTAAGCTCAATATTTGGTGTAGTTTTTATTTTAAAAATTTGAGAGGATAAATTTTGAAAGTCAGGCTTGGTGACTAATGGGCCGACTTCCAAGCCCATTAGTCATATTGAGTCATCGTTCAAATTTTCACAATTATTTTCTCTTCCTACGCTGCCTAGTACTCCATCTCCCTCTCCCTTCTCTCTTTAACAGTCATGCACCAAGGAATAAGATGTTCTTCGATCACGTTCGTGCAAGGATATATCGCTACCAAAGCCAGATTATACCCAACCTACGATGATCGGGCAGGTTTTTAACATTTTGAAACTACCATTCAAGAGTATAGATATTTGTTTTGCGAAAATATGCGTGTTTATGTGTATCTAGTGTATGATGCATTGATTTTATGAGATTTTGATGAGCATGATGTAGAATTATGATACGTGAATCATTGTTGACGTTGTGTGTAATAATTTTTGAGGTTTGATTAGAAAAGATGTGTGAAACTCAGATTTTTGGTGTGTGTATTCTTGTATGTAAAATTTTTTATGCAAATTTTTTTAAGTTGGTTGTTTTGATTGAATCCTTTTCGAGTTTCTGAAGTATTTCATGAGTATGATCAAAGTTTTAATGTGTGAGTGTGTTTGATTGAATTGGAATAGAAAAGGATCTAAATAGGGACCAAAATCGCATTGTGTATCCCTCCTTGTGTGTCAGGACAGTGACCCAGCGCTGCCCAGGGCCAAAGCCCCAGTGCCCCAGCGCTAGATAGGGCCGTGGCCCTAGCGCTAGAGTGCTTCTTAGAGGTGCCTCAGCGCTAGGGGTTATCCCGAAACTTCTTTTAAACATGTTTCAATGTCCTAAAGCTACTTTTAAGGTCTTTTAAGGTGTTGGAACTATTTATAAAATGTTTTCATAGAAAGATGTTCAAGTTTTGATGTTAAAACGAAAAGAACGACTCACGTGGATCGATTTAGCTATGTAGTGCATCTATATGTATTTTTTCCTCACAAAAGGTATATTCATTATGATAGCATGAATTTTCATGAATGTGAAGTTGTTATACTCATTTATTTCAAATATCATGCATGATTTTCAAGCACAAGTTTAAAAGGTATGGAATGTTTATGAAAGTTGATGAGAAGTTTTATGAGAAAGTTTACGTGAATTTTAAGAATGATGATAATGTTTTATAACAATGATGAAGTATGATGATGAATGATGATGCATGAAAAATATTTTGATGTTGTATGTGTTCTCGTGGTAGCAGTACATGATTGGTACTCTGGATTGAGGCCAAGAGGGGCCTTTCCAAAGAATGAAATTTTAAGCGGACAAGGCCAAGAAGAGATGTATATTGGCCAATACCGAGATGAGATGCATATTGGCCATGACCAGTATGTTTCATATGCTTGTTATACAACAACTGTGATCACGAGAACTCAACGTGCTAAAAAATGGTGGCTATCACAATTGTATGTATTTCATCACCCAAAATGAAGAAGTTTATGACATATATTTTTATGCATGAAATTTTTGTTTAGTAGCTATGAAATGTAAGTTTCTTGCTAAGTCTTTAGACATAATATTATTTAATGATGCATGTGATGTTGATATTAATGACGTTATTGATGAGTATGTCAAGGGACAAGAAGCGGAGTAGCCGGTCCGGCGAGGGATAAAGCACAAACGCCTTTTTAGAGGACTTTTGTTTATTTTTGTATGTTGGCAAAACTTTGATGAATATTTTATTACAGTTGTTCGATGCAATGTTATTTTTAAATGAATGTTTTTATTTTCCGCATTTGTTTTATGTTTTAAAGAATGAATGTTGAGTAGCGTCCTCAAGATTTGGGGATGTTACAGTTGATGATTAGAAGATTCGGATGCAAGCTCACCTTGATGCTCAAGACAATGACATGTGGTATATCATCACAGATGAACCAATCACGATCACAAAAGCAAACATAGTTGTTCCATAAGTAGTGGAGCTCATCAGATGATTGAGAAACATAGGAGCGAGTGGACAACTTAAGATAAAAAAAAGAAAACCAACCTATATAATGTTGCAAAGGATATTTTTTCTATAAGACCTTGGATAAAAACACATTTAGTAAGGTCAAGACGTTTAATACAAAAAGAGATATGGGAGAAGCTAATTTAGTTGTGTGAGGGCAATGAACAAACAAAGGAGAACAAGCTATCTGTGGCTACTCAGATATTTGTCAATATCAAAATGATGTCTGGAGAAACAATGACTGATTTTGATGATCGTGTCAGCAGCATATTCATTGAACTGAATGGACTGGGAAAAGTTTACAAGTGGTGCTAGAAGTAATGAGAGGTCTTCCCAAGGAGTGGGATGTGAAAACCTTGGCAATGCGTGAATCTAAAGACCTCAACAAGCTAGAACATCATGACCACTTTTTAGATCTCAAGGCATATGGGTTTAAAATTCAAACCAGGGAGAATGATCGGTCGAACCCCCAGTTGACTAAGGCACTTGCAGCTGTGAAACTGAACCATCAGTTTCAGTTGAGATGACCACTGAACAACTGAGTACTGATTCCATATCACTATTCTTTAAAAAGTTTTAAAAGTTCATAAGGAAGAATCAAGGAAATTTCTCAAACAACTACTCCAAGAGACCATACCAGAAGAATTATTCAGCAGAGTATTCAAATGCTTGCTACAACTATGGTAAAAATGGACATTCCATAGCCAAATGAACATAGACTAAGAAGGATGATAAGAGAACATATGAGAAAGGAAAAAAAGTCAGTCAAGAGGAGAATAAGTTCCAAGGATGAAAAAAATTCTTACAAGAAGAAAAATGAGGCATTGGTAGCTGAGGATAGCAAAGCCAAGTGGGCAGATAATTATAGGTAATTCTCAGAATCAGATTGTTCCACCAGTTCTAGTGAGGATGAGGAAGTTAATTGTATCATGGCAGATGATGATAAACCATCAAGTAGTGCTTAGGTATTTGAATTTAATTACCTCCGATAAATTTGCATGAGATGAGCTATTAAATGCCCTACATGAAATTGTTCACGAGTACCATAGATTGTTCCTATCATTTGAAGAAGTTAAAGCGAAGAAAAATGAACTTCCAGACACCTCAATTGAGCCCAGTTGGGAACAGTAATTTTAGAAGATCATTCTTGAGGTAGAGATTGCTAAGATAATGACTGAGAATGATGAGATACAAATTGAAAGTCAGAGGTTAAAATCGGAAAATTTGAGGATAACCGTGTTGGAGAACGCGACGATCAGATCAATTAGAATTGATACCCGGTGCAGCGGAAGTTTAAAAATTTTGTATGGAACGATTCCATAATAGGTATCAACCTTACGATTAAATTGTGTGTGTGTAAAATTAAATAACAATTATAAAATTTTTACCTTTAATCTCGAATCGAGATTTTGGACACCAACAGATTTCTCTGCTCTTGTTGTATATCCCTGGAACTGATGGACGAACTGTTCTTCAATCAGGTCCACGAACGGATATTTAATCCCTCTGATAGATTGCACTAGAAAATCTATCAGAAGTTTCTACGAAGAGAATTAACGAATTTGATCCGTTAAACCAGACTGTAATTCAAAATCACAGGCTGGATTTTTCTCGAGTAGAGGGAGAGAGGGGGGGGGGGGGGGCGACCACCTTTTGAAAATTAACTAGGGTTTTCGAAAAATCCTTGTGACCTGTTGTGTGTAATTTCTGTACTGCAATAACTTATTTATAATGTAGGCCACTAACATCTTAGGGCCCATTAGTCATAAGTTCAAGCCCGACAAGCAAAGCCCGCATGTTCAGAAATTAATATAAAATTCATCGTGACTCCGATTGATAAACCGATTTCACCAATGTGCACAGAAACCATTTCTGCACCTTTTAAAGTCAAGATAAATTTTTCTGAATCCGAATTCAGTGATTTCCAAAAATGGCCATCCCTATGTCATTTTAGGAAATCTTACTCCTATACTCTTAAATAAGAAGTCCAACTTCTTCGTTCATTAAATTTAACTCTTTAAATTTAACTATCTCAACGGGGATTAAAAATCCATTACACTGTGTGACCCTCAATGGTTCAGGGATACAGCTAGCCGTGGGCTCACAACTCCTTGTGACTCGGAACAACAATTTCCGACTTGCCCATCGAATCATGGTATGAGCGCCTAGCAACATCGCCCCATGATTCCCTAGGTATCACTGATAGTGCCTACAAGAACCAGTAGATTTTGGTTAGCGTACAGTACGGTCCCTTCATCCATATATCCCGATCGAATCAACAACCATTGGTATATCGAGAGTCGCTCGAGATTCGATAACTATGCAATACATCTTGAAGATCAAATAGTGACATCGCATGTGCTACTAAGAAACCATTTCTTAAAACACATCATGTACTCTGGCCAGAGATTCGTCACACTAATATCTCCTCAGATCGCATAGGATATCCACACTCGCAAGTATGTGGTGAATCCTTGACAACAAAGCATCGACTCCTATATGTGTTGTAACTGTACCCAATCCCGACACCTGATGACCCCAATAGAGTCGGTAAACGAGTCAAAGCACAGTACTAGCATATAGAGTCTCAATGATGTTTCAAGTAGTAAGGACTAATGGTGTACAACCAAAACCGCGGACTTTATCCACTCGATAAGTGATAACCACTTGGAAATTCCGGATAGGGTAGTTCGATCATTCATCATATGAATATCCATTTGCATGCTTCGAACATCTCTATGTTCCCTACCAATGAAACGTGGTACTCTGCATCGCAAATGCTAGTCTCATACTCGAGCGATCCTTATCCTTATTATCGGACGGCTCAATCGACTAGGAACAGTTTAGAATATACAGTGACTATAAGATGTGTTTCATGATAGACATCCCCATGTTCTACCACATCTTACATACACTATAGTATATTCAAGGTCTTTATCAAAACAACAATAGTATATCACAATATAACAATATGAAGAAAGATAAAGTCATTGCCATTAATAAAAGTGTAAATTATATTAAACAAAAGATTGTTTATACAAAGAGTCATCAAAGCCCTTAGCCACAAGTTGGCTCACCGGGCACCCACTCTTTCAATCTTCCACTTGCCCTAAAGCCAACTAGTCATACTACGTAGACCCATTGCTTCGCGATGTTTGTCAAATAATGGTCCTGGCAAGGGCTTAGTAAGTGGATCAGCGATATTGTCTGCAGAGGCCACTCTTTCGACAGTGATGTCTCCTCTTTCCACAATCTCCCGGATGATGTGGTATTTCCTCAGTATGTGTTTGGATCTTTGATGAGACCTTGGTTCCTTTGCCTGAGCAACGGCACCCGTGTTGTCACAGTACACCGGGACTGGACCAACAGCTTCAGGAATGACGCCCAACTCTTGGACGAAATTCCTCATCCAAACGGCCTCTTTAGCAGCAGCTGATGCTGCAATGTATTCTGCTTCAGTGGTGGAATCCGCTGTGGTGCCTGTGTTGGAGAACGCGGCGTTCAGATCAATTATGATTGATACCCGGTGCAGCGAAAGTTTAAAATTTTGTATGGAACGATTCCATAATGGGTATCAACCTTACGATTAAATTGTGTGTGTGTAAAAATTAAATAATAATTATAAAATTTTTACCTTTAATCTCGAATCGAGATTTTGGACACCAACAGATTTCTCTGCTCTTGTTGTATATCCCTGGAACTGATGGACGAACTGTTCTTCAATCAGGTCCACGAATAGATATTCAATCCCTCTGATAGATTGCACTAGAAAATCTATCAGAAGTTTCTACGAAGAGATTAACGAATTTGATCCGTTAAACCAGACTGTAATTCAAAATCACAGGCTGGATTTTTCTCAAGCAGAGGGAGAGGGGGCGGCGGCCACAATCAATAAAATTAGGGTTTTCAAAAATTATTTTGTGACCTGTTGTGTGTAATTTCTGTACTGCAATAACTTATTTATAATGTAGGCCACTAACAGCTTAGGGCCCATTAGTCATAAGTTCAAGCCCGACAAGCAAAGCCCGCATGTTCAGAAATTAATATAAAATTCATCGTGACTCCGATTGATAAACCGATTTCACCAATGTGCACAGAAACCATTTCTGCACCTTTTAAAGTCAAGATAAATTTTTTTGAATCCGAATTCAGTGATTTCCAAAAATGGCCATCCCTATGTCATTTTAGGAAATCTTACTCCTCTACTCTTAAATAAGAAGTCCAACTTCTCCGTTCATTAAATTTAACTCTTTAAATTTAACTATCTCAACGGGGATTAAAAATCCATTACACTGTGTGACCCTCAATGGTTCAGGGATACAGCTAGCCGTGGGCTCACAACTCCTTGTGACTCGGAACAACAATTTCCGACTTGCCCATCGAATCATGGTATGAGCGCCTAGCAACATCGCCCCATGATTCCCTAGGTATCACTGATAGTGCCTACAAGAACCAGTAGATTTTGGTTAGCGTACAGTACGGTCCCTTCATCCAAATATCCCGATCGAATCAACAACCATTGGTATATCGAGAGTCGCTCGAGATTCGATAACTATGCAATACATCTTGAAGATCAAATAGTGACATCGCATGTGCTACTAAGAAACCATTTCTTAAATCACATCATGTACTCTGGCCAGAGATTCGTCACACTAATATCTCCTCAGATCGCATAGGATATCCACACTCGCAAGTATGTGGTGAATCCTTGACAACAAAGCATCGACTCCTATATGTGTTGTAACTGTTCCCAATCCCGACACCTGATGACCCCAATAGAGTCGGTAAACGAGTCAAAGCACAGTACTAGCATATAGAGTCTCAATGATGTCTCAAGTAGTAAGGACTAATGGTGTACAACCAAAACCGCGGACTTTATCCACTCGATAAGTGATAACCTCTTGGAAAGTCCGGATAGGGTAGTTCGATCATTCATCATATGAATATCCATTTGCATGCTTCGAACATCTCTATGTTCCTTACCAATGAAACGTGGTACTCTGCATCGCAAATTCTAGTCTCAAACTCGAGCGATCCTTATCCTTATTATCAGACGGCTCAATCGACTAGGAACAGTTTAGAATATACAGTGACTATAAGATGTGTTTCATGATAGACATCTCCATGTTCTACCACATCTTACATACACTATAGTATATTCAAGGTCTTTATCAAAACAACAATAGTATATCACAATATCACAATATGAAGAAAGACAAAGTCATTGCCATTAATAAAAGTGTAAATAATATTAAACAAAAGATTGTTTATACAAAGAGTCATCAAAGCCCTTAGCCACAAGTTGGCTCACCGGGCACCCACTCTTTCAATCTCCCACTTGCCCTATGGCCAACTAGTCATACTACGTAGACCCATTGTTTCGCGATGTTTGTCAAATAATGGTCCTGGCAAGGGCTTAGTAAGTGGATCAGCGATATTGTCTGCAGAGGCCACTCTTTCGACAGCGATGTCTCCTCTTTCCACAATCTCCCGGATGATGTGGTATTTCCTCAGTACGTGTTTGGATCTTTGATGAGACCTTGGTTCCTTTGCCTGAGCAACGGCACCCGTGTTGTCACAGTACACCGGGACTGGACCAACAACTTCAGGAATGACGCCAAACTCTTGGACGAAATTCCTCATCCAAACGGCCTCTTTAGCAGCAGCTGATGCTGCAATGTATTCTGCTTCAGTGGTGGAATCCGCTGTGGTGTCCTGCTTGGAACTCTTCCAAGAGACAGCACCGCCATTGAGCATGAACACAAATCCAGAGGTTGACTTCGAGTCATCCACGTCACTTTGGAAGCTAGAGTCGGTATAGCCTTCCAATTTTAGTTCTCTTCCTCCATATACCATGAACATATTCTTAGTCCTTCGTAAGTACTTAAGAATGTCCTTCACGGCTTTCCAATGCATTTGACCGGATTAGCTTGATATCTGCTCGTGACACTCAGAGCAAATGCTACATCCGGTCTGGTAGATATCATCCCATACATGATACTACCTATGGCTGACGCATATGGTACATGTGTCATTTTCTCTATCTCTTCATCAGTCTTGGGACACATAGACTTGGATAGAGAAACTCCATGACACATGGGTAGATGTCCTCTCTTGGACCCATCCATTGAAAACCGTTTCAATATGGTGTCGATGTAGGTTGATTGAGTGAGTCCTATCATTCTCTTAGATCTATCTCTATAGATCTGTATCCCAAGAATATAGGATGCCTCACCCAAATCCTTCATCGAGAATCTACCTGATAACCATATCTTTGTTGACTGCAACATCCCTACATCATTCCCAATGAGTAAGATGTCATCAACATAAAGTACTAAGAATGTCACAGCATCCTTAACTACTTTCTTGTACACGCATGGTTCCTCCGGGTTCTTGATGAAACCAAAATCTTTTATTGTTTCATCAAATTTCTGGTTCCAACTTCTTGATGCTTGTTTTAGACCATAAATTGATCTCTGAAGCTTGCATACCTTATGCTCGCTTCCCATGGATGTGTACCCCTCAGGCTGCTTCATATAGATCTCTTCCTTAATGTCTCCATTAAGAAAAGCAGTCTTCACATCCATTTGCCATATCTCATAGTCATACCATGCAGCTATGGCAATAAGGATTCTTATGGACTTGAACATTGCAACTGGCGAAAAGGTTTCATCATAGTCAACTCCTTGTCTTTGAGTATAACCTTTTGCCACCAATCGCGCCTTGTAGGTCAATACCTTACCATCAGGCCCAAGCTTTCTCTTGTAGATCCATTTACACCCTATTGGAACAATTCCATCGGGAGGATCTACTAGAGACCAAACTTGGTTTGTATGCATCGAATCTATTTCCGACTGCATAGCTTCAAGCCATAAATTTGAATCCGCATCAGAAATTGCTTCCTTGAAGATTCTTGGATCACATCCAACATTGGGTTCATCTTGATCCCCTTCAAGAAGAAGACCATATCGAATAGGAGGTCTAGAAGTCCTCTCGGATCTTCTAGGTATAGGCGTGTCCAGCAATGGTTCCTGAGGTGTAGGATCGTTATTTTGTATTTCGGGTTCTTCTCAAATTTCTTCGAGTTCCATCATCTCGCCTTTCTTATCCAATAAGAACTCCTTCTCCAAGAAGGTGGCATTCCTTGAAACAAACACCTTTGTTTCAGCAGGATAATAGAAATAATATCCGATTGAATTCTTCGGATACCCTACAAAATAACATAAGCTGGATCGACTATCCAACTTATCTCCCACTGTCCGCTTCACGTAAGCAGGACATCCCCAAATCCTCAAGTACGAATACTTAGGAGCTTTGCCATTCCATAACTCGTATGGTGTTTTGTCCACTGCTTTAGTGTGGACGTTGTTCAACAACAATACCGCCGTTTCAAGCGCATAGCCCCAAAACGAAGGTGGAAGCTCAGTGAAGCTCATCATGGACCGAACCATGCCCAACAAAATTCGATTACGACGCTCCGATACACCATTAAGCTGTGGTGTCATAGGAGGAGTCCACTGAGAGAGAATCCCATTCTCTTTTAGATAGTCCAAAAACTCGGTACTCAAGTATTCTCCACCTCGATCCGATCGAAGTGCTTTAATACTTTTACCTAGCTTGTTTTCTACTTCAGCCTTGAATTCTTTGAACTTTTCAAATGCTTCAGACTTATATTTCATTAAATATAAATACCCATACCTTGAATAATCATCAGTAAAGGTAATGAAGTAGGTGTGGCCATATTGAGTCCCAACTCTAAATGGACCACAAACATCTGTATGGATCAAATCCAACAGATTTTGACTACGTTCAGGTTTCCCCTTAAAAGGAGATTTAGTCATTTTTCCTTTTAGGCAGGATTCACAAGTAGGTAGAGAGTTAATATCAGACATATCAGACATGCCCTCTCCCACTAGCTTGTTCATCCTCCTTGAGGAAATATGACCTAGCCTAGCGTGCCAAAGGTTTGCCGGGTTTTGGCTATCGATTTTCCTTTTGTTTGTTGTTGCCGGTTTATCAACATAATTTATTGGAACGTCTTTTAGTTTTAGGTTGTATAGATCATTTTCAAGTTGTCCATTTCCAATTAAACATTCATTCTTGTAAATATTGCAAATCCCACTCACAAAATTGCAAGAATAACCATCTCTATCAAGCATAGAAACAGAAATAATGTTTTTAATCAAATCCGGAACAAATAAAACATCTCTTAAAAGTAACTTAAAACCGTTTTGCAAAATTAAATAAACATCTCCCACGGCTTTTGCTTCAACTCTGGAACCATTTCCGAGCCTCAGCTGGGTCTCACCCATCCTAAGCCTGCGACTTCTTGTCATCACCTGCAAATCATTGCAAATGTGAGATCCACATCCGGTATCCAATACCCAAGAAGTAGTATTAAGTGAAACATTTATTTCAATATAGAACATACCCTTCGCAGTTCGCAACTGCTCTAGATATTCCTTGCAGTTACGCTTCCAATGACCGGGCTTCTTGCAGTAATGGCAAACATCCTTGGATTTTTCCATGTTTGAAGCCTTTGTCTTGTACTTCTTCTCGGGTTCGATTTTCTTGGGTGGGGCAGAACGTTTCTTACCCTTTGTACTTGGCCCCTTCTTAGCAGAAGAAGAGGAGCCCACCAAGAAAGCCGGTTTATCCTTCTTTAATGTGGATTCATATGTCACAAGCATATTGACCATCTCTTCAAGGGAGGCCTCTATCTTGTTCATATTGAAATTTACCACAAATCCATCAAACGAAGAAGGAAGAGACAGAAGTAGTAAGTCCACGTTGAGTTCATGCTCCAACACCTAATCAAGGGTTACCAACTTCTATATGAGCCAAATCACTCGTACCCCATGATCACGGACCGAAGTCCCTTCACGCATGCGACACGTCATTAGCTCCTTTACAGTAGCGAACCTTTCAGCCCTCGATTGAGCCCCAAAAAGTTCCTTGAGTTGAACGTGAATGTCAGCAGCATTCACGGTGTCCTCAAATCGCCTCTGGAGTTCATCAGACATCGAGGCTTGCATATAGAATTTGGTCTTGATATCATGGTCCCACCATGTATCAAGCTTGGCTAACTCCTCCGGACTTACGTCAGCTGGTGCTTCCTTCGGAGGAGATTTTTCTAACACGTAGAGCATCTTCTCCGAAGTCAAGACAATCTTCAACTTACGGAACCATTCCGTATAGTTTGCGCCAGTCAACTTATTTTGTTCGAGGATCGAGAAAAGTGGATTACGCGAATTCATCTTATGAAATACTGAAAAGAAACAGACAAATATCAGTGATTGTTTAAGCAATTTACTAAGACATAAAATAGGCGAAATTTATTTTATGAATCTCACTCCCACTATTTTAACGATTTCACTGTTGGAAAAACTGGCGTTCAGATCAATCACGATTGATACCCAGTGCAGCGGAAGTTTAAAAATTTTATCATGGAACAATTCCATGGTGTGGGTATCAACCATTCAACGATTAAATTATTGTGTGTGTAAAATTCAAATAACAATTAATTAAATTTTACCTTAAATCTCACAACGAGATTAATGGACACCAACAGATTTTATCTGCTCTTGTTGTCTCTCCCTGGAACCGATGAACTCCTTCAATCAGGTCCACGAACAGAGGTTTAATCCCTCTGATAGATTGCACTAGAAAATCTATCAGAAGTTTTCTGCGAAGAGATTACACGAATCTGATTCGTTATTCCTGACCGCGATTCAAAATCACAGACCGGAATTTTCTCGGGCAGAGGGGGAGGGGTCGGCCGAAATTTCTTTTAGAGAGACTAGGGTTTTCGATTTTTGCTCTAAAAAATTATGACCTGTTGTGTGTAATTTCTGTACTGAAATAACTTATTTATAATGCAGGCCACTAACACCTTAGGGCCCATTAATCATAAGCTGGGGCCCGACAAGCAAAGCCCGCTCGTTCAGAAATTAATATAAAATTAATCGTGACTTCGATTGATGAACTGATTTCACCAATGTGCACAGAAACCATTTCTGCACATTTTAAAGTCAAAATAAATTTTCCTGAATCCGAATTCAGTGGTTTCCAAAAATGTCCATCCCTATGTCATTTTAGGAAATCCTACTCCCTTACTCTTATTTAAGAAGTCCAACTCCTTAGTTCATTAAATTTAACTCTTTAAATTTAACTATCTCAACGGGGATTAAAACTCCATTACACTGTGTGACCCTCAATGGTTCAGGGATACAGCTAGCCGTGGGCTCACAACTCCTTGTGACTCGGAACAACACTTTCCGACTTGCCCAACGAATCATGGTAAAGCGCCTAGCAACATCGCCCCATGATTCCCTAGGTATCACTGATAGTGCCTACAAGAACCAGTAGATTTTGGTTAGCGTACAGTACGGTCCCTTCATCCATATATCCCGATCGAATCAACAACCATTGGTATATCGAGAGTCGCTCAAGATTCGATAACTATGCAATACATCTTGAAGATCAAATTAGTGACATCGCATGTGCTACTAAGAAACCATTTCTTAAATCACATCAAGTACTCTGGCCAGAGATTTGTCACACTAATATCTCCTCAGATCGCATAGGATATCCACACTCGCAAGTATGTGGTGAATCCTTGACAACAATGCATCGACTCCTATATGTGTCGTAACTGTACCCAATCTCGACACCTGATGACCCCCATAGAGTCGGTAAACGAGTCAAAGCACAGCACTAGCATATAGAGTCTCCATGATGTTTCAAGTCGTAAGGACTAATGGTGTACAACCAAAACCGCGGACTTTATCCACTCGATAAGTGATAACCACTTGGAAAGTCCGGATAGGGTAGTTCGATTATTCATCCTATGAATATCCATTTGCATGCTTCGAACATCTCCATGTTCCCTACCAATGAAACGTGGTACTCCGCATCGCAAATGCTAGTCTCAAACTCGAGCGATCCTTATCCTTATTATCGGACGGCTCAATCGACTAGGAACGGTTTTAGAATATACAGTGACTATAAGATGTATTTCATGATAGACATCCCCATGTTCTACCACATCTTACATACACTATAGTATATTCAAGGTCTTTATCAAAACAACAATAGTATATCACAATATAACAATATGAAGTAATATAAAGTCATTGCCATTAATAAAAGTGTAAATAATATTAAACAAAAGATTGTTTATACAAAGAGTCATCAAAGCCCATAGCCACACAGTTGGCTAACTGGGCACCCACTCTTACAATCTCCCACTTGCCCTATAGCCAACTAGTCATACTACGTAGACCCATTGCTTCGCGATGTTTGTCAAACAATGGTCCTGGCAAAGGCTTAGTAAGCGGATCAGCGATATTGTCTGCAGAGGCCACTCGTTCGACAATGATGTCTCCTCTTTCCACAATCTCCCGGATTATGTGGTATTTCCTCAGTACGTGTTTGGATCTTTGATGAGACCTTGGTTCCTTTGCTTGAGCAACGGCACCCGTGTTGTCGCAGTACACCGGGACTGGACCAACAAATTCAGGAATGACGCCCAACTCTTGGACGAAATTCCTTATCCAAACGGCCTCTTTAGCAGCAGCTGATGCTGCAATGTATTCAGCCTCAGTGGTGGAATCCGCTGTGGTGTCCTGCTTGGAACTCTTCCAAGAGACAGCACCGCCATTGAGCATGAACACAAATCCAGAGGTAGACTTCGAGTCATCCACATCACTTTGGAAGCTAGAGTCGGTATAGCCTTCCAGTTTGAGTTCTCGTCCTCCATAAACCATGAACATATTCTTAGTCCTTCGCAAGTACTTAAGAATGTCCTTCACGGCTTTCCAATGCATTTGACCAGGATTAGACTGATATCTGCTCGTGACACTCAGAGCAAATGCTACATCCGGTCTGGTAGATATCATCCCATACATGATACTACCTATAGCTGACGCATATGGTACATGTGTCATATTCTCTATCTCTGCATCAGTCTTGGGACACATAGACTTGGATAGAGAAACTCCATGACACATGGGTAGATGTCCTCTCTTGGACCCATCCATTGAAAACCGTTTCAATATGGTATCGATGTAGGTTGATTGAGTGAGTCCTATCATTCTCTTAGATCTATCTCTATAGATCTGAATCCCTAGAATGTAGGATGCCTCACCCAAATCCTTCATCGAAAATCTACCTGATAACCATATCTTCGTTGACTGCAACATCCCTACATCATTCCCAATGAGTAGGATGTCATCAACATAAAGTACTAAGAATGTCACCGCATCCTTAACTACTTTCTTGTACACGCAAGGTTCCTCCGGGTTCTTGATGAAACCAAAATCTTTAATTGTTTCATCAAATTTCTGGTTCCAACTTCTTGATGCTTGTTTTAGACCATAAATTGATCTCTGAAGCTTGCATACCTTATGCTCGCTTCCCATGGATGTGAACCCCTCAGGCTGCTTCATATAGATTTCTTCCTTAATGTCTCCATTAAGAAAAGCAGTCTTCACATCCATTTGCCATATCTCATAGTCATACCATGCAGCTATGGCAATAAGGATTCTTATGGACTTGAACATAGCAACTGGTGAAAAGGTTTCATCATAGTCAACTCCTTGCCTTTGAGTATAACCTTTCGCCACCAATCGCGCCTTGTAGGTCAATACCTTACCATCAGGCCCAAGCTTTCTTTTGTAGATCCATTTACACCCTATTGGAACAATTCCATCGGGAGGATCTACCAAAGACCAAACTTGGTTTGTATGCATCGAATCCAATTCTGACTGCATAGCTTCAAGCCATAAATTCGAATCCGCATCAGAAATTGCTTCCTTGAAGTTTCTTGGATCACATCCAATGTCGGGTTCATCTTGATCCCCTTCAAGAAGAAGACCATATCGAATAGGAGGTCTAGAAGTCCTCTCGGATCTTCTAGGTTCAGGCGTGTCCAGCAATGGTTCCTGAGGTGTAGGATCGTTATTTTGTATTTCGGGTTCTTCTCGAACTTCTTCGAGTTCCATCATCTCGCCTTTCTTATCCAATAAGAACTCCTTCTCCAAGAAGGTGGCATTCCTAGAAACAAACACCTTTGTTTCAGCAGGATAATAGAAATAATATCCGATTGAATTCTTCGGATACCCTACAAAATAACATAAGCTGGATCGACTATCCAACTTATCTCCCACTGTCCGCTTCACGTAAGCAGGACATCCCCAAATCCTCAAGTACGAATACTTAGGAGCTTTGCCATTCCATAACTCGTATGGTGTTTTGTCCACTGCTTTAGTGTGGACGTTGTTCAACAACAATACCGCCGTTTCAAGCGCATAGCCCCAAAACGAAGGTGGAAGCTCAGTGAAGCTCATCATGGATCGAACCATGTCCAACAAGGTTCGATTACGACGCTCCGACACACACCATTAAGCTGTGGTGTCATAGGAGGAGTCCACTGAGAGAGAATCCCATTCTCTTTTAGATAGTCCAAAAACTCGGTACTCAAGTATTCTCCACCTCGATCCGATCGAAGTGCTTTAATACTTTTACCTAGCTTGTTTTCTACTTCAGCCTTGAATTCTTTGAACTTTTCAAATGCTTCAGACTTATATTTCATTAAATATAAATACCCATACCTTGAATAATCATCAGTAAAGGTAATGAAGTAGGTGTGGCCATGTTGAGTCCCAACTCTAAATGGACCACAAACATCTGTATGGATCAAATCCAACAGATTTTGACTACGCTCAGGCTTCCCCTTAAAATGAGATTTAGTCATTTTTCCTTTTAGGCAGGATTCACAAGTAGGTAGAGAGTTAATATCAGACATATCAAACATGCCCTCTCCCACTAGCTTGTTCATCCTCCTTGAGGAAATATGACCTAGTCTAGCGTGCCAAAGGTTTGCCGGGTTTTGACTATCGATTTTCCTTTTGTTTGTTGTCGCCGGTTTGTCTTTTGCTTCTTCTCGGGTTCCACTTTCTTGGGTGGGGCAGAACGTTTCTTGCCCTTCATACTTGGCCCCTTCTTAGCAGAAGATGAGGAGCCCACCAAGAAAGCTGGCTTATCCTTCTTAAGTGTGGATTCATATGTAACGAGCATATTGACCATCTCTTCAAGGGTGGCCTCTATCTTGTTCATATTAAAATTTATCACGAATCCATCAAATGAAGAAGGAAGAGATAGAAGCAGCAAGTCCACATTGAGTTCATGCTCCAACACCAAATCAAGGGTCGCTAACTTCTGTATGAGCCAAATCACTCGTACCCCATGATCACGGACCGAAGTCCCTTCACGCATGCGGCACGTCATCAACTCCTTAACAGTAGAGAACCTTTCAGCCCTCGACTGAGCCCCAAAAAGTTCCTTGAGTTGCGCGTGAATGTCAGCAGCATTCACCGTGTCCTCAAATCGCCTCTGGAGTTCATCAGACATCGAGGCTTGCATATAGCATTTGGTCTTGATGTCATGGTCCCACCATGCATCAAGCTTGGCCAATTCCTCCGGACTAACATCAGCTGGTGCTTCCTTCGGAGGTGCTTTCTCTAACACATAGAGCATTTTCTCCGAAGTTAAGACAATCTTCAACTTCCGGAACCATTCCGTATAGTTGGCGCCGGTCAGCTTGTTTTGTTCGAGGATCGAGAATAAAGGATTTCGCGAATTCATTGTATGAAATACTGAAAAGGAAAACAGACATATATCAATGATTGTTTAACAATTTACTAAGACATAAAATAGGCGAATTTAATTTTATGAATCTCACTCCCACTATTTTAACGATTTCACCACCCTCTAGTGAAAACGGGAAACTTTTTCCTTAGTGAGAACATGGAGTCCAATTGACAAACTTATGGTCCCGAATAATATCAGCCAACCATAATTCTCAAAAGGTAGAGCCCAATTGCTTCCAAAGCAACCCCCATGTATTTACCTCATGTCCAATAAGGGCCCAATAATATGACGCCGTTTAAAGTGACATGTCAAGATGACCCATCAATATTAAGTTGTGATGGACGGTCGCCATGTGGATCCCCCAATAATATGAGCCGATCCCATGGGAGTTCCACCCAACTTACAACATTTGTCGATCCAATGTACAGCTTTCCGACGGACGGGCCCCCCCAATAATATGAGCCGGACCGTATCCGCGGGTAGCATCACATACATTGACCGTTGATGGAAGGTAGGAACATTTAAACAATATTTAAATTTCCTTTATTTATCTTGATATAAATTTTAAATCATATTTAAAATGAGGGATTTTATTTATAAAAATATTTGTCTCATCATATTTAATTTATTGCATGCATTGCCGGATTCACGCAATTTATGTCTAAACATGCATACAATCATAATATCACATATTATATAGGATGATCGATTCCATTTCTAATTGACCCGTGGTTGCCAATCACGGGTCTTAGTCCAATCCTAGGTAATATGCAGTATGCAAATGCAATCCTATTACATATGCTTCCAATTTACATTTCTTCAGTCTTCATTGTCTGCTGGGCCCACCATCTTCAAATCTTGATCTCCCACTAAATCTAATGTATTTACAATAAATAACAATGACAAGTAGGGGATACATTTTTAGGGGGTGGGAACGGGCTATAAACCAAGCCCACTTTTATTACATATGACATTCATATCGGGCCATAAACCAGGCCCATTAATAAAACCAACAATAATAAAGACAAAATGTAAATTCCTAACATACACCTACAAAATTGGTCATGGCAATCGATCATCCTTATCCAATAACATTTAATTCAAAATTAATTTATTGGATAACATGCTGTGGCAATTCAAATTTAAACAAGATAAAATCATATTTTATATATAAAATCTCATTTCACATATAAAATCATATTTTATCTCTATATCAAATAAAATCATATTTTATCTATAAAATCCAATTTTACAAATAAAATCATATTTTACTTAATATATCATAAGATCATATCTTATCATCAATTGTACCAAAATAATTGATTTCAAAATTCAATTTACGGATAAAATATTAAAATTTTCCAAAAATTCAAATTTATCCAAAATCAATTTTAAAATTTACGAACTCGAACAATTCGATCCGAAATCTCGTGAACCAATCAAAAACAATTTTTGACCGGACCAAAAATAAAATTTTAAATATTAAAATTAATTTTAAATAAAAATTATAATTTTTCCCGCGGGCCGCCCGGGACATTCCCGGGCCGGCCCGCACCCGGGGCGCGGGCCGGGGGCAGCCCGGCTGCCCCCTTAGGGCAGCGCCTGGCGCCGCCTTTGGGCGGCGCCGTGCGCCCCCTTTGGGCGGCGCCGTGCGCCGCCCGGGGCAGCAACAATTGCTGCCCCACCGGGCAGCGATCCAATCGCTGCCCGGATTTTGCCCCGAAAAATTTTTTTTTTTATTTAAAAATATTTATTTTGTTTCAAAAACCGAGACTCAAAAATTTTGTACAATTGATTAATTTAATCGTTTGATCTGAGCAACCTGGCTCTGATACCACTGTTGGAAAAACTGGCGTTCAGATCAATCACGATTGATACCCAGTGCAGCGGAAGTTTAAAAATTTTATCATGGAACAATTCCATGGTGTGGGTATCAACCATTCAACGATTAAATTATTGTGTGTGTAAAATTCAAATAACAATTAATTAAATTTTACCTTAAATCTCACAACGAGATTAATGGACACCAACAGATTTTATCTGCTCTTGTTGTCTCTCCCTGGAACCGATGAACTCCTTCAATCAGGTCCACGAACAGAGGTTTAATCCCTCTGATAGATTGCACTAGAAAATCTATCAGAAGTTTTCTGCGAAGAGATTACACGAATCTGATTCGTTATTCCTGACCGCGATTCAAAATCACAGACCGGAATTTTCTCGGGCAGAGGGGGAGGGGTCGGCCGAAATTTCTTTTAGAGAGACTAGGGTTTTCGATTTTTGCTCTCAAAAATTATGACCTGTTGTGTGTAATTTCTGTACTGAAATAACTTATTTATAATGCAGGCCACTAACACCTTAGGGCCCATTAATCATAAGCTGGGGCCCGACAAGCAAAGCCCGCTCGTTCAGAAATTAATATAAAATTCATCGTGACTCCGATTGATGAACTGATTTCACCAATGTGCACAGAAACCATTTCTGCACATTTTAAAGTCAAAATAAATTTTCCTGAATCCGAATTCAGTGGTTTCCAAAAATGTCCATCCCTATGTCATTTTAGGAAATCCTACTCCCTTACTCTTATTTAAGAAGTCCAACTCCTTAGTTCATTAAATTTAACTCTTTAAATTTAACTATCTCAACGGGGATTAAAACTCCATTACACTGTGTGACCCTCAATGGTTCAGGGATACAGCTAGCTGTGGGCTCACAACTCCTTGTGACTCGGAACAACACTTTCCGACTTGCCCAACGAATCATGGTAAAGCGCCTAGCAACATCGCCCCATGATTCCCTAGGTATCACTGATAGTGCCTACAAGAACCAGTAGATTTTGGTTAGCGTACAGTACGGTCCCTTCATCCATATATCCCGATCGAATCAACAACCATTGGTATATCGAGAGTCGCTCAAGATTCGATAACTATGCAATACATCTTGAAGATCAAATTAGTGACATCGCATGTGCTACTAAGAAACCATTTCTTAAATCACATCAAGTACTCTGGCCAGAGATTTGTCACACTAATATCTCCTCAGATCGCATAGGATATCCACACTCGCAAGTATGTGGTGAATCCTTGACAACAATGCATCGACTCCTATATGTGTCGTAACTGTACCCAATCTCGACACCTGATGACCCCCATAGAGTCGGTAAACGAGTCAAAGCACAGCACTAGCATATAGAGTCTCCATGATGTTTCAAGTCGTAAGGACTAATGGTGTACAACCAAAACCGCGGACTTTATCCACTCGATAAGTGATAACCACTTGGAAAGTCCAGATAGGGTAGTTCGATTATTCATCCTATGAATATCCATTTGCATGCTTCGAACATCTCCATGTTCCCTACCAATGAAACGTGGTACTCCGCATCGCAAATGCTAGTCTCAAACTTGAGCGATCCTTATCCTTATTATCGGACGGCTCAATCGACTAGGAACGGTTTTAGAATATACAGTGACTATAAGATGTATTTCATGATAGACATCCCCATGTTCTACCACATCTTACATACACTATAGTATATTCAAGGTCTTTATCAAAACAACAATAGTATATCACAATATAACAATATGAAGTAATATAAAGTCATTGCCATTAATAAAAGTGTAAATAATATTAAACAAAAGATTGTTTATACAAAGAGTCATCAAAGCCCATAGCCACACAGTTGGCTAACTGGGCACCCACTCTTACAATCTCCCACTTGCCCTATAGCCAACTAGTCATACTACGTAGACCCATTGCTTCGCGATGTTTGTCAAACAATGGTCCTGGCAAAGGCTTAGTAAGCGGATCAGCGATATTGTCTGCAGAGGCCACTCGTTCGACAATGATGTCTCCTCTTTCCACAATCTCCCGGATTATGTGGTATTTCCTCAGTACGTGTT
The DNA here is from genome assembly GCF_033568475.1 of Henckelia pumila. Classification (NCBI taxonomy): domain Eukaryota; kingdom Viridiplantae; phylum Streptophyta; class Magnoliopsida; order Lamiales; family Gesneriaceae; genus Henckelia; species Henckelia pumila. The sequence goes on from NC_133121.1 coordinate 194,133,059, forward strand.
TGGATCTTTGATGAGACCTTGGTTCCTTTGCTTGAGCAACGGCACCCGTGTTGTCGCAGTACACCGGGACTGGACCAACAAATTCAGGAATGACGCCCAACTCTTGGACGAAATTCCTCATCCAAACGGCCTCTTTAGCAGCAGCTGATGCTGCAATGTATTCAGCCTCAGTGGTGGAATCCGCTGTGGTGTCCTGCTTGGAACTCTTCCAAGAGACAGCACCGCCATTGAGCATGAACACAAATCCAGAGGTAGACTTCGAGTCATCCACATCACTTTGGAAGCTAGAGTCGGTATAGCCTTCCAGTTTTAGTTCTCGTCCTCCATAAACCATGAACATATTCTTAGTCCTTCGCAAGTACTTAAGAATGTCCTTCACGGCTTTCCAATGCATTTGACCAGGATTAGACTGATATCTGCTCGTGACACTTAGAGCAAATGCTACATCCGGTCTGGTAGATATCATCCCATACATGATACTACCTATAGCTGACGCATATGGTACATGTGTCATATTCTCTATCTCTGCATCAGTCTTGGGACACATAGACTTGGATAGAGAAACTCCATGACACATGGGTAGATGTCCTCTCTTGGACCCATCCATTGAAAACCGTTTCAATATGGTATCGATGTAGGTTGATTGAGTGAGTCCTATCATTCTCTTAGATCTATCTCTATAGATCTGAATCCCTAGAATGTAGGATGCCTCACCCAAATCCTTCATCGAAAATCTACCTGATAACCATATCTTCGTTGACTGCAACATCCCTACATCATTCCCAATGAGTAGGATGTCATCAACATAAAGTACTAAGAATGTCACCGCATCCTTAACTACTTTCTTGTACACGCAAGGTTCCTCCGGGTTCTTGATGAAACCAAAATCTTTAATTGTTTCATCAAATTTCTGGTTCCAACTTCTTGATGCTTGTTTTAGACCATAAATTGATCTCTGAAGCTTGCATACCTTATGCTCGCTTCCCATGGATGTGAACCCCTCAGGCTGCTTCATATAGATTTCTTCCTTAATGTCTCCATTAAGAAAAGCAGTCTTCACATCCATTTGCCATATCTCATAGTCATACCATGCAGCTATGGCAATAAGGATTCTTATGGACTTGAACATAGCAACTGGTGAAAAGGTTTCATCATAGTCAACTCCTTGCCTTTGAGTATAACCTTTCGCCACCAATCGCGCCTTGTAGGTCAATACCTTACCATCAGGCCCAAGCTTTCTTTTGTAGATCCATTTACACCCTATTGGAACAATTCCATCGGGAGGATCTACCAAAGACCAAACTTGGTTTGTATGCATCGAATCCAATTCTGACTGCATAGCTTCAAGCCATAAATTCGAATCCGCATCAGAAATTGCTTCCTTGAAGTTTCTTGGATCACATCCAATGTCGGGTTCATCTTGATCCCCTTCAAGAAGAAGACCATATCGAATAGGAGGTCTAGAAGTCCTCTCGGATCTTCTAGGTTCAGGCGTGTCCAGCAATGGTTCCTGAGGTGTAGGATCGTTATTTTGTATTTCGGGTTCTTCTCGAACTTCTTCGAGTTCCATCATCTCGCCTTTCTTATCCAATAAGAACTCCTTCTCCAAGAAGGTGGCATTCCTAGAAACAAACACCTTTGTTTCAGCAGGATAATAGAAATAATATCCGATTGAATTCTTCGGATACCCTACAAAATAACATAAGCTGGATCGACTATCCAACTTATCTCCCACTGTCCGCTTCACGTAAGCAGGACATCCCCAAATCCTCAAGTACGAATACTTAGGAGCTTTGCCATTCCATAACTCGTATGGTGTTTTTTCCACTGCTTTAGTGTGGACGTTGTTCAACAACAATACCGCCGTTTCAAGCGCATAGCCCCAAAACGAAGGTGGAAGCTCAGTGAAGCTCATCATGGATCGAACCATGTCCAACAAGGTTCGATTACGACGCTCCGACACACCATTAAGCTGTGGTGTCATAGGAGGAGTCCACTGAGAGAGAATCCCATTCTCTTTTAGATAGTCCAAAAACTCGGTACTCAAGTATTCTCCACCTCGATCCGATCGAAGTGCTTTAATACTTTTACCTAGCTTGTTTTCTACTTCAGCCTTGAATTCTTTGAACTTTTCAAATGCTTCAGACTTATATTTCATTAAATATAAATACCCATACCTTGAATAATCATCAGTAAAGGTAATGAAGTAGGTGTGGCCATGTTGAGTCCCAACTCTAAATGGACCACAAACATCTGTATGGATCAAATCCAACAGATTTTGACTACGCTCAGGCTTCCCCTTAAAATGAGATTTAGTCATTTTTCCTTTTAGGCAGGATTCACAAGTAGGTAGAGAGTTAATATCAGACATATCAAACATGCCCTCTCCCACTAGCTTGTTCATCCTCCTTGAGGAAATATGACCTAGTCTAGCGTGTCAAAGGTTTGCCGGGTTTTGACTATCGATTTTCCTTTTGTTTGTTGTCGCCGGTTTGTCTTTTGCTTCTTCTCGGGTTCCACTTTCTTGGGTGGGGCAGAACGTTTCTTGCCCTTCATACTTGGCCCCTTCTTAGCAGAAGATGAGGAGCCCACCAAGAAAGCTGGCTTATCCTTCTTAAGTGTGGATTCATATGTAACGAGCATATTGACCATCTCTTCAAGGGTGGCCTCTATCTTGTTCATATTAAAATTTATCACGAATCCATCAAATGAAGAAGGAAGAGATAGAAGCAGCAAGTCCACATTGAGTTCATGCTCCAACACCAAATCAAGGGTCGCTAACTTCTGTATGAGCCAAATCACTCGTACCCCATGATCACGGACCGAAGTCCCTTCACGCATGCGGCACGTCATCAACTCCTTAACAGTAGAGAACCTTTCAGCCCTCGACTGAGCCCCAAAAAGTTCCTTGAGTTGCGCGTGAATGTCAGCAGCATTCACCGTGTCCTCAAATCGCCTCTGGAGTTCATCAGACATCGAGGCTTGCATATAGCATTTGGTCTTGATGTCATGGTCCCACCATGCATCAAGCTTGGCCAATTCCTCCGGACTAACATCAGCTGGTGCTTCCTTCGGAGGTGCTTTCTCTAACACATAGAGCATTTTCTCCGAAGTTAAGACAATCTTCAACTTCCGGAACCATTCCGTATAGTTGGCGCCGGTCAGCTTGTTTTGTTCGAGGATCGAGAATAAAGGATTTCGCGAATTCATTGTATGAAATACTGAAAAGGAAAACAGACATATATCAATGATTGTTTAACAATTTACTAAGACATAAAATAGGCGAATTTAATTTTATGAATCTCACTCCCACTATTTTAACGATTTCACCACCCTCTAGTGAAAACGGGAAACTTTTTCCTTAGTGAGAACATGGAGTCCAATTGACAAACTTATGGTCCCGAATAATATCAGCCAACCATAATTCTCAAAAGGTAGAGCCCAATTGCTTCCAAAGCAACCCCCATGTATTTACCTCATGTCCAATAAGGGCCCAATAATATGACGCCGTTTAAAGTGACATGTCAAGATGACCCATCAATATTAAGTTGTGATGGACGGTCGCCATGTGGATCCCCCAATAATATGAGCCGATCCCATGGGAGTTCCACCCAACTTACAACATTTGTCGATCCAATGTACAGCTTTCCGACGGACGGGCCCCCCCAATAATATGAGCCGGACCGTATCCGCGGGTAGCATCACATACATTGACCGTTGATGGAAGGTAGGAACATTTAAACAATATTTAAATTTCCTTTATTTATCTTGATATAAATTTTAAATCATATTTAAAATGAGGGATTTTATTTATAAAAATATTTGTCTCATCATATTTAATTTATTGCATGCATTGCCGGATTCACGCAATTTATGTCTAAACATGCATACAATCATAATATCACATATTATATAGGATGATCGATTCCATTTCTAATTGACCCGTGGTTGCCAATCACGGGTCTTAGTCCAATCCTAGGTAATATGCAGTATGCAAATGCAATCCTATTACATATGCTTCCAATTTACATTTCTTCAGTCTTCATTGTCTGCTGGGCCCACCATCTTCAAATCTTGATCTCCCACTAAATCTAATGTATTTACAATAAATAACAATGACAAGTAGGGGATACATTTTTAGGGGGTGGGAACGGGCTATAAACCAAGCCCACTTTTATTACATATGACATTCATATCGGGCCATAAACCAGGCCCATTAATAAAACCAACAATAATAAAGACAAAATGTAAATTCCTAACATACACCTACAAAATTGGTCATGGCAATCGATCATCCTTATCCAATAACATTTAATTCAAAATTAATTTATTGGATAACATGCTGTGGCAATTCAAATTTAAACAAGATAAAATCATATTTTATATATAAAATCTCATTTCACATATAAAATCATATTTTATCTCTATATCAAATAAAATCATATTTTATCTATAAAATCCAATTTTACAAATAAAATCATATTTTACTTAATATATCATAAGATCATATCTTATCATCAATTGTACCAAAATAATTGATTTCAAAATTCAATTTACGGATAAAATATTAAAATTTTCCAAAAATTCAAATTTATCCAAAATCAATTTTAAAATTTACGGACTCGAACAATTCGATCCGAAATCTCGTGAACCAATCAAAAACAATTTTTGACCGGACCAAAAATAAAATTTTAAATATTAAAATTAATTTTAAATAAAAATTATAATTTTTCCCGCGGGCCGCCCGGGACATTCCCGGGCCGGCCCGCACCCGGGGCGCGGGCCGGGGGCAGCCCGGCTGCCCCCTTAGGGCAGCGCCTGGCGCCGCCTTTGGGCGGCGCCGTGCGCTGCCCTGGGCGGCGCCGAGCGCCGCCCCTGGGCAGCGCCGAGCGCTGCCCTGCGCAGCGCCCAGCGCTGCGCTGGGCAGCGCACAGCGCTGCCCTGGGCGGCGACGGTCGCCGCCTTGGGCGGCGCCGTGCGCCCCCTTTGGGCGGCGCCGTGCGCCGCCTGGGGCAGCAACAATTGCTGCCCCACCGGGCAGCGATCCAATCGCTGCCCGGATTTTGCCCCGAAAATTTTTTTTTTTTATTTAAAAATATTTATTTTGTTTCAAAAACCGAGACTCAAAAATTTTGTACAATTGATTAATTTAATCGTTTGATCTGAGCAACCTGGCTCTGATACCACTGTTGGAAAAACTGGCGTTCAGATCAATCACGATTGATACCCAGTGCAGCGGAAGTTTAAAAATTTTATCATGGAACAATTCCATGGTGTGGGTATCAACCATTCAACGATTAAATTATTGTGTGTGTAAAATTCAAATAACAATTAATTAAATTTTACCTTAAATCTCACAACGAGATTAATGGACACCAACAGATTTTATCTGCTCTTGTTGTCTCTCCCTGGAACCGATGAACTCCTTCAATCAGGTCCACGAACAGAGGTTTAATCCCTCTGATAGATTGCACTAGAAAATCTATCAGAAGTTTTCTGCGAAGAGATTACACGAATCTGATTCGTTATTCCTGACCGCGATTCAAAATCACAGACCGGAATTTTCTCGGGCAGAGGGGGAGGGGTCGGCCGAAATTTCTTTTAGAGAGACTAGGGTTTTCGATTTTTGCTCTCAAAAATTATGACCTGTTGTGTGTAATTTCTGTACTGAAATAACTTATTTATAATGCAGGCCACTAACACCTTAGGGCCCATTAATCATAAGCTGGGGCCCGACAAGCAAAGCCCGCTCGTTCAGAAATTAATATAAAATTCATCGTGACTCCGATTGATGAACTGATTTCACCAATGTGCACAGAAACCATTTCTGCACATTTTAAAGTCAAAATAAATTTTCCTGAATCCGAATTCAGTGGTTTCCAAAAATGTCCATCCCTATGTCATTTTAGGAAATCCTACTCCCTTACTCTTATTTAAGAAGTCCAACTCCTTAGTTCATTAAATTTAACTCTTTAAATTTAACTATCTCAACGGGGATTAAAACTCCATTACACTGTGTGACCCTCAATGGTTCAGGGATACAGCTAGCCGTGGGCTCACAACTCCTTGTGACTCGGAACAACACTTTCCGACTTGCCCAACGAATCATGGTAAAGCGCCTAGCAACATCGCCCCATGATTCCCTAGGTATCACTGATAGTGCCTACAAGAACCAGTAGATTTTGGTTAGCGTACAGTACGGTCCCTTCATCCATATATCCCGATCAAATCAACAACCATTGGTATATCGAGAGTCGCTCAAGATTCGATAACTATGCAATACATCTTGAAGATCAAATTAGTGACATCGCATGTGCTACTAAGAAACCATTTCTTAAATCACATCAAGTACTCTGGCCAGAGATTTGTCACACTAATATCTCCTCAGATCGCATAGGATATCCACACTCGCAAGTATGTGGTGAATCCTTGACAACAATGCATCGACTCCTATATGTGTCGTAACTGTACCCAATCTCGACACCTGATGACCCCCATAGAGTCGGTAAACGAGTCAAAGCACAGCACTAGCATATAGAGTCTCCATGATGTTTCAAGTCGTAAGGACTAATGGTGTACAACCAAAACCGCGGACTTTATCCACTCGATAAGTGATAACCACTTGGAAAGTCCAGATAGGGTAGTTCGATTATTCATCCTATGAATATCCATTTGCATGCTTCGAACATCTCCATGTTCCCTACCAATGAAACGTGGTACTCCGCATCGCAAATGCTAGTCTCAAACTCGAGCGATCCTTATCCTTATTATCGGACGGCTCAATCGACTAGGAACGGTTTTAGAATATACAGTGACTATAAGATGTATTTCATGATAGACATCCCCATGTTCTACCACATCTTACATACACTATACTATATTCAAGGTCTTTATCAAAACAACAATAGTATATCACAATATAACAATATGAAGTAATATAAAGTCATTGCCATTAATAAAAGTGTAAATAATATTAAACAAAAGATTGTTTATACAAAGAGTCATCAAAGCCCATAGCCACACAGTTGGCTAACTGGGCACCCACTCTTACATTCACTACCCTCTAGTGAAAACGGGAAACTGTTTTCCTTAGTGAGAACATGGAGTCCAATTGACAAACTTATAGTCCCGAATAATATCAGCCAACCATAATTTTCAAAAGGTAGAGCCCAATTGCTTCCAAAGCAACCTCCACGTTTTTACCTCATGTCCAATAAGGGCCCAATAATATGACGCCGATTATTGTGACATGTCAAGATGACCCATCAATATTAAGTTGTGATGGACGGTCGCCATGTGGATCCCCCAATAATATGAGCCGATCCCATGGGAGTTCCACCCAACTTACAACATGTGTCGATCCAATGTACAGCTTTCCGACGAACGGGCCCCTCCAATAATATGAGCCGGACCGTATCCGCGGGTAGCATCTCATACATTGATCGTTGATGGAAGGTAGGAACATTTAAACAAATTTAAATTTCCTTTATTTATCTTGATATCAATTTTAAATCATATTTAAAATGAGGGATTTTAATTATAAAAATTTGTCTCATCATTTTTAAAATTTTGTATGCTTGTCGGATTCACACAATTTTGTCTAAAACATGCATACAACTATAATATCACATATTATATAGGATGATCGATTCCATTTGTAATCGACCCGTGGTTGCCAATCACGAGTCTTAGTCCAATCCTAGGTAATATGCAGTATGCAATGCAATCCTATTACATTTGCTTCCAATTTACATTTCTTCTGTCTTTATTGTCTGCTGGGCCCACCTCCATCTTCAAATCTTGATCTCCCACTAAATCTAATGTATTTACAATAAATAACAATGACAAGTAGGGGATACATTTTTAAGGGGTGGGAACGGGCCATAAACCAAGCCCACTTTTATTACATATGACATTCATATTGGGCCATAAACCAGGCCCATTAATAAAACCAACAACAATAAAAACAAATGTAAATTCCTAACATACACCTACAAAATTGGTCATGGCAATCGATCATCCTTATCCAATAACATTTAATTCAAAATTAATTTATTGGATAACATGCAATAGCAATTTAAATTTAAAAAGGATAAAATCATATTTCATACATAAAATCTTATTTTACATACAAAATCATATTTTATCTTTTTATCAAATAAAATCATATTTTATCTATAAAATCCAATTTTATACATAAAATCATATTTTACTCAATATATCCATAAGATCATATCTTATCATCAATTGTACCAAAAATAATTAATTTCAAAATTCAATTTAACGGATAAAATATTAAAATTTTCCAAAAATTCAAATTTATCCAAAAATCAATTTTAAAATTTTCGAACTCGAACAATTCGATCCGACGCCTCGTGGACCAATCAAAACAATTTTCGATCGGACCAAAAATAGAATTTTAACATATTAAAATTTAATTTTAAAAAATTAAAAAATAATTTTTCCCGCGGGCCGCCCGGGACATTCCCGGGCTGCCCGCGCCCCGTAGGGCTCGGGCCGGGCAGCGACGATCGCTGCCCTGGGCAGCGACGAGCGCTGCCCTGCGCAGCGCCCAGCGCTGCGCCGTGCGCCGCCTGGGGCAGCGATCCAATCGCTGCCCGGGTTTTTGCCCGAAAAAAAATATTTTTATTTTAAAATATTTATTTTGTTTCAAAAACCGAGGCCTAAAAAATTTTTTGTACAATCGATTAATTTAATCGATTGATCTGAGCAACCTGGCTCTGATACCACTGTTGGAGAACGCGGCGTTCAGATCAATTATGATTGATACCCGGTGCAGCGGAAGTTTAAAATTTTGTATGGAACGATTCCATAATGGGTATCAACCTTACGATTAAATTGTGTGTGTGTAAAAATTAAATAACAATTATAAAATTTTTACCTTTAATCTCGAATCGAGATTTTGGACACCAACAGATTTCTCTGCTCTTGTTGTATATCCCTGGAACTGATGGACGAACTGTTCTTAAATCAGGTCCACGAATAGATATTCAATCCCTCTGATAGATTGCACTAGAAAATCTATCAGAAGTTTCTACGAAGAGATTAACGAATTTGATCCGTTAAACCAGACTGTAATTCAAAATCACAGGCTGGATTTTTCTCAAGCAGAGGGAGAGGGGGCGGCGGCCACAATCAATAAAATTAGGGTTTTCGAAAATTATTTTGTGACCTGTTGTGTGTAATTTCTGTACTGCAATAACTTATTTATAATGTAGGCCAATAACAGCTTAGGGCCCATTAGTCATAAGTTCAAGCCCGACAAGCAAAGCCCGCATGTTCAGAAATTAATATAAAATTCATCGTGACTCCGATTGATGAACCGATTTGACCAATGTGCACAGAAACCATTTCTGCACCTTTTAAAGTCAAGATAAATTTTTCTGAATCCGAATTCAGTGATTTCCAAAAATGGTCATCCCTATGTCATTTTAGGAAATCTTACTCCTCTACTCTTAAATAAGAAGTCCAACTTCTTCGTTCATTAAATTTAACTCTTTAAATTTAACTATCTCAACGGGGATTAAAAATCCATTACACTGTGTGACCCTCAATGGTTCAGGGATACAGCTAGCCGTGGGCTCACAACTCCTTGTGACTCGGAACAACAATTTCCGACTTGCCCATCGAATCATGGTATGAGCGCCTAGCAACATCGCCCCATGATTCCCTAGGTATCACTGATAGTGCCTACAAGAACCAGTAGATTTTGGTTAGCGTACAGTACAGTCCCTTCATCCAAATATCCCGATCGAATCAACAACCATTGGTATATCGAGAGTCGCTCGAGATTCGATAACTATGCAATACATCTTGAAGATCAAATAGTGACATCGCATGTGCTACTAAGAAACCATTTCTTAAATCACATCATGTACTCTGGCCAGAGATTCGTCACACTAATATCTCCTCAGATCGCATAGGATATCCACACTCGCAAGTATGTGGTGAATCCTTGACAACAAAGCATCGACTCCTATATGTGTTGTAACTGTTCCCAATCCCGACACCTGATGACCCCAATAGAGTCGGTAAACGAGTCAAAGCACAGTACTAGCATATAGAGTCTCAATGATGTCTCAAGTAGTAAGGACTAATGGTGTACAACCAAAACCGCGGACTTTATCCACTCGATAAGTGATAACCACTTGGAAAGTCCGGATAGGGTAGTTCGATCATTCATCATATGAATATCCATTTGCATGCTTCGAACATCTCTATGTTCCTTACCAATGAAACGTGGTACTCTGCATCGCAAATGCTAGTCTCAAACTCGAGCGATCCTTATCCTTATTATCGGACGGCTCAATCGACTAGGAACAGTTTAGAATATACAGTGACTATAAGATGTGTTTCATGATAGACATCTCCATGTTCTACCACATCTTACATACACTATAGTATATTCAAGGTCTTTATCAAAACAACAATAGTATATCACAATATCACAATATGAAGAAAGACAAAGTCATTGCCATTAATAAAAGTGTAAATAATATTAAACAAAAGATTGTTTATACAAAGAGTCATCAAAGCCCTTAGCCACAAGTTGGCTCACCGGGCACCCACTCTTTCATCCTGCTTGGAACTCTTCCAAGAGACAGCACCGCCATTGAGCATGAACACAAATCCAGAGGTTGACTTTGAGTCATCCACGTCACTTTGGAAGCTAGAGTCGGTATAGCCTTCCAATTTTAGTTCTCTTCCTCCATATACCATGAACATATTCTTAGTCCTTCGTAAGTACTTAAGAATGTCCTTCACGGCTTTCCAATGCATTTGACCAGGATTAGCTTGATATCTGCTCGTGACACTCAGAGCAAATGCTACATCCGGTCTGGTAGATATCATCCCATACATGATACTACCTATGGCTGACGCATATGGTACATGTGTCATTTTCTCTATCTCTTCATCAGTCTTGGGACACATAGACTTGCATAGAGAAACTCCATGACACATGGGTAGATGTCCTCTCTTGGACCCATCCATTGAAAACCGTTTCAATATGGTGTCGATGTAGGTTGATTGAGTGAGTCCTATCATTCTCTTAGATCTATCTCTATAGATCTGTATCCCTAGAATATAGGATGCCTCACCCAAATCCTTCATCGAGAATCTACCTGATAAACATATCTTTGTTGACTGCAACATCCCTACATCATTTCCAATGAGTAGGATGTCATCAACATAAAGTACTAAGAATGTCACAACATCCTTAACTACTTTCTTGTACACGCATGGTTCCTCCGGATTCTTGATGAAACCAAAATCTTTTATTGTTTCATCAAATTTCTGGTTCCAACTTCTTGATGCTTGTTTTAGACCATAAATTGATCTCTGAAGCTTGCATACCTTATGCTCGCTTCCCATGGATGTAAACCCCTCAGGCTGCTTCATATAGATTTCTTCCTTAATGTCTCCATTAAGAAAAGCAGTCTTCACATCCATTTGCCATATCTCATAGTCATACCATGCAGCTATGGCAATAAGGATTCTTATGGACTTGAACATTGCAACTGGTGAAAAAGTTTCATCATAGTCAACTCCTTGTCTTTGAGTATAACCTTTTGCCACCAATCGCGCCTTGTAGGTCAATACCTTACCATCAGGCCCAAGCTTTCTCTTGTAGATCCATTTACACCCTATTGGAACAATTCCATCGGGAGGATCTACTAGAGACCAAACTTGGTTTGTATGCATCAAATCTATTTCCGACTGCATAGCTTCAAGCCATAAATTTGAATCCGCATCAGAAATTGCTTCTTTGAAGTTTCTTGGATCATATCCAACATCGGGTTCATCTTGATCCCCTTCAAGAAGAAGACCATATCGAATAGGAGGTCTAGAAGTCCTCTCGGATCTTCTAGGTATAGGCGTGTCTATCAATGGTTCCTGAGGTGTAGGATCGTTATTTTGTATTTCGGGTTCTTCTCGAATTTCTTTGAGTTCCATCATCTCGCCTTTCTTATCCAATAAGAACTCCTTCTCCAAGAAGGTGGCATTCCTTGAAACAAACAACTTTGTTTCAGCAGGATGATAGAAATAATATCCGATTGAATTCTTCGGATACCCTACAAAATAACATAAGGTGGATCGACTATCCAACTTATCTCCCACTGTCTGCTTCACGTAAGCAGGACATCCCCAAATCCTCAAGTACGAATACTTAGGAGCTTTGCCATTCCATAACTCGTATGGTGTTTTGTCCACTGCTTTAGTGTGGACGTTGTTCAACAACAATACCGCCGTTTCAAGCGCATAGCCCCAAAACGAAGGTGGAAGCTCAGTGAAGCTCATCATGGATCGAACCATGTCCAACAAAGTTCGATTACGACGCTCCGATACACCATTAAGCTATGGTGTCTTAGGAGGAGTCCACTGAGAGAGAATCTCATTCTCTTTTAGATAGTCCAAAAACTCGGTACTCAAGTATTCTCCACCTCGATCCGATCGAAGTGCTTTAATACTTTTACCTAGCTTGTTTTCTACTTCAGCCTTGAATTCTTTGAACTTTTCAAATGCTTCAGACTTATATTTCATTAAATATAAATACCCATACCTTGAATAATCATCAGTAAAGGTAATGAAGTAGGTGTGGCCATATTGAGTCTCAACTCTAAATGGACCACAAACATCTGTATGGATAAAATCCAACAGATTTTGACTACGCTCAGGTTTCCCCTTAAAAGGAGATTTAGTCATTTTTCCTTTTAGGCAGGATTCACAAGTAGGTAGAGAGTTAATATCATAAATATCAAACATGCCCTCTCCCACTAGCTTGTTCATCCTCCTTGAGGAAATATGACCTAGCCTAGCGTGCCAAAGGTTTGCCGGGTTTTGGCTATCGATTTTCCTTTTGTTTGTTGTTGCCGGTTTATCAACATAATTTATTGGAACGTCTTTTAGTTTTAAGTTGTATAGATCGTTTTCAAGTTGTCCATTTCCAATTAAACATTCATTCTTGTAAATATTGCAAATCCCATTCAAAAAATTGCGAGAATAACCATCTCTATCAAGCATAGAAACAGAAATAATGTTTTTAATCAAATCCGGAACAAATAAAACATCTCTTAAAAGTAACTTAAAACCGTTCTGCAAAATTAAATAAACATCTCTCACGGCTTTTGCTTCAACTCTGGAACCATTTCCGAGCCTCAGCTGGGTCTCACCCATCCTAAGCCTGCGACTTCTTGTCATCACCTGCAAATCATTGCAAATGTGAGATCCACATCCGGTATCCAATACCCAAGAAGTAGTATTAAGTGAAACATTTATTTCAATATAGAACATACCCTTCGCAGTTCGCAACTGCTCTAGATATTCCTTGCAGTTACGCTTCCAATGACCGGGCTTCTTGCAGTAATGGCAAACATCCTTGGATTTTTCCATGTTTGAAGCCTTTGTCTTGTACTTCTTCTCGGGTTCGATTTTCTTGGGTGGGGCAGAACGTTTCTTACCCTTTGTACTTGGCCCCTTCTTAGCAGAAGAAGAGGAGCCCACCAAGAAAGCCGGTTTATCCTTCTTTAATGTGGATTCATATGTCACAAGCATATTGACCATCTCTTCAAGGGAGGCCTCTATCTTGTTCATATTGAAATTTACCACAAATCCGTCAAACGAAGAAGGAAGAGACAGAAGTAGTAAGTCCACGTTGAGTTCATGCTCCAACACCAAATCAAGGGTTACCAACTTTTGTATGAGCCAAATCACTCGTACCCCATGATCACGGACCGAAGTCCCTTCACGCATGCGACACGTCATTAGCTCCTTTACAGTAGCGAACCTTTCAGCCCTCGATTGAGCCCCAAAAAGTTCTTTGAGTTGAACGTGAATGTCAGCAGCATTCACGGTGTCCTCAAATCGCCTCTGGAGTTCATCAGACATCGAGGCTTGCATATAGCATTTGGTCTTGATATCATGGTCCCACCATGTATCAAGCTTGGCTAACTCCTCCGGACTTACGTCAGCTGGTGCTTCCTTCGGAGGAAATTTTTCTAACACGTAGAGCATCTTCTCCGAAGTCAAGACAATCTTCAACTTACGGAACCATTCCGTATAGTTTGCGCCAGTCAACTTATTTTGTTCGAGGATCGAGAAAAGTGGATTACGCGAATTCATCTTATGAAATACTGAAAAGAAACAGACAAATATCAGTGATTGTTTAACAATTTACTAAGACATTAAATAGGCGAAATTTATTTTATGAATCTCACTCCCACTATTTTAACGATTTCACTACCCTCTAGTGAAAACGGGAAACTGTTTTCCTTAGTGAGAACATGGAGTCCAATTGACAAACTTATAGTCCCGAATAATATCAGCCAACCATAATTTCAAAAGGTAGAGCCCAATTGCTTCCAAAGCAACCTCCATGTTTTTTTCTCATGTCCAATAAGGGCCCAATAATATGACGCCGATTATAGTGACATGTCAAGATGACCCATCAATATTAAGTTGTGATGGACGGTCGCCATGTGGATCCACCAATAATATGAGCCGATCCCATGGGAGTTCCACCCAACTTACAACATCTGTCGATCCAATGTACAGCTTTCCGACGAACGGGCCCCCCCAATAATATGAGCCGGACCGTATCCGCGGGTAGCATCTCATACATTGATCGTTGATGGAAGGTAGGAACATTTAAACAAATTTAAATTTCCTTTATTTATCTTGATATCAATTTTAAATCATATTTAAAATGAGGGATTTTTAATTATAAAATTTGTCTCATCATTTTTTTAAAATTTTGTATGCTTGTCGGATTCACACAATTTTGTATAAAACATGCATACAACTATAATATCACATATTATATAGGATGATCGATTCCATTTCTAATCGACCCGTGGTTGCCAATCACGAGTCTTAGTCCAATCCTAGGTAATATGCAGTATGCAATGCAATCCTATTACATTTGCTTCCAATTTACATTTCTTCTGTCTTTATTGTCTGCTGGGCCCACCACCGTCTTTAAATCTTGATCTCCCACTAAATCTAATGTATTTACAATAAATAACAATGACAA
Source organism: Henckelia pumila (assembly GCF_033568475.1). Classification (NCBI taxonomy): domain Eukaryota; kingdom Viridiplantae; phylum Streptophyta; class Magnoliopsida; order Lamiales; family Gesneriaceae; genus Henckelia; species Henckelia pumila. Next base: position 194,148,111 of record NC_133121.1, read on the forward strand.
GTAGGGGATACATTTTTAAGGGGTGGGAACGGGCCATAAACCAAGCCCACTTTTATTACATATGACATTCATATTGGGCCATAAACCAGGCCCTTTAATAAAATCAACAACAATAAAACATATGTAAATTTCTAACATATACCTACAAAATTGGTCATGGCAATCGATCATCCTTATCCAATAACATTTAATTCAAAATTAATTTATTGGATAACATGCAATGGCATTTAAATTTAAAAGGATAAAATCATATTTCATACATAAAATCTTATTTTACATACAAAATCATATTTTATCTTTTTATCAAATAAAATCATATTTTATCTATAAAATCCAATTTTATACATAAAATCATATTTTATCAATATATCCATAAGATCATGTCTTATCATCAATTGTACCAAAAATAATTAATTTCAAAATTCAATTTAAGGATAAAATATTAAAATTTTCCAAAAATTCAAATTTATCCAAAAATCAATTTTAAAATTTTCGGACTCGAACAATTCGATCCGACGCCTCGTGGACCAATCAAAACAATTTTCGATCGGACCAAAAATAGAATTTTAACATATTAAAATTTAAAATTTAAAAATTAATTTTTCCGCGGGCCGCCCGGGACATTCCCGGGCTGCCCGGGTTTTTGCCCGAAAAAATATTTTTATTTTTAAAATATTTATTTTGTTTAAAAAACCGAGGCCTAAAAAATTTTTGTACAATCGATTAATTTAATCGCTTGATCTGAGCAACCTGGCTCTGATACCACTGTTGGAGAACGCGGCGATCAGGTCAATTAGAATTGATACCCGGTGCAGCGAAAGTTTAAAAATTTTGTATGGAACGATTCCATAATAGGTATCAACCTTACGATTAAATTGTGTGTGTGTAAAATTAAATAAAAATTATAAAATTTTTACCTTTAATCTCGAATCGAGATTTTGGACACCAACAGATTTCTCTGCTCTTGTTGTATATCCCTGGAACTGATGGACGAACTGTTCTTCAATCAGGTCCACGAACGGATATTTAATCCCTCTGATAGATTGCACTAGAAAATCTATCAGAAGTTTCTACGAAGAGAATTAACGAATTTGATCCGTTAAACCAGACTGTAATTCAAAATCACAGGCTGGATTTTTCTCGAGTAGAGGGAGAAGGGGGGGGGGGGCGGGCGGCCACCTTTTGAAAATTAACTAGGGTTTTCGAAAAATCCTTGTGACCTGTTGTGTGTAATTTTTGTACTGCAATAACTTATTTATAATGTAGGCCACTAACAGCTTAGGTCCCATTAGTCATAAGTTCAAGCCCGACAAGCAAAGCCCGCATGTTCAGAAATTAATATAAAATTCATCGTGACTCCGATTGATAAACCGATTTCACCAATGTGCACAGAAACCATTTCTGCACCTTTTAAAGTCAAGATAAATTTTTCTGAATCCGAATTCAGTGATTTCCAAAAATGGCCATCCCTATGTCATTTTAGGAAACCTTACTCCTCTACTCTTAAATAAGAAGTCCAACTTCTTCGTTCATTAAATTTAACTCTTTAAATTTAACTATCTCAACGGGGATTAAAAATCCATTACACTGTGTGACCCTCAATGGTTCAGGGATACAGCTAGCCGTGGGCTCACAACTCCTTGTGACTCGGAACAACAATTTCCGACTTGCCCATCGAATCATGGTATGAGCGCCTAGCAACATCGCCCCATGATTCCCTAGGAATCACTGATAGTGCCTACAAGAACCAGTAGATTTTGGTTAGCGTACAGTACGGTCCCTTCATCCATATATCCCGATCGAATCAACAACCATTGGTATATCGAGAGTCGCTCGAGATTCGCTCGAGATTCGATAACTATGCAATACATCTTGAAGATCAAATAGTGACATCGCATGTGCTACTAAGAAACCATTTCTTAAAACACATCAGGTACTCTGGCCAGAGATTCGTCACACTAATATCTCCTCAGATCGCATAGGATATCCACACTCGCAAGTATGTGGTGAATCCTTGACAACAAAGCATCGACTCCTATATGTGTTGTAACTGTACCCAATCCCGACACCTGATGACCCCAATAGAGTCGGTAAACGAGTCAAAGCACAGTACTAGCATATAGAGTCTCAATGATGTTTCAAGTAGTAAGGACTAATGGTGTACAACCAAAACCGCGGACTTTATCCACTCGATAAGTGATAACCACTTGGAAAGTCCGGATAGGGTAGTTCGATCATTCATCATATGAATATCCATTTGCATGCTTCGAACATCTCTATGTTCCCTACCAATGAAACGTGGTACTCTGCATCGCAAATGCTAGTCTCATACTCGAGCGATCCTTATCCTTATTATCGGACGGCTCAATCGACTAGGAACAGTTTAGAATATACAGTGACTATAAGATGTGTTTCATGATAGACATCCCCATGTTCTACCACATCTTACATACACTATAGTATATTCAAGGTCTTTATCAAAACAACAATAGTATATCACAAAATAACAATATGAAGAAAGATAAAGTCATTGCCATTAATAAAAGTGTAAATTATATTAAACAAAAGATTGTTTATACAAAGAGTCATCAAAGCCCTTAGCCACAAGTTGGCTCACCGGGCACCCACTCTTTCAAACCGGACTGATAAAATCTTGGAATAAGCTTTCAGTTTTATTAACAGAGATGCGATAGTTGGAAAAAACCAGAAACCAGCAGAAGACAAGAGTGGTCCCAATTTTGGCAATACTGACTGCACAGAAGAGTCGAGTACTCACCCAAAACTAAACATGTGCAAAGGAAAATATGTTCATTTGGTAAAGCCAAGTATGGGACATGAACATGGTGACCCCATCCCAAATACAAAGAATCCTATTGAAGTTTTGACTTCAGGTATGAGGTGTGGGATTGAATATGTATCAGAGAGCTCTAGTGCAAATTATGACTGGAAGCCTCCACAGTCGAGTCGAGCTAAGAATAGCTCAATGAATGGTCATCATAGATATTTCCAAAACTCCATGCCTGTTTAGAAAAGATACATGCAACTCAAGGACATGAGGAAGGTCAAAGAACATATGGTCTCAACTACACCTCACACACGAACACCTGCATATGGACATAATTTTAGGAACACACTCAATGGTCAGTCAGTGAGACTGATGAAAGTATGGTTCCCAAAGGATTAATCCCGTTTGGATCCAAGTAGGTACAGGGACCAAGTTATTCATATTTGTGAATGTAGGATATGGAGGATAAGAGTTGAAATCAACAGTCTAGTATCTTGACCGTGGCTGCTCTAGGCACATGACTGAAGAAGAACAACTTCTTGCACATATGAACTTCTGTTTATGTCCAAAAATCACTTTTGGTGACAAATCCATAGGTAAAATTTGGGTAAGAGTAATATTATCATTGAATATGTATTGCTAGTTAAGAATTTGAAATATAATCTGATCAGTATCAGTCAATTTTGTGATAAAGGGTACTCAATTGAGTTTAAAAACACAGTTGTCTAGTGAAATCCTTTTTTGGTGATTTTATCTTAACGAGAAACATGTGTGGAAACACGTACAAAGTTTGTTCTATTTATCAACCAGTTGAACTAGTTTGCTTTTTAACTGCCAAACAACAAAATAACTAGTTATTGCACAAGCGACTAAATCACTTGAACTTTAAGGCTATTGCTAATTTGAGAAAGAAAGATTTGGTCACTTTTTTGCATAAACTTGATCTTACTAAAGACAAAGTTTGCTCTGCCTGTCAGTTTGGGAAGCATGTGAGGTAATCTTTTAAAAACAAAGGGTGTAATTCATCAACTCAAAGCTTAGAACTATTGCACATGCACTTGTGTGGTCCTATTCTAGTGTTGAGCTTATGGGGAATAAAGTACACTCTTGTCGTTGTTGATGACTACTCTCGTTTCACCTGTGTCATATTTATAAAATCTAAAGGCATAACTGCTACCCAACTAATCAAGATTTTTAAACAAATTTTAAATGAAAATTTTTTTGGGATTGGAAAAATTAGGAGTGACAAAGGAACTGAATTTTTCAATCAAGATATGTCTTCATTTTTAGAGCACAATGATTATACATGAGCTCTCAACAGCTAGCAAAATGGTGTTTCATAAAGGAGAGATAGAACTCTTAAGGAAGCTGTGAGAACTATGTTGGCTAATTCTGGGATGTCTCAAAGAATTTGGGCTTAGGAAGTGAACACACATGCTACACTCAAAACCGATCGATGATTAACAAAAATCATGGAAAAACACTGTATGTGATTTGGAATGGCAAGCAGCCTATGGTATCCTATTTCAAATTATTTTGTTTCAAGTGCTATGTCCACAATAACAGTAAAAGTCATCTGACTGCATTTGATGCAAAGTCAGATAATGGTATCTTCCTCAGTTATTCTTCCATTAGCAAAGCTTATAGAGTTTTTAATAAGAAGACTCTAAATGTTGAAGAATTCGTGCATGTTGTTTTTGATGAAACAACCTCGACTGAAGGGACAACTGATCCTACTCAATTGACCAATTACCTACAACATATAACTCTAGATGTTAAAAGTGAAGATGATGTCTAGCTGCATAAGAGGATACTTCAATCTCCAGAACCAGATATGGTAGATCAACGAGTTGAACAAGTTAATCCGATTGACCAACCATTCGATGCACAAGAAAATGATGATATACCAACTGATGTTCAGACAACTGATGTCAATCCAGTAGAGCATAATACAACTGAAGCTACACCAAATGATCCAGTTCCACAAGCTCACATTGATGAACCAGATTATCTATGGAGCATGAATCATCCACCGACCTTGAAAATATGTAAACCCTCCGATCTGGTAAAAAATAGGGGGCTCAATCTCTTCATTCATTCAACATTTATATCACAAGTTGAAACAAAGAAGATTGATGAATCTTTTACGAACCCTGTCTAGATTGAAGCAATGTAAGAAGGGATGAATAAATTCACCCGTAACCATCGGGGACATATTTCCAAGACCAAGTCATCAATCTGTGATATGTACTCATTGGGTCTACAGGAACAAGATCAATGAGGATGTAACAATAGTGAAGAACAAAGAAAGACTAGTTAATCAAGGATACAAGCAAGAAGAAGGAATCAACTACGATGAGACTTATGTTCCAGTAGCACAAATGAAAGCTATCCACATGTTTCTTGCCTACGCCTCTTATAATAAATTAAAAATTTATCAAATAGATGTTAAGAGTACTTTCCTAAATGGAAAAATACAAGATGAAGTATTTGTAGAGCAGACACCAGGATTTGTGAACAATAAATTTCCCAGCCATGTATACCATCTTAATAAAGCTCTATATCGATTGAAACATGCTTCAAGAGCTTGGTATAATACTCTTTTCAAATTTCTCATTGAACACGATTTCAAAATAGGCACAATGGAGAACACTCTATTCCACTTAACTAAATATTACCACACACTTCTTGTTCAAATTTATGTTGATGATATAATTTTTGGGTTAGATAACCCAAATTGTGCAAGAAGTTTTCTAAGTTAATGCAGAAAAAGTTAGAAAGAGCATGAAGGGAGAACTGACATTATTTCTTAGATTTCAAGTGAAGCAAGTGGAAAATGGGATTTTCATAAGCCAAACCAAATACAATAAAGAACTACTCAAGAAGTTTGACATGAAAAATTGATCAGCTACTACTACTTCAATGAGCTCATCGATTAAGCTCAACAAAGATGGAGTGGGAATACCAATTGAACTAACACTGTATCGAGATCTAATAGGCACATTGTTTTATCTAGCTACTAGTATACCAGATTTTGTGTTTGCTATTTGTTTGTGTGCAAGATTTCAGGTCAATTCAAAGCAATCTCACTACCTAGCTATTAAAAGCATATTTAAATATCTCAAAGGAACCCCAATTGTTGGTTTGTGGTATGCTAAGGACAATTCTTTGCAACTAGTTGGCTACTTAGATGCAGACTATGCTGGTTGTAAACTTGATAGAAAGAGCAAAAGTGGATCATGCCAATTCTTAGGAGATCGTTTTATATTATGGTTTAGCAAAAAGTAGACATCCATAGATACTTCAACGATTGAAGCGATATACTTAGCTGCTGGAAGCTGCAGTGATCAACTTCTCTAGATCCAATAATAGTTGAGGGAATATGGGATTGAGGCCACATAATATCCAATATTTTGCGATGCACCATAGAATTTACCTATAATCCTATTCTTCATTCTAGTAAAAAGCATATATATGTCATGCATCGCTTTATTAGAGATCATGATCTGAAGAAGGACATACGACTGGAGTACATCTCCACTGAATAACATGTGAAAGATATCTTGAAACGACCCTGTCCTCTAATTTAATTAAATAAATGAGAAGAAGGAATTTTGAAGTATTATTATTATTATTACTATTTTATTTTATTTTATTTTTTTGAAAAAAATTCAGCATGAGCTATTTGTTTATAATCAAACCCACCTGTCTCAAATCAGTATTTCAAAATAAAAAGACTCTCAAAAGATAAGAACATAGCAACATAAACATAAACATCTGTTTGGTAAAGTCCCAACAATAACAAATTGAGAAGAGGTTTACATGCCTAGTAACCAATGCAGGGAATCACATCCTGCTCATTAACTGGAAGATAAACAACTGTACACAATACTCTATTATAGACATCTCATATGCGGAAAAGTAAAGGAATCGACGGTCATTGGGTGTGCTTTGCCAGATGCTATCAACCCTGGAGGTCCTGCCCCTCAGTCCCTATGAAATCCTTCTCACATGCACCAAGCAGATGTAGTGAGCCTAAAGACTCAACAAGAACATGGGTTGAAATAACGAATAATGAATATACATGCACACACAATTAAAAATAACTTATACTGAAAATACATTTTCTTTTCCCTAACTGAATCTCTAACAAAAAGGAGTACATGAAAATATCGCATGCAAGACTGAATCTAACCGAAACTGAACTTAAAATCAAATTGAAAGCGCATAGCAAGACTGAACATGTGGACTGAAAAGATTGAACTGAGAATTAATAAATCGGACTGTAAACTGATAAACTGAACTGTAAACTGATAAACTGATAAACTGAACCGTAAACTGATAAACTAAACTGACAGCAAACTGATAAACTGAACTGTAAAATGGTAAACTGATAAACTGAACTGACTGTGAACTTAGATGATTGATTGTGGCCCTTTTCTTTAGTTTTGATCGATCAATGACGACAGTATACTATGCCAACAAGGAAGTCAGGATTTTTCCCAAACCTTCTTGCCCCGTGTTGGTATGGAAAGCCAAGATTTCTCCCAGCCCATCCATACCCGAAAATGGTAAGGGAAGCCAAGATTTCTCTCAGCACATCCAAACCCATGAGGTGGTAAGGGAAGCCAGGATTTCTCCCAACCCGTACATACCTTGAGTTGTAAGGGAAGCCAGGATTTCTCCCAACCCATCCATACCCTGATAAGCACAATCAACTCTCCTTAATCAAAATACTTTCTTCCTTGACATGACTTGAAGATTTGGACTGAACTCAAGAAATGACCATCTTTTCAAAATTTTACTTGGTACTCAGATAAATGAAGTAAGATGGTTGAAATGGATGGTGATTTAGGTGGCAAACCATAGCTAAGAATCTAGTCTTTACCTTTTTGGCACTTAGGACGTATCCCGAGCAATCCACTTGTAAAACTTATAACTTATAAAATTCTTAGTTAAAACGACTTCCGCTTGAAAGAATGGTTCCCAAGAACTCTATATTCGACTAGGAAGTCATCCTCGAGGTACAAATCCCATCCAATAATCTCTGGCAATAATGTTTTCGGGCAGCAACACATAACATTTAAACTCCCGCACCTTAACATTCAATAGCCTAGAACATTACCAAAAATTAACCGAACTAACCCCTGCTTGAAACGACATTTCTCTAGCATCCTAGGTTATTTCTAAACCCAAGCCCTCAACAAAAACATGAGTGTAACTCTGCCTTAAATGATCATTTCTGGACAGCCCTATGCTTGAAAAATTTCCGCTCACCCATGACTTAATTCATTTCCATTTCTAGGCACCTAAACATTGAATTTCCAGGTTCCAAAACTATAGCCTAAGACCATGGCCAATTCTCAGCCCCATTCAAACCCCTAACACCGACTCCTTACAAGCTAACTCCCAAGCTTGGATGTCCGCCCTGCCTCCCAGCACAAGACAACCTTGTCTTAAGTCAATACCTAGCTCAAATCAGCCCTGCCCGTAGATTTGATATATGTTCGGAACAGAACATAGAATGATATAGAAAAGCTAAATTTCACTGGATGAGATTACAGACAGAGTTATTGATTTCATTGGAAGATTTATTTTTTTCAGTTTGATATGATGGATCCGATTTGTTCCACATATCTACGTTAAGGAAATATTTTTTCTATATACTTTAATCAGATGACATGGATAATGAAAAGATTTTGAGTTACGCCGATTATTCAACAGATCCTTGATTTGGGAAAAAGACAACTCCGAAAGATTTCTTTTCAATTAATTAAAGTACAATAGCAGAATTACAGAATAGACGCAGATTAGAAGAGATAATCTGATAGAGATGAGATACGATGATCAGAGTTATATGATTGAAGTGTGAATTACTTCAGATAATCATTCAGTCTATCAGTTTTGATACTCCGATTGAATGTGATTTCGAGGACGAAATCATTTCTTAGAGGGGAGAAATTGTAAGACCCGAAAATATTAAGTTATTAATTATGGAATTTGAGAATTAAATTCTATAATTTTGGCAAATATTGATTTGAGAAGTTATGGGAATTATAGATTTAATTTCCGAGCCGAAAATATTTAATTTGAGAATTTACGGATTTTGAGAATTAAATTTCGGGAATTCTTAAATTAAAAAAATAAATATTCGATTTGAATATTTATGGGATTTAAGATTAAATTCCAAGTTTTGGGAATTAAAAAAAATTTATTTCGAAGATGAAACCCGATCAGGGACTGATTTGCAAATACTGAAGTATGAAGGACTAAAGTGCAATAGGCCAGGATTATTTAATTAATCTGAATTTATTTAATTTTAATCCGAGTATATTTAATTTGGGAATATTTAGAGTTTTAATTTAAATTATAATATTCTTAAATTATTTAGGATTGAAATTGAATTAAAAAGAAGGCTGAGGACTGAATTGCAATTTATGAAGTTTCAGGGACTAAATTGCAATTATGCAATACATATAACATTTTAAATTAATTATATCAGAGTTGATACGTGTTAATTCATTGAGAAGTCTGAAAACAGAGCAAAGGAGAGCCGAGAGCCGAGAGTTCTTCTTTTTTCTTTAGTTTTCAAAATTTCAAATCGTCGTAACTTTTGATCCGATTGTCCGATTTTGATTCCAAAAAGAGTTCTGGAATCCTTAAGACGAGGGCTTCGATCTAATGTAAGTTTCTGATTACTTCGGTATGTTTTATGGATCGAAATATTTCAGAGATCAGCTTTTGATTGTATGATCATGTTCTTCAACGTTTATGCGATTCGATATCGAAACTGAATTGATGAACGACTATCGTTTGTGTTGATTATGATTTCTAGCAGTGTTTCGATTTATATAGATTATGATTATGCTAGTTTCGATGTCTTATGAACTGAATTGAAGTTACATATGAATTTAATTGAAGTTAGAATTGAATTCGATATTTTGTCGGTTACCGATTTTCAGTCGCTACGCCATCGATTAATGTTTTGGATCCGTTTTGATAGCCTATAACTAAGATAAGATATTCGTCTAGATTTTATTGACGATATAGCAATTTTATTTCTCAGTTTCAGACTACTTTTGAAGGCTAACGACTCAAGACTCCGAATTCAAACCAAAGAAGATGAAGTGAGGTTTGAAATGAATTTTATTGAAGAGATATTACTGGTTTTGAATAGATTTTGAACTGATTGAATAGAATGAAGATTATAGTGAATGTTTTGAAGCTATGTTTTAGATTTGAAGCGTTCAAAACAGAAGAAATACGAAGGTATAAGACAACATCGAGAGTCAGGAACATGTTACTCAAGGATGATACTTCTTGAGTTGTTTCGAACAAATCACATACTTGTTATTGTTGTTTATATTTTATTGATGTTTTCGATCCATCTCAGGTAGTGAATCTTTATTGATTTTGATATGATATGATATGATATTGAATTGATTCTAATGCCAAGGTCAGATGGACCTTATTTTCGAGTCTGATGAGACGACGATAGATGGATATCCATGTCAAGATCGGATACGAATCTTGATGGAAACGATGAGATATGAATCAATTCGAAATCGAGATATGCGTTATTTACTCTATTGTTGAGTCGATTATTAATAGAGTCGATATGATTTATTTAACGCATTTATATGTTGATTATACTGGGAATTATATTATCACCGGAGTTTATCCGACTGTTGTTTTGTTTTGTATGTGTGCATCACAACAGATGGGGCAAAAGATAGCCAAAGAGGACATGGGTAGCTCGAGAGAGAGACATAGCATGTTGTGACTCGGTTTTAAGATTAGCGAGATAACATGTGGTATAGATCTTACCGAACATGTTTAGAATATCATAGTCTTGTATATGCTTTGAGTTAGCAAGTATTGCTTATATTTGAGATCTTTCATGTATTGAGATGTTTAGATCAATGATTTAATACTTGTACTTGTTTAGAGTACGTTAGACATGAATATATTTGATGTTGTATATAGCTCAACGATTGAATAGCATGCTTAGAATTGATGCATGAATGATTGTATATGAATTGGTTCAGTTTAAGACTCGAATAGCTTGTAGTTTCATGCTTGTTGAGCTATTCGTGTGATGTAATAAATGCATGATTTGATGTTAAGAACTTAGTATATGAATGTATACATGTTTTCAGATTGTATAACATGCTTGAAATTGGTGTTTGATGAAGAATCGTGCCTTGTTTCTAAGATTTGACAGCGAAATGAAAATGCAGAATTTCTGAAGCAGGGAGCCCGCTCGATCGCGTAAGTACGTGCGATCGAGCGCGGCCTGTAAAATTCAGAAACAGAGAAGTGAAACATGGAGCGCGCTCGATCGCGTGAGTACATGTGATCGAGCCCGGCCTTGAAAAATTGGAACCCGAGAGCTGAGGAATTGAGCTCGCTCGATTGGACGTGTTCATCCGATCGAGCGAGGTTCTTGTTTTTTTTTAGCTCTTGGATTTTTTATTCATTTATTGTTTGATTCATAGTTTTATTACTCATTAATTGCCCTAAGATGAGATTAGCAACCCGAGTCCTCACACCGTGCCTGAAGCTGGATCATCTGAATGATAGAAGGCTTCAGCTCAAAACTATTCGCCTCTACAGCAGGACGAACTATGCTTGATCCACAACCAGCAACAGGTGGGCGAATTAGATCTAGAACCGTGAGATTGTCCGCCATCTCTTCCTTGGTCTCTGATTCAAGTTCTAGATTAATAGATCTTCTAGCTTTCCGAATTCTGATCAGTGTGCGCTCGATCTCCAAATCAAGTGGTAAAAGATCTTTGGTGCATCGAGTGCTATGCATAAACAAGCAGATAGTACCTGAAAATCACCAATAAAAGAAGAGAATTCAGAATTTAAAAAAAGTAAATAATGTATAATCTCAAGTGAAATAAAAATTTTGATATCTAACAGTCCCCGACAACGGCGCCAAAAACTTGACCGCTTAAATTGTTGTGATTAAAATCTACTGGAAAGCGTACCAGATCAAGTAATAGTAAAGTGAACAAAGGTCCAGATGTCGCACTCACATGGACTGTATCAATATGAATACCAGAATATGATTATTCCTACTTAATCTATACAAATCAATAACAGTGATTTCAGATTTTAAACTAAGAAATTAAATTGCAAATAAAATTCAACTCAATAAAAGCGCAGCAGAGATTTTGGAATAAAATTCAATTTGGGAAAAACTCGATCAAGGATACACGCAGGTACTAGAAAAATTATGTAACAAGTAGTTGATTCAAGACTAAGACTTAATCTTAATTCACGGGAATTCTCCTAATTTGTTCAAAGGACTATTTCTAGAACCATCAAACCTATTCAAATATTGACGGATTAATCTTTCGTAATTATAATCAAATTTGAATGCATGACGAATGGTGAAAATTCAGTTTACACCCAAACCACACACTGAAACCGAATTCTATTTCTAGTTGGTTTTACAATATGTTGATTATAAAGTGATCAAAAATCAAAACCTCCTCTGTCGACTTGGAATCGATTAACATGCAAGCAAATAGCTGACCAGATCATTCACAAGACAAATATAAATTCGATAATCAATAAAATAAAATCAAGTCTAAAAATTCTGAAATAAACATCCAAGTTAACTACATAAATTGTTTGGCCCAATCACGTGGCCTTGTTCGAAAAGAAAAGTGTTGTGAAATTTCCTCGCAAGCGTACGAGTGTCAAGTTTTAGTATAGTGAAGAGAGAGTGTCAATCCCACAGGGAGTAAAATGAAAAGATTCAATATTGTAATTAAAATAGTCTTAATTTTATCTAGAAAATCAAACTTCAAGAGTTTTGCAGAATAAATAAAATAAATAAATATAAATTATTCAGCTCACACACACACAAATTTTGAGGAATTATCAATCAGAGAAAAATAGTCCAGAGGTTTTGATTTCACTTGGTCTCGACAATATTCAATCCTAATTAATCTATTTTATGAATTTCCTTCGATTAATAACCAAAAACACTTAGATTATTCTATTCCCCTCTCCCGAGCAACAAATAGAGTGTATCAACTTACAATTCGATTTCAATATCCCTATTAAAAATCTAGATGTAGTGATATGTGTAAAATGATGTTCCTTAAAGGTTCTATTAAAGCTATATACTCTCTCGAGCTATATAAACAATTAACAGTGTAGTTCCTATTGATCCTACTCAAAATCCCCTCTCCCGAGCAATGATTCTAAGTAAATATAACAACTCAATTTATGGCCAATAAATTAAGAAGACATTCAATTCTAGAAACACAATTAATCTATAGAAATTCAATTTATTAAAATCAAAGATTCATGAATATGTCTCAACCAAGCTACGTCAACCTCTAGACCAGAAAAGTTTAGTTCATGCTTGAATTCAATAAAAACCAAATAATGTTTAATATCTCAAACATAATTCAACAATCAAAAGAAAATAAAAAGAAGAAACAAAGCCGTAGTCTTTCTTCCGTTTCCGGTCGAAAAGTCTTCGTCTTCGTTCCATGCAATCTTCAGTTCTTCAACTCCAAAAAACTCACAGAAGTGCTCTTTCGAATATTGTGTGTATTGGTGGCTGATAGATCCTCCATATGACTCCGAAAAATCTCTTAAATCTGACCTAACAATCGTCCAAAAAAATACCAAAGATATCCCCCAAGTTTCCATAAATAATCGGACTCTATCATTCCAAACAGACGACGGCGCGGGCGCGCCGGAAACGGGGCGGGCGCGCCGGAAACGGGGCGGGCGCCCTCTCAACTCGCAAAACATGCTTTTAAAAATTCCTCAACGGCGCGGGCGCGCCTAGTGTCAGCGCGGGCGCGCTCCCAGCTCGACTCTTTATCTCGAACTCTTCATTAACAGCGCGGGCGCGCCTCTAGCTCGAACTCAGCCTTTTTTCTTCACTTTTCCAACTCTCGAATTTCCTTGTAAACTTCCATCTTGTAAGCTTATTTCCACTTGAACACATCAAAATCCATAACTTCCTACAAACACAAAAACAACAACAATTTCACGCAATATCTACCAATAAATTCCAAAAGTCAAGTAAAACCATATACAAATTAAGTGCACAAAATGCACTTATCAAATTCCCCCAAACTTGAACTTTTGTTCGTCTCGAGCAAAACTAACTCAAACTCCACTCAATTGCAAGAACAATAACCATCAAGAATGACTATGGATTAATGACCTCAGTATGGAATTTCAAAACAATTTAAATCCAATCATCTCTGCCCTACTAACACTTGAAAAGTAAGATGTCCGGAAAAGTAATTCAACCTCATAAACTCATAAACTCCGCAACTCACGTTTCAAAATACTCTTCTCTTAAATCAATTCAAACATTCACAAATCATGAGGACATTCATGGTAAAACAGGATCAAATTCAAGGATATATCATCACAACCACACTCAATTGGTTTAATTCAAAGAACGTAGTGTGTGCATGTTTCGATCAAGAATTCATAATCATTTAAGTTTCAATCAACAGTCCATAGGCTAAATTCTCGCAACCCCTTTCCACTAGTATATTGGGCAACTGTGACTCGGTCAATAGGACTTAATAAGCTTATAATTCAAGGCCTGGCTCATGGCTACAAATGAAGGAAAAGAATTCAAATAAGGAGTAATTCACATTTATTTCAAACCCAATTCTAATTTTTACTCCTTTCATTCACAATTTTACACTTATTTCACTTCATTGATTTTTCAATTTTTTTTTCTCACAACTTCTTTCAACTCTCTTTTACAACTTTTCCAACCACACATTTTTTTTTTATACTACCTCTTTTCATCTTTTCAATTCATCCACCACACCATTCCATTTTTCACAAATAAAGCTAGGAGCATATAACATTTTAGCATTCAAATTACTCCATTAAAGGTAGGAAATAGTGTATAAGTTATTCAGGTAGTCAATGTAGGACCTTGAAATAATGACGAATGGGGTTTAATCACACGTTTACATGCATGCCATTCGATTTTCAATAAAACTCAAACAAGGTACTAGGGATAACATATATAATAGGTAGCTTGAAAGGCTCAAATGAATTCAGAAAAATCGCCTAAATCATTCCTAATCACAGTTTTGCCCGTATTTCGCCTCAAGGGGTGTCCGAACTAGTTCTAGACAAGTCTCAATCCACAATTAAATCATACAAATCTCAATCAGTGCAGAAAGGGATAATCATCAGCAGTAAACGATGATTTTCACAAGTAGTTTCAGAATTATCGTACCTCTAAGTACAAATATGCGTGTAAGCTCAAATGGGCAACTAAGGATACACTGATTCAATCAAATTCAAGGCCCAAAAAAAACATCCAAACAATGCCTCAATCCTTTTTATGTTTGTCTGTCTCAAGATTCAGATTCAAGCAAAATCACAGAATATATAGGAGTTCAATTGTTCACTTGGTTCCATTTATTTCAAAATTTTGTCAGCTAGGCAGGTAGTCATGGACTTCAGTTACAAAACAAAAATTAACATCATTGGTCATCAATCCATATCAACACAACTACATAAATTTCTCAAAATTTTTTCAAATGCAGCCACACACCAACACAACACAACTCCTAAGAACCAAACAACTAAAATAAAAAAAAACATAACAAAACCAAAAGCAACTAAATAAAAAAAACAATAAAAGTCAGAATTGACACAACTCCCCCAAACTTAGTACATTCGTTGTCCTCAAGGAATTAAAACAAGAAAGCATAAAGAACATGTACCACAAATGACGACCGTCAGTGGTCGTCGCCATCATCAGCAGCATCATCATGGGACGGATCAGAAGGGCCAAAAGTGGGCGGCCACTGTGGATACAGAGGAAATGGATGAGCCGAACTAGCAGCCTGTGGAAACTGATGTCTCAAAGCATCTGTAAAATCCATCATGTAGTCCATAAAGACACCAGTAGTCTGCTGAAATGTCCGAAACTCTTGACGATGTGCTCTCAATTCATCCTCCAGAATAGCAACACGATCGGGCGCAACAGGGGGTGCTTGAGGTCGGGGTGCAGGGCCGCTTCGTGCAGCTGCTCGCTCATTAAAATCTCGCCTCTCAGCGCGAGTTCGGTGCTCAGAAGCCGGTATCATGTGAAAAGGAGTATGACAAGCAATAGGAGCAGTAGCTTTCAACAATTCTTCATTTTGGCCCCACTCAACTCCAGCCGCTTCACAAAGATCAGTGATAAGTGCGGGCAAAGCAAACCCGCCAGTTGTCTTACCTGCCGCCACACCCTGAATAGTTGCTTGAAAAATCTGTCCCAAGTCGATTGCTTTGCCCTCCAAAATACAATAAACAAGAATCGCTCGTTCTCGTGTCACCTCATGCTCGTGGTCAGTCGGTTTAAGACGAGCAGACACAAAGTTGTACCATAGCTTAGCATCAGGAATTAGCTCGGTCTTCTTCAACTTAGAAGGCTGATGATCACGGCCCATGCGCCATTCCGCACCCGAAACACAAATACGGCTCAGAATCGCCGCATAATCCATTTCATTCGCTCGGTACTCCGCATACTCATCGTGAAATACTGGTGGAAGGTTGTACAAGGTGTTAATAATGTGAGCATCAAAAGGCACCAGCTGGCCTCGGACAAGAACTTTCAACTGCATGTGCTTTACTTTCAAGTTAGCATAAAATTCCCGAACGACTGGGACGACTGCATCCTGAGGTGGCTTAACAAAATTTAACCATTGACGCCCATTCACAGCCCTACCAATTGTATGCAAAAACTCATCGTTCCCAAATCCCAATGTCGTGTCAAACCCACGCTCCGGAAGTATCATTTTGCCTAGACAATTTTGATAATGCTGTTCGGCACTCTCATTCCACAACCGCTGTGGCTCATGCTCCGGATTAGCATGCGAAGAAGATGCAACAGATTTTTGTTTCTTCTTTGGTGCCATGAATCAAACACTTAGTAGGCACCACACGTCACGCACAAATAACCAATTTACCACAATCACAACTTCCCCAAACTTAAATCTACTCCATAATCCACACACAACAACAACCGCTTCCGCAACAATCCAATAGAATTCACACTTCAAAGATCGATTAATCAATTAATAGTTCAAGACCCACGAATCGCACGAGTAGAATTTGCGAAATACTCACCACCCAAAACAATTGTAGAAGTACCAAAAGAATGACTTACTCCATATGAGTTCGAGAAGAGTAGATAATCAAAAGCTTCCCCAATCTCCAATCCTCCAAAAATTAAAATAGGCGTGCCCCAGATAAAAGTGGTTCGACCGTCCCGCGTCAAAGAGAGGATGAAAGAAATTAGATTGTGGGGGATTTGGAGATGACGAGATACACTAGCCGATTATAACAAGAAAATAGGGGAAGAATTCGTGAGGAGGAAAGTGGACAAGAAATTAGGGAAAAGATTTGGGAGAAAGGAAAGAAAATAGTAGGTTAAATAAAAGAGATCGGAGACGGGGCGGGCGCGCGAGAGGTAAGGGCGGGCGCGCTCTCATCTCATTTCATGAAATAGCAGGGGCGGGGCGGGCGCGCTTACATCTCGAATTTTTTTTTCAAAAATAAGGTATAGTGACGGCGCGGGCGCGCTGAAGACCGGGCGGGCGCGCCTTGAGCTCGAAAAAAAAATCACAAAATCATTGCAGGAGAGGCGCGGGCGCGCCTTCACCTCGAGATTGGCATCCAAAATACTGAAAAATCAAAGAAAAAAAACAAATTAATTCCAAAACAACAAAATTAACAGTAAAAACTAAAGAACAAAAATTAAAACGAGAAAGCAAAGACAAAAACTAAAAAAAATTTGGGTTGCCTCCCAAAAAGCGCTTGTTTTAAAGTCATCAGCCCGACATGCACCAGTCTTTAGTTGGGATCATTAAGCAATGCGCTGGATGCGGGTGGTACTTCATTGCCAAAGTAGTGCTTGATTCTCTGCCCATTGACCTTGAAAACTCTTCCATCTGTACATCGCAATTCAATGGCACCATGTGGATAAACAGTCTCAACGAGAAACGGCCCTGACCATCGCGATTTCAACTTCCCTGGAAATAATTTCAACCGAGAGTTAAATAGCAAAACTCTCTGACTCTTTTCGAATTCCCTATGCACAATAACTTTATCATGCCACTTCTTTGTTTTCTCTTTGTAGATCTTGGCATTCTCATATGCTTCACTCCAGAATTCATCCAATTCATTCAACTGTAGTTTCCGCAACTCTCCGGATGCTTCGAGATCCATGTTTAGCTTCTTGATAGCCCAAAACGCCTTGTGCTCCAACTCCAATGGTAAATGACATGCCTTACCAAAAACCAGCCTGTAGGGAGACATCCCAATGGGTGTTTTGAATGCAGTGCGGTAGGCCCAAATGGCGTCATCTAGCTTGATTGCCCAATCTTTCCGATTTGTCTTAACCGTTTTCTCCAAGATTTGTTTGATTTCCCGGTTAGAGATCTCCGCCTGGCCATTGGTTTGAGGATGGTATGCGCACGCCACCTTATGCCTGACACCATACTTCATGAGTAAGGTATTAAAAATCTTATTGCAGAAATGCGTACCTTCATCACTGATTATTGCTCGTGGAGTTCCAAACCGCGTGAAGATATTCTTTTGCAAAAATTTAACTACAACACGAGCGTCATTAGTCGAGGTGGCAATGGCTTCCACCCATTTCGAAACGTAATCAACTGCTAACAAAATATAAGTGTACCCAAAAGAAGGAGGAAAGGGACCCATAAAATCAATACCCCACACATCAAATAATTCTACTTCTAAAATATTTGTGAGAGGTAATTCATGCCTTCTTGAAATATTTTCCGTTCTTTGACACTTATCACATGATTTCACCAAGGTATAACTATCTTTAAACAACGTAGGCCAATAAAAACCAGATTGTAATACCTTAGCAGCAGTGCGGGTGGGTCCAAAATGTCCTCCATAGGGGGAGGAATGGCATTGTTCCAAGATTTCATTTGCCTCTTGTCCCGCCACACATCTCCGAATCACTTGATCGGCACAACGTTTGAAAACATAGGGATCATCCCACAAGTAGAACTTAATGTCATGGAAAAACTTCTTCTTTTGATGTCTATTCAACTCTGGAGGCATAGCACCACAAGACAAGAAATTTGCAATATCAGCAAACCATGGAATAAAGGAACTTACCTCAAAGATTTGTTCATCCGGAAAGAATTCCTTTATGCTCTCCTCCTCTTTCACGTCTTCTAGCTCCAATCTTGACAAGTGATCAGCAACTTGATTTTCACTACCCTTCTTGTCCTTGATCTCAAAATCAAACTCTTGTAAAAGTAGAATCCACCTTATCAAGCGTGGCTTGGCATCCTTTTTGGCAAACAAGTAGCGAATTGCTGCATGGTCAGTAAAAACAACTACTTTAGTACCAATTAAATATGGACGAAATTTATCAAAAGCAAAGACTACTGCAAGCATCTCTTTTTCGGTGGTAGTGTAGTTTTGCTGTGCGGCTTCCATGGTGCGACTGGCGTAATATATAGCTCTGAAAATCTTATCTCTCCTTTGGCCTAATACCGCGCCCACTGCATAGTCACTAGCATCGCACATAAGCTCAAAGGGCTCCTTCCACTCTGGCACAATCATGATGGGTGTTGTGGTCAATGCCGTCTTGATCTTTTCAAATGCCTGCAAACAATCATCATCAAAAATGAATGTAGAATCTTTTTCAAGTAAATTACACAGAGGTTTTGTGATTTTAGAAAAATCCTTGATGAAACGCCGATAAAACCCTGCATGGCCTAAAAAACTTCTGATGCCCTTGATATTCTTCGGAGGTGGAAGCTTTTCTATTGCAACCACTTTGGCTCGATCCAACTCTAATCCATTGGATGACACTTTATGTCCAAGGACAATGCCCTCTTGAACCATGAAGTGACATTTTTCCCAGTTAAGAACTAAATTCTTTTCTTGGCACCTCTGCAAAACAAGAGACAGATTATGCAAGCAATGATCAAAAGAGGAGCCAAATACTGAAAAGTCATCCATAAACACTTCCATCACGTCCTCCACCATATCTGCAAAAATCGCCATCATACACCTCTGAAAAGTTGCAGGTGCATTACACAGTCCAAACGGCATCCTCCTGAAAGCAAACGTGCCATAGGGACACGTAAAGGAAGTCTTCTCCTGATCTTTCGGTGCTATAGCAATTTGATTATAGCCTGAATAACCATCTAAGAAACAGTAATAGCAATAACCAGCAAGTCTATCAAGCATTTGATCAATAAAAGGAAGTGGAAAATGATCTTTACGAGTAGCTTTATTCAACTTCCTATAATCTATACAAACTCGCCAGCCAGTTACTGTACGTGTGGAGATTAACTCATTATTCTCGTTCTTAACCACAGTAATCCCACCCTTCTTAGGCACCACTTGAACAGGAGATACCCAACTACTGTCAGAAATAGCATAAATCACTCTCGAATTCAACAGCTTTAACACTTCTTTCTTAACTACCTCTTTCATGGCGGGATTCAACCTTCTCTGATGATCAACATAAGGAGTATACGACTCTTCCATCAAAATTTTATGCATGCAAATTGTTGGACTAATACCCTTAATGTCAAAAATTGACCATCCTAGAGCGGTTTTAAAATTTCTCAGAACTCTCAACAGCTTATCTTTTTCTACAGCAGACAAATGCGTAGATACAATAACAGGACAAGTAGAATTTTCACCAAGAAATTCATAACATAAGTGCGCAGGCAATGCTTTCAGGTCATGAGTTTCAGGGGATACCTCTGGTGCACTATTTTCCAAAATTTCAGATTCCTTAGAACTCACCATTTTTTCTTTCGGAGCGCTGTCTAGGAATACTTTTTGTTCATGTAACTCCCAATCCTCTTCCTTCTCAACCATCTCGTTCGCCACCAAACATCGTTCGAGCGGATCTGTACTTTCTACACATGAAAAAGAGTTATGAGAATCAATAATTTCAATGCTCTTACATGTACTTACCTCATTTGGGCCCCTCATGGTGTGATAAATATTAAAAATCACCGCTTCACCACCAACTCGAAGTGTGAGTTCTCCTTTGTGTACATCGATCAATGCACATGCAGTAGATAGAAAAGGTCTCCCAAAAATTAAGGGAGTTTCTTCATCTTCATCCATGTCCAAAATCACGAAATCTGCTGGAAATATGAACTTATCGACCTTTACGAAAACATCCTCCACAATACCCCGTGGGTATGTGATACTCCGATCCGCCAGCTGTAATGTGATGGTGGTCGCCCTGACTTCTCCAAGATCCAAAGTCCTGTAAACAAAAAAAGGCATTAAATTTATACTAGCTCCTAAATCACATAAAGCTCTATTTACCTTAGAACCACCAATAAAACAAGGGATAGTAAAACTCCCTGGATCCTTCAACTTTTGTGGCAATTTTTTCTGCAGGATTGCACTACATTCTTCTGTCAAATTCACCACTTCGTTGTCCTGCAATCTCCTCTTCTTAGACATTACATCTTTGATGAATTTTGCATAATTAGGCATTTGTTCCAAGGCATCTGCAAATGGAATATTGATGTGTATCTTCTTGAAGATATCTAGAAACTTGGAAAATTGCTCATCAAGTGCCTTCTTCTTAAACCACTGTGGATAAGGAAGTTGTGGCTTGTACATCGGTTTAGATTCAGCTTCCTTCTTGGGCTCTTCAACCACAATTTCTTCAGTCACTGGTTCTTCACTTTCTTTGGCTTTACTCTGCTCTTTCTCTTCTAACTTCTTTCCACTTCTCAACTCAACTGCTTTGCACTGCTATTTTGGATTTACTTCAGTATTGCTGGGAAACTGTCCTCTGTTTTGATCCTTCAAAGCATTTGCATGCTGTCCAATCTGTGTCTCCATGGATTTCATCATAGCTCCCAAAATACACATGTGTGTCTCCATGCTATCCATTCGAGTTTCAGTTCTCGACATCCTCTTGTTAGATTCAGTAACAAATGTAGACACCACATCCTCCAACGATGCTTTACCTTCCCCTTGATTTGTATTGAATCCTGGAGGGGGTTTCAACACATTCTTGTTGTTGGCATAAGAAAAGTTTTCATGGTTACGTAAACCAGGATGATAAGTATTAGGAGGAGGGTTACCTCGATAGTTTCCATAGCCTCTGGGATTGATATATTGAGCTTCCTCAGGTGGATGAGATTCATCTATGACAACCGACACACCTGCAGGTTCTGCGATATTCACCTTGTTAAGAGAAGCCACTTGTGTACTCAACGCAGATAGCTGTGCAGTAATGGATGTAAGAGGATCCACACTGTACACTCCTTTCTTAACTCCCATACGTTCAGATGGCCATTGATAATTATTGATAGTCATCTGTTCCAGCATATCATAAGCCTGAATGGGATCCTTGGCAAATATTGTACCTCCAGCAGCAGAGTCCACAGACATTCTTGTAGGTGTATTCAATCCATTGTAGAAAAACTCTATTTCTTCCCAATCTGCAAAATTATGATTAGGACAACGCCTTAAAAAATCTTTGTACCTTTCCCATGCCTCGTATAGTTGTTCTTAATCATGCTGTTGAAAGGTACTGATCTCAATCTTTAGCTGGGTTGCCTTGGATGGTGGAAAGAATTTCTCTAAGAATTTCACAGCCATGCCCTCCCAAGTTATTATGTGTCCTAGTGGCAATGACTGCAGCCAACTCCGTGCTTTGTCCCTAAGAGAGAAAGGAAACAAACGTAAGCGTATTGTATCCTCAGAAACACCATTTATTTTAACAGTATCAGTAATCTCTAGAAAAGTGCGCAAGTGTAAATGAGGATCAGCTGTGGCAGTTCCATTGAATTGGTTCTGCTGAACCATGTTGATTAAGGCCGGCTTCAACTCGAAGTTGTTGGCATTTATTGTCCCTCTAGCAATTCCAGAATAGTGAGTCTGGATCGTTGGCCTGAAATGATCTCTAATTGGCACCAAAGGCAATTCATTGACATCTTCTTCAGCCATGTTTAATTGTTCTTCTCTCCTAGCTTTTCTCAAAGCTCTTGCAGTTCGTTCAATCTCTGGATCAAAGAGCAAAGAATTTGCACTTTGAGATCTTCGCATAAACTGCAATTACGAACAATAGCAATTTATTAGTACTTAAATTAAAATCAGAAAAACTCTAAATTAAAACTTCGACTAATTGGTAACAAGATTAAAAAATAATCAAAATTAATCCCCGGCAACGGCGCCAAAAACTTGTTGTGAAATTTCCTCGCAAGCGTACTAGTGTCAAGTTTTAGTATAGTGAAGAGAGAGTGTCGATCCCACAGGGAGTAAAATGAAAAGATTCAATACTTGTAATTAAAATAGTCTTAATTTTATCTAGAAAATCAAACTTCAAGAGTTTTGCAGAATAAATAAAATAAATAAATATAAATTATTCAGCTCACACACACACAAATTTTGAGGAATTATCAATCAGAGAAAAATAGTCCAGAGGTTTTGATTTCACTTGGTCTCGACAATATTCAATCCTAATTAATCTATTTTATGAATTTCCTTCGATTAATAACTAAAAACACTTAGATTATTCTATTCCCCTCTCCCGAGCAACAAATAGAGTGTATCAACTTACAATTCGATTTCAATATCCCTATTAAAAATCTAGATGTAGTGATATGTGTAAAATGATGTTCATTAAAGGTTCTATTAAAGCTATATACTCTCCCGAGCTACATAAATAATTAACAGTGTAGTTCCTATTGATCCTACTCAAAATCCCCTCTCCCGAGCAATGATTCTAAGTAAATATAACAACTCAATTAATGGCCAATAAATTAAGATGACATTCAATTCTAGAAACACAATTAATCTATAGAAATTCAATTTATTAAAATCAAAGATTCATGAATATGTCTCAACCAAGCTACGTCAACCTCTAGACCAGAAAAGTTTAGTTCATGCTTGAATTCAATAAAAACCAAATAATGTTTAATATCTCAAACATAATTCAACAATCAAAAGAAAATAAAAATAAGAAACAAAGCCGTAGTCTTTCTTCTGTTTCCGGTCGAAAAGTCTTCGTCTTCGTTCCAAGCAATCTTCAGTTCTTCAACTCCAAAAAACTCACAGAAGTGCTCTTTCGAATATTGTGTGTATTGGTGGCTGATAGATCCTCCATATGACTCCGAAAAATCTCTTAAATCTGACCTAAAAATCGTCCAAAAAAATACCAAAGATATCCCCCAAGTTTCCATAAATAATCGGACTCTATCATTCCAAACAGACGACGGCGTGGGCGCGCCGGAAACAGGGCGGGCGCCCTCTCAACTTGCAAAACATGCTTTTAAAAATTCCTCAACAGCGCGGGCGCGCCTAAGGATAGGGCGGGCGCGCCTCTAGCTCGAACTCAGCCTTTTTTCTTCACTTTTCCAACTCTCGAATTTCCTTGTAAACTTCCATCTTGTAAGCTTATTTCCACTTGAACACATCAAAATCCATAACTTCCTACAAACACAAAAACAACAACAATTTCACGCAATATCTACCAATAAATTCCAAAAGTCAAGTAAAACCATATACAAATTAAGTGCACAAAATGCACTTATCAAAAAGATTACTCAAGAAACGAAATCATAAATCAAACAATGTTTTTTATCCTGAAATAAAAATAAAAATAAGAAAATAAGAAGAAACAAGAAATCTTCTTTCCCAAGTTGTAGTAGCCGCCTCCTCTATTCTGTGCGTTTTGGAACCCTTAATATGATGATTAAGTCCGTATTTATGTGTCCAAGGATCCCAAAAGATAATATCCTTCTCGAGCAAGAGTTTCCAATTTTAAAAATTTTGTTCGTGTGGCTCGCTTAAGCGAGCACAAAGTGCGCTCGAGCGAGCAACTCTTTGTTCCGTAAAATTTCTGGCCCGTATTTCTCGCTCGAGCGAGCACAAAGTGCGCTCAAGCGAGCAAGTTTCTGCCAGAGAAAAAACTCACACACATCTTCCTTGCGCGATTGTGCTCCTTTCCTGCGCTGTACACAAGCGCGATTGCGCTTCTCCAACTTCTAAACTCATGTGATGTTCCTAGCTCCTCCATGCGCAATCGCGCATATTCATGTGCCATTTGCCCTTGCCAACAAACCAGCTCATCTGCTTCTCTTTATGCCCGACATGCGCCTTTCCTTTCTTTTCCTTCAGACGTGCCTCATGCGCAGATGCATCATCCCCACGGAGAAGCGTGGCTTTCTCCCACTTCATGGCACGCAGCTTCTCCTCGTCTACAAGCTTCCAAATGCAGCAGTCTCCATTCTTTAATACATAAATGCAGCTGCTCATCTTTGATTATTCAAGGGCAAATCCTCATTCAACTCATCATGCGTGTTTCTCTTCTTCTTGCAACAACTCCGGGTTTCCTTCTATTTTTTTGAAAATAAACCAAGGAAAGTGACGTGCATACACAAGAAATAAAATACACAAAAACACATAGAGACACAATGAATTATTTCAAAATAGACATAAAAACATCACAAAATAATGCATACAAAGGGCACTTATCAAGATACGTAAGTACTGATTGAGATACCAGCGAGTATGCATGCTTATATGTTGAATTTTACATGCCATGATCCATGTTTTATTGCAAAATATTCTTGTTGAGCCGTATATTCTTTGAGATAGCCTTTCTAGTATGGTCGCTCATACTTACACCCTTGTTATTGGTCGAACATCGAAAAACATCGTGATGACAGGGACTGACGCTACAGTGATCTTGATGAGTGTGGGGATTTATCTAGTTGATTTGACCTCAGATGGTGTTACACACTCATTGGCGCTTAGACAGAGCAGGAATTGATATATTACCAGTACCCAGTCATTCTCGTGCATCATGTCAGTTTGTATACTCGTACTTACGATCTGAGTGTTAGTCGGTCACGTCCTTGTTGTTATTTCCTGGACACCCCATTCCATGGGGTAGTTGCAGGTGACTCCAAAGTTGGACATGTTCATAGAAGGAGACCAAGGCGAGGATATGGTGGTTGCCATTAGTTGCTTAAGTATATATTTTGGTTATTTGATGGGTTTTATTTTTACCTAATATTTACTTGGGTTTTCGGTTGTATTTCAATTCCACATTTTTCTTTGGTGTTGATTATCATCTTAATTTCACTGCATGCTTAAGTATGTCTAGTATGTGATCGGGGTTGGGTCACTATATTTTATGGTATCATAGAATTCATTAAGTATCTTTAGGAAATAGTTGTGGTTATTTGGGTTTATGATTATGTTTTCTTGTAAAAGGCCAATTATGACGACGACAATAACCATGGAAGCGAGGGGCGTTGGGGAGATGATGATGCCCAGAGATATCCCCGAGATTGTCATCACCACGAAGATAGTCATCATAGATTTGACTTGCATAGGTTCATTCGGATTAGACCTAAGCCGATGACCGAGCGTGAGACTCCAAACGTAGCAGATGATTTTGCGAAAATGTGTGCGATGTTGATTCTGATCTTTCTATGAGCGGAGGAGGAACCTGTGAATATTCTACTCAAGAAGTTGGAGATATTGTCATTAAGATCCTACCTCATCTGCCAGATCATTTTTCCCCTCAATATTTAAAATATCTGGTAGGTTGGAAATATTATATAGATCTTGGTAGGAAGAAGTTTATGTTAGGGGGCTGTAATAGGGATAGCATGTTTTGTATAGACGGAATTTAAGACATCCGCATGTAGTAGAATTTGTATTGTAAGAAACAAATTTGGTGTAATGGGTGTTCTTGTATAAGCATTTGAATCATTTGTATTGTTCGTTCCAAAAATTTTGTTTAATAGTAACAGTATAATTGCACACCATTCGATGTGGATTAATTACTTAAGTGCTAAGTATTTATGATACTATAAGTGTGATTGCTCAGAGCAAATGATTAAGTATCTGATTTTGATATGTGTTGCCAAAGATGATTAGATGTATCATAGGCACAATTTTATAGGATATCAGGTAAGGTGGACTGTATTGTATTCGTTCGGTGGGGAACGATTGTCTTTGATTTGACTGTAGAGGGGGAGTGACCATATGCCAGTGTTTGCTCTAGAATCATAACATTCTTTAGAGATTGTACATGGGAGACTATCTTAGTCATGTTGGATTTCACAATCACTAAAGGTTTAGATATCCGATTAGCATTTCAGTGGTGAAAGGATTCTCTCGTTGAGATTGGAGAGTTTGTCTACTAGCGAGAATTAGTTGGTACTGGGTTTGGTGCCAATGGTCAATTTTAGCTATTGTCTGAAACCATAAGAGATGTTGTTTAAGGTCCAAAAAATAAACAAAACCCACTCACAAGGATTTATTTAATTATTATTGGAAAGTAGATGTTTAAATGTTTAGATCATAAAATTCCATGCAAAAATTTAGTTTTTATATTTTTCAAGTATGAGTTTAATTTTGGTGACCAAGGAAATCAAGACTAGACATCAATCAATTTTTATGTAATTTTAACTCAAAATGTGGTTATTATGTAGATTTTTATTTTAAAGTTGTGCATGGTATTTAATTTTAAAAATGTTTAGAGGGAGCTGTGATTATTTTTCGTACATTCGTTTGTTTAAAGGCTAGATCACATCCCAAGGTCCGGATTACTCCCTACCGACAAAGAAAGACAAGTTTTACTTAATTCTTGAATCATCATCCAAGAAATATTATATATTTTGATATGATTGTGTGTATATAAATGTCTATGTTGTCTTTTATGAGGAATTTGAATGACTTTGAATGAAGCGATGTTTGATGCATGTATTCCGTGAAGCATGAGTCGTTCTCGATGATTTTGGGTATGATTTGTGTGCAAGGGTTTAAAAAAGGAGTCAAATTCAGAATTTAAGGTCGAGATGTGTTTTTATGAGTTTTTGGTTTCAATCACTTTATAAGGGAGTTGTTTTATGAGTTTTATGATGTGTTTTGGAATCCGTTACTTGTTAGATATTGATTTTTAATCATGTGGGTGCGTGCAAAATTTTTTTGGAAGAAAAAAAAGGTGTTTTGTCCCTGATCGATGCTTCCTGTTTCCGCGTGCCCTAGCCCACAGGGTTTTGTATGGGATTTTGAAATGTAATCTTTATAACTTCATTCATGTTTGTATGTTCTAAAATGCATGTGATGTTCCTTTTAAGATCTTGTTTGTTTTCAATGCATGAATTTTTTTTTTTGAGAACGGCTTACGCAGATCGCTAACTATACGTAATATATGATGGTCTAGGTATCTCTACCCTTTAAAGTTATTTTACGTACAAGGCATGATGTTTTGTGAAAAGTTATGGATGTGGTTAATTTTATCTCCAATGGTTACATGATTTCAAGCATGAAAGTCTTATGAGAAAGAATGTATGAAGCATCAAAAGCTAAGTTTTGATGTTTGAGTGAACTTGTGGTGCCAACTGAAAGAGTGGGTGCCCGGTTAGCCAACTTGAGGCTAAGGGCTTTCATGACTCTATGTATAAACAATCTTTGTTTAATATAATTTACATTCATTAATGGCATTTTCTTTGTCTTTCTTCATATTGTTATATTGTGATATACTATTGTTGTTTTGATAAAGACCTTGAATATACTATAGTGTAAGTAAGATGAGATAGTGAACAAAAAGAGATCACTATAATGAAACACATCTTATAGTCACTGTATATTCTAAACAGTTCCTAGTCAATTGAGTCGTCCGCTAATAAGGATAAGGATCGCTCGAGATTGAGACTAGAATTTGTGATGCAAAGTACAACGTTTCATTGGTAATGGACATGGAGATATTCAAAGCATGCAAATGGATATTCATATGATGAATGATCGAACTACCCTATTCGGACTTTCCAAGTGGTTATCACTTATCGAGTGGATAAAGTCCGCGGTTTTGGTTGTACACCATTAGTCCTTACTACTTGAAACATCATTGAGACTCTATATGCTAGTACTATACTTTGACTCGTTTACCGACTCTATTGGGGTCATCAGGTGTCGGGATTGGGTACAGTTACGACACATATAGGAGTCGATGCTTTGTTGTCAAGGATTCACCACATATTTGCGAGTGTGGATATCCTATGCGATCTGAGGAGATATTAGTGTGACGAATCTCTGGCCAGAGTACATGATGTGTTTTAGGTTACTCGGCTTTCCTAGTAACACATGCGATGTCACTATTTGATCTCCAAGATGTAATGCATAGTTATCGAATCTCGAACGACTCTCGATGCACCAATGGTTGTTGATTCGATCGGGATATATGAATGAAGGGACCGTACTGCACGCTAACCAAAATCTACTGGTTCTTGCAGGCACTATCAGTGATACCTAGGGAATCATGGGGCGATGTTGCTAGACGCTCTTACCATGATTCGTTGGGCAAGTCGGAAATTGTTGTTCCGAGTCACAAGGAGTTGTGAGCCCACGTCTAGCTGTATCCCTGAACCATTGAGGGTCACACAAGTAATGGATTACTAAACCCCGTTGAGATAGTTAAATTTAAAGAGTTAAATTTAATGAAAGAGAAGTTGGACTTCTTAACTAAAAGGGAGTGGAATTTCCTAAAATGACATAGGGATGGGCATTTTTGGAAATCACTGAATTCGGATTCAGAAAAATTATCTTGACTTTAAAAAGTGCAGAAATGGTTTCTGTGCACATTGGTGAAATCGGTTTATCAATCGGAGTCATGATGAATTTTATATTAATTTCTATAATAACGGGCTTGGCTTGTTGGGCTTAAGTTATGGATTGTGGGCCCTAAGAAGTTAGAGTCCTAATACAATCATAACTTAATCTAGTCTAGAAATTATCTATAAATAGATGATTAGTGTTCGAAAATCACAAGAATTCATTCTAGCAATTTTCCAAAATCACTCATATTATTTCAAGGGGATTTTCAAAATCCTCTGTCCCTTTTTGAGAAAATTCAGTTTTTGATTTTTACGGAAAATTACATTCTGAATTGACAGATCAAATCTGTTTATTCTCATCGATAAACATCTGGTTGATTTCTAGTGCAATCAATCAGAGGGTTTCTGTTTTCTGTTCGTGGACCTTATTCCGGAGATTGATCTTGAAGCCATCGGTTCCCAGGGATATACAAGAAGAGCAGATTAAATTCTGTTGGTATCCATAATCAAGCCGTTGCTTGAAGAGGTAAAAATTTAATTGTGTTTTTATTTTTACTTGATAATTTAATCGTAAAGTTTTGATACCCATGATATGGAATCATTCCATATATAAAAATAAAATTTTTAAACTTCCGCTCGCTGCTCTTGGGCAGCGATCATGCTGCCCTTTGGGCAGCAATTGTTGCTGCCCAGGCAGCGAGATCGTTGCCCAAGGGCAGCAATCGTTGCTGCCCAGGGGCAGCGAGGGCAGCAAGATCGCTGCCCAGGGCAGCCAAGGGGCTGCCCTACACCCCACGTGGGGGCTGCCCTGCCCCACGTGGGGTCGGGGCTGCCCGGGAATGTCCCGAGCAGCCCGAAAAATTAAAATTTTTTTTCCCAGAATTTTAAATTTTTGAAATTTTAGTTTTTGGTCCGATCGAAAATTGTTTTTGATTGGTCCGCGAGGCATCGGATCAAATTGTTTGAGTCCGAAAATTTTAAAATTGATTTTTGGATAAATTTGAATTTTTGGAAAATTTGTAAATTTTATCCGTTAAATTAGATTTTATAAAATTAATTATTTTGGTACAATTGATGATAAGATATGATCTTATGAGAATATTAGATAAAATTTGATTTTATCTTTTTAACTATGATGCCATTGCATGTTATCCAATTATTTAATAATTGAATTAATTATTGGATAAAAGGATGATCGATTGCCATGACCAATATTGTTGGTGTATGTTAGATTGTTTACATTTGATTTTATTGTTGTTGGGTTTTATTAATGAGCTTGGTTTATGGCCCAATTTGAATTGTCATTTGTAATAAAAAGTGGGCCAGGTTTATGGCCCGTTCCCACCCTTAAATATGTATCCCCTACTTGTTATCAAAATTTATTGTAAATTTATAAGACGTAGTGGGAGATAAAAATTTGAAGACAATGGTGGGTCCAGCAGACAATAAAGACAGAAATGTAAATTGGAAGCTCAATGTAATAGGATTGCATTGCATACATGCATATCACCTAGGATTGGACTTAGACTCGTGATTCGCAACCACGGGTCGATTAGTAATTGGGGTCGATCATCCTTTAAATAATATATGATATTATTGTTTTATGCATGTTTAGACTAAATTGTATGAATCCCGCAAGCATACAAATACTAAATGATGAGACGAATTTTTCAAAAATAAAAAATCCCTCATTTTAAATATGATTTAAAATTGATATCAAGATTAACAAAAAGGGAATTTAAATATTGTTTAAATGTTCCTACCTTCCATCAACGAACAATGTATGAGATGCTACCCGCGGGCACGGTCCGGCTCATATTATTGGGGGGGCCCGTTCATCGGAAAGCTGTACATTGGATCGACACATGTTGTAAGTTGGGTGGAACTCCCATGGGACTGGCTCATATTATTGGGGATCCACATGGCGACCGTCCATCACAACTTAATATTGATGGGTAATCTTGACATGTCACAATAAACGACGTCATATTATTGGGCCCTTATTGGACATGAGGTAAAAACATGGGGGTTGCTTTGGAAGCAATTGGGCTCTATCTTTTGAAAATTATGGTTGGCTGATATTATTCGGGACTATAGTTTGTCAATTGGACTCCATGTTCCCACTAAGGAAACTAGTTTCCCATTTTCACTAGAGGGTAGTGAAACCATTAAAATAGTGGGAGTGAAATTCATAAAATAAATTTCGGCATATTTTATGTGTTAGTAAATTAATTAAACAATCATCGGTTATTGTCTGTTTCATCTCAGTATATCATTATGATGAATCTTCGTAATCCACATGTTTCAATTCTCGAACAAAACAAACTTTCTGGCGCAAACTATATGGAATGGTTTCATAAGTTAAGATTGTCCTGAGCTCGGAAAAGATTTTCTAAGTGTAAGAAAAGGCTCCTCCGAAAACAGCCCCGGCTGATGTAACTTCGGAAAGGTTGGCCGAACTAGAGAAATGGTAGGACCATGATCTCAAGGCCAAATGTTACATGCAAAAATGGACAAGTCTAAATAAGTTTGCCATCACTGCAAGAAACCCGGTTACTGGAAGCGCAACTGCAAAGAATGTATATCGAGTAGTTACGAACTACAAAGGATATATTTTATAAATGTTTCACTTAATACTATTTCTTGGGTATTGGATACCAGATGTAGATCTCACATTTGCAATGAGTTGCAGATGATGACAAGAAGTCGTAAGCTTAGGATGGGTGAGACCCAGTTAAGGCTCGGGAATGGTTCCAGAGTTAAATCCAAAAGCTATGGGAAACATTTGTTTAATTTTGCAAAAACAATTTTAAGCTATATTTTGAGAGAGATGTTTTTTGTACCAAGATTTCATTAAAACATTATTTCTTTTTCTATTCTTGATAGAGAAGATATTTCTTGAAAATTTGCGAATGAGATTTGCAATATTTACAAGAATGAATGTTTGATTGGAAATGAAAAACTTGAAAATGATCTATATAACATAAAATTAAAAGACGTTCCAATTAATTATGTTGATAAACCGGTAACAACAAATAAAATGAAAAAAGATAGTCAAAACCCGGCAAACCTTTGGCATGCTAGGCTAGGTCATATTTCCTCAAGGAGGATGAACAAGCTAGTGGGAGAGGGCATGTTTGATATGTCTGATATTAACTCTCTACCTACTTGTGAGTCTTGCCTAAAAGGAAAAATGACTAAATCTCCTTTTAAAAGGGAAGCCTGAGCGTAGTCAAAACCTGTTGGATTTGATCCATACAGATGTATGTGGACCATTTAGTATCGGTACTAAATTTGGACACACCTACTTCATTACCTTTACTGATGATTATTCGAGGTATGGGTGTTTATATTTAATGAAATATAAGTCTGAATCATTTGAAAAGTTCAAAGAATTCAAGGCTGAAGTAGAAAACAAACAAGGTCGAAGTATTAAAGCACTTCGATCGGATCGAGGTGGAGAATACTTAAGTACCAAGTTTTTGAGCTATCTAAAAGAGAATGGGATTCTCTCTCAGTGGACTCCTCCTATGACACCTCAGCTGAATGGTGTCTCGGAGCGTCGCAATCGAACTTTGTTGGACATGGTTCGATCTATGATGAGCTTCACTGAGCTCCCACCTTTGTTTTGGGGCTATGCACTTGAAATGGCGGTATTGTTGTTGAACAATGTCCACACTAAAGCAGTGAATAAAACTCCATACGAGTTATGGAATGGCAAAGCTCCCAAGTATTCGTACTAGAGGATTTGGGGATGTTCTGCTTACGTGAAGCAGACAGTGGGAGATAAGTTGGATAGTCGATCCACCTTATGTTATTTTGTAGGATATCCGAAGAATTCAATCGGATATTATTTCTATCATCCTACTGAAACAAAAGTGTTTGTTTCGAGGAATGCCACCTTCATGGAAAAGGAGTTCTTATTAGATAAGAAAGGCAAGATAATGGAACTCAAAGAAATTCAAGAAGAACCCGAGATACAAAATAACGACCACATACCTCAAGAACCTTCAACGGACACACCTATATCTAGGAGATCCGAGAGGACTTTTAGACCTCCTATTTGATATGGTTTTCTTTTTGAAGGGGATCAAAGTGAACCCGACATTGGATGTGATCCAAGAAACTTCAAGGAAGCAATTTCTGATGCGGATTCTAATTTATGGCTTGAAGCTATGCAGTCGGAAATAGACTCGATTCATACAAACCAAGTTTGGTCTTTAGTAGATCCTCCCGATGGAATTGTTCCAATAGGGTGTAAATGGATCTACAAGAGAAAACTTGGGCCTGATGGTAAGGTACTTACCTACAAGGCACGATTGGTAGCAAAAGGTTATACTCAAAGACAAGGAGTTGACTATGATGAAACCTTTTCACCAGTCGCACTGTTCAATTCCATAAGAATCCTTATTGCCATAGTAGCATGGTATGACTATGAGATATGGCAAATGGATGTGAAGACTGCATTTTTTAATGGAAACATTAAGGAAGAAATCTATATGATGCAGCCCGAGGGATTCACATTCATGGGAAGCGAGCATAAGGTATGCAAGCTTCAGAGATCAATTTATGGTCTCAAACAAGCATCAAGAAGTTGGAACCAGAAATTTGATGAAACAATAAAGGACTTTGGTTTCATCAAAAACCCGGAGGAACCGTGCGTGTACAAGAAAGTAGTTAAGGATGCGGTGACGTTCTTAGTGCTTTATGTTGATGACATCCTACTCATTGGGAATGACGTAGGGATGTTGCAGTCAACAAGGATATGGTTATCAGGTAGATTCTCGATGAAGGATTTGGGTGAGGCATCCTATATTCTAGGGATATAGATCTATAGAGATAGATCTAAGAGAATGATAGGACTCACTCAAGCAACCTACATTGACACCATATTGAAAAGATTTTCTATGGATGAGTCCAAGAGAGGACATCTACCTATGTGTCATGGAGTTTCTCTATCCAAGTCTATGTGTCCCAATACTGACAAATAGATAGAGAAAATGACACACATATCATATGCGTCAGCCATAGATAGTATTATGTATGGGATGATATCTACCAGACCGGATGTAGCCTTTGCTCTGAGTATCACGAGCAGATATCAGGCCAACCCCGGTCAAATGCATTGGAAAGCCGTGAAGGATATTCTTAAGTACTTGAGAAGGACTAAAAATATATTCATGGTTTATGGAGGAAGAGAATTGAAATTGGAAGGCTATACCGACTCTAGCTTCCAAAGAGACGTGGATGACTCGAAGTCAACCTCTGGATTTGTATTCATGCTCAATGGCAGTGCTGTCTCTTGGAAGAGTTTCAAGCAGGATACCACAGCGGATTCCACCACTGACGCAGAATACATTGCAGCATCAGCTGCTGCTAAGGAGGCCGTTTGGATGAGGAATTTCGTCCAAGAGTTGGGCGTAATTCCTGAAGCTGTTGGTCCAGTTCCCGTGTACTGCGACAACACTGGTGCCGTTTCTCAGGCAAAGGAACCAAGGTCTCATCAAAGATCCAAACACGTACTGAGGAAATACCACATCATCCGGGAGATTATGGAAAGAGAAGACATCACTGTCGAGAGAGTGGCCTCTACAGACAATATCACTGATCCACTTACTAAGACCTTGCCAGGACCATTGTTTGACAAACATCG
The DNA here is from genome assembly GCF_033568475.1 of Henckelia pumila. Classification (NCBI taxonomy): domain Eukaryota; kingdom Viridiplantae; phylum Streptophyta; class Magnoliopsida; order Lamiales; family Gesneriaceae; genus Henckelia; species Henckelia pumila. The sequence continues at coordinate 194,183,167 of NC_133121.1, forward strand.
CGAAGCAATGGGATTACGTAGTATGACTAGTTGGCTTTAGGGCAAGTGGGAGATTGAAAGAGTGGGTGCCCGGTTAGCCAACTTGAGGCTAAGGGATTTTATGACTCTATGTATAAACAATCTTTGTTTAATATAATTTACATTCATTAATGGCATTTTCTTTGTCTTTCTTCATATTGTTATATTGTGATATACTATTGTTGTTTTGATAAAGATCTTGAATATACTATAGTGTAAGTAAGATGAGATAGTGAATAAAGAGAGATCACTATTATGAAACACATCTTATAGTCACTGTATATTCTAAATAGTTCCTAGTCAATTGAGCCGTCCGCTAATAAGGATAAGGATCGCTCGAGATTGAGACTAGCATTTGTGATGCAAAGTACCACGTTTCAATGGTAATGGACATGGAGATGTTCAAAGCATGCAAATGGATATTCATATAATGAATGATCGAACTACCCTATTCCGACTTTCCAAGTGGTTATCACTTATCGAGTGGATAAAGTCCGCGGTTTTGGTTGTACACCATTAGTCCTTACTACTTGAAACATCATTGAGACTCTATATGCTAGTACTGTACTTTGACTCATTTACCGACTCTATTGGGGTCATCAGGTGTCGGGATTGGGTACAGTTACGACACATATAGGAGTCGATGCTTTGTTGTCAAGGATTCACCACATACTTGCGATTATGGATATCCTATGCGATCTGAGGAGATATTAGTGTGACGAATCTCTGGCCAGAGTACATGATGTGTTTTAGGTTACTCGATTTTCCTAGTAACACATGCGATGTCACTATTTGATCTCCAAGATGTAATGCATAGTTATCGAATCTCAAACGACTCTCGATACACCAATGGTTGTTGATTCTATCGGGATATATGGATGAAGGGACCGTACTGTACGCTAACCAAAATCTACTGGTTCTTGCAGGCACTATTAGTGATACCTAGGGAATCATGGTGCGATGTTGCTAGACGCTCTTACCATGATTCGTTGGGCAAGTCGGAAATTGTTGTTCTGAGTCACAAGAAGTTGTGTGCCCACGGCTAGCTGTATTCCTGAACCATTGAGGGTCACATAAGTAATGGATTACTAAACCCCGTTGAGATAGTTAAATTTAAAGAGTTACATTTAATGAAAAAGAAGTTGGACTTCTTAACTAAAAGGGAGTGGAATTTTCTAAAATGACATAGGGATGGGCATTTTTGGAAATCACTATATTCGGATTTAGAAAAATTATCTTGACTTTAAAAGGTGCAGAAATGGTTTCTGTGCACATTGGTGAAATCGGTTTATCAATCGGAGTCATGATGAATTTTATATTAATTTCTATAATAACGGGTTTGGCTTGTTGGGCTTAAGTTATGGATTGTGGGCCCTAAGAAGTTAGAGTCCTAATACAATCATTACTTAATCTAGTCTAGAAATTATCTATAAATAGATGAGTAGTGTTCGAAAATCACAAGAATTCATTCTAGCAATTTTCAAAAATCACTCATATTATTTCAAGGGGATTTTCGAAATCCTCTGTCCCTTTTTGAGAAAATTCAGTTTGTGATTTTTACGAAAAATTACATTCTGAATTGACAGATCAAATCTGTTTATTCTCATCGATAAACATCTGGTTGATTTCTAGTGCAATCAATCAGAGGGTTTCTATTTTCTGTTCGTGATCGGTTCCCAGGGATATACAAGAAAAGAAGATTAAATTCTGTTGTTGTCCATAATCAAGCCGTTGCTTGAAGAGGTAAAAATTTAATTGTGATTTTATTTTTACTTGCATAATTTAATCGTAAAGTTTTGATACCCATGATATGGAATCATTCCATATATAAAAATAAAATTTTTAAACTTCCGCTGCACCGGGTATCAATTCTTAATTGATCTGAACAAGTTATTTCCAACACCAACATGAGATATGTGCCCCAGAATGAGCTCTGGAGAGGTCCTTTCCAAGGAACGAAAGATGTGAATATTGGCTTCGGCTATTATGAGATGGTACTCATATTGGTTTTGACTAGTATGGACCGTACCAAATGTTATAATTATGTAGCGCAATGATTTACATGATCATGGATCAATGAATGTTCTCCAATGGTTACTGTGACGCCTTAAACTCATACAAATCTCGTAAATGAGATTAATGTATTTAATGCGATAACTTATCTTGTTTTGATAATTACAAAATTAAGTTAATTGTTACTAATGATTTAATGTGAGAAAATTGCGGATATTAATTTTTAATGTTTGAAACTCGAAGATCAATACTCGTGCAACAAAATCAAAAGAACAAATTTGAATCAAGGAATTTTTGAATTGCCAGGATCGGAAGCTCCGATTCATGATCGGATGGTCCGATGAGTTTTTGAATTGTTTATTGATCGGAGACCAGTTCGGGAGGTACGTTGTACAAGATCGGACGCTCCATTGGCATGATCGGACGCTATGATCTCATTACGGTTGTGATAAGAATTGTCCCGATATTTTTTCATGACAATGTATTAAATGATGACAACCGGACGCTCCGATGGCTGACCAGATCATCCAAACAGTGCTGATGCCAAAAAATGTTGACTTTTGAAGACTAAAGAACGGATGCTCCGATGGTAGAACGGTTGGTCCGATCTCACCCAATTCAGCACTATAAATAGAGGCATTCCGAGACCATTTCAATCACAACTTACCATCCAACTCACTAAAACATTCTCTCATCCTTTCAAGAAATATTTGATCGATCCTTCAATAATTCCAAGCCCATTTCAAAGTCTCTCAATATATATTTATGTATCGAGTTGTATAAGTGCTTGAAAATCGTTGTTGTGTATACTCGAGTGTGAAGCCAAGTTTACCGAGTTGTTGTGGCTATCCTTGGAGCCCTTAAGGCCAAGTGTATCGAGTTGTTGTGGCTATCCTTGGAGCCCTCAAGGCCAAGAGACGCGGTGATCGTGTTGTTGTTGTATCGGATGACTTGGAGCCATCAAGGCCAAGACGGAGTGCTAGTGGAACCTTGGTTAATTGATCTTAACCAAGAATGGGAGACGTAGATGATTTATCGTCGAACTTCTATACACATATCCTCTCTTATTTATTGCTTTATTTACTTTATGTCATTTAATTTATCTACTTACTGTGTTTATATTTGATTGCCCTAAGTCTTCCGCTTGCGATTTTGAAAAATCATTTTAAATTGCTAAAGTTGCCAATAGAACCTAATCCCCCCCCCCCCCAAATTAAGTTCCAACAGTTACCAGAATTGCATGTAACTCATCACAAAAATAAAAGAAATTTTACTTTAATGTAATGATCACGTCCTACGCATGTTATAAGATTTTATTATGTAGTCTCTATTATTCGAGTATTCTTGTTGAGTCTTTAGACTCAGTATGCTTGTATTTTGAAGGTGAGAAAGATAATGTTAATGAGTTTTTTAATGGACAAGAGACGGAGTAGCCAAGGATGTGAGGAGTTTCATGACACGTCGAAGAACCTCTTTTTATCATTAAACTTGATGTTTTGAATTTTATTCATTCAAAAAGTCTTTTGAGTTATGATGTGTTACAGTTGGTTTTGAAACATTTTGAAGGTTGATGTTTTGAACTTGATTGCATGTTATTTAATTACTATTCTAGCTGTCGCGCACTTGTTTTTTAAATAAATGAAAGAAATTTTCCACATCATTTTATTTTCCACATTTATTATATGTATGAACATGTTGGTAGCGTCAGGAATGTTTCAATTGGTATCAGAGTGGTTGGTTCTGTAAGACAATAAGTACATGAAATATCGCTAAGGAATCGGATAATTTCGTTTCCATGTCTGTAAGATTTTGTTTTAAAAGTTGAATTTATAGTTTATTTACATTATTGATTGTGTATGTATTATGAGAATAACGTGAGTCGGTGATGTGGATGATATTGGAAATTTAGGATTATGGTTGCCCGTAGGAACCAAAACACCAATGATGACTGTAGGCTTGAACCCTAGACCCTGATTGTACTCGACTTACACGTAGAGGTATGCAAGTACTGAATAAGATCACCAGCTAATTATTCCTTCTTATATGTTTCATTTATGTGCCATGATACATTTTTTACTGTTTTATATGCATACTGCATGTGCACATACATGTTGAGACGTGTCTCCTTCGAGATAGCCTTTCTCATAGGATCGCTCAGCCCTACACCTGTTTATACTGTATGACACCGAGAGTTACCCAATGGCAGACACGGATACTACTGTGCTCTAGAAAAGTGCATGATTCACCCCACGGTCAGATTACTAGATGAACCTACTTACTCATTGGAGCCTAGTCTAAGAAAGACTTGGTAGTTGACCAGTCACCAGTTCATCTCATGTTGCATGCATCATATTAGTTTTTTATACTAATACTTTCGTACTGGGTGATTGTCGCTAACATCCTTGGTGTATCTTGGACACCCCATTCAATGGGACATGACACAGCAGTCTGGACGCAGCGAGTGAATCGAGGAAGGGTTAGAAAAAGGGACCAAGGGCCTACTGGGAGCTTTCTTTTTCCTACAGTTAGTTTGCTTATGTAAATATGGTTTTATGGATACATTTGGGTTTTTAGTGCCGATTATATTCTACCTATTTCTTTTGTGTCTTTTAGTTCCATAGTAAACTCTTTTTATTCAATCATTCTGGTTATTAAGATAATTGCATGCTTAAGTCTGCTAGTTAGTAGTTGATTCGAGCTGAGTCACTACATTTATGATATCAGAGCTTGCATAGTATTTTGGGACTTATCTTGATAACGGGAGTTTAACGTGAATTTATCCTTTCAGAGACATGGCCAGACAAGGTGACGAGTTTCACGGTGATGTAGGACATTTGGGAGCTGAGGTTGCTCCAGAACATCCTCACAGACACCATCACCATCATGAGGGTTGTAGTAACCCGGTTTCATTTTACAAGATTAAGTGATTTTAAACATGTTAAAAAATGACATATAATTTTAAAAGTGTCAGAACATATTCAAGGAATCCTTATTTGGTTAAAATAAGTGGAAAATCATATCCAAAACGTCCAAAAATGGTAGGGTAGGTCTCGGGGGGTCCAAAATGAGTTCGAAAAGACCAAAACAGTTCGGGCCATCCAAACCAGTTTGGGCCGTCCGAACTCAGCAGAGTCCAGGTTTCAAAAGTGGCTCAGACAAGTGGCAGTTCGGACCATCCGAACCCAAATCGGACCGTCCGAACTCACCGCCAGATTGAAGTGTCAAAATTCACTCTACACGTGGAAATCATGCCCGATTCGAAGCTTCCGAACCCAGGCCTATAAAAAAGGTTCCAAGGCTCTCATTTGGAATGTCAAATTTCCTCTCTTCTCCCAGTAATGGATCTATTTTAAGGGCTTCGGGACTCTTTCTTTAATATTTTGAGTAGGAAATAATATTTTTATAGCGGACAGTTTCCGCAGTAGCAGCTAGGCGGCGGAGCTCTGGAAAGGCATCCAAAGGTCGTAGCTAGGCTATGCCCAGGCTCTGGGGCATGCGACATCAGCGGGCTGACGACGGAAGAAGGTATGGCTTTGGTTCCATATAGTAAATAGGGAGTAGGATATATTTTAATTAAGGATTTTAGAGCCTAGTAGATGATGTTTGGCATGCTAGGTAATGCATGGTTATTTATTTTGTAGTGCTTCATGGTAGGCTTGGACCTAGATGGGAGCTTCTAGGATCTGACTTAGTAAGGTACGGAAGTATTATTCGAGATATCCAGATTGAGTGTGCATGTATTACGTGTTTGCATGGATTATGTGATTGCATGTTTTATATGCCTTTATATACAGCATGTCATGAATGTATCCTTGTGATATTCGGTATTGGGATATTTACCTTGTCAGTAGATGGTTGGACACATAGGCTCGTTTCAGGTCACGAATATTAGTTGGACACATGAGCTCGTTTAAGGTCGCTGATATTTGGTTGGACACAGAGACATGTGTTAGGTCACCATCAGAGCATCTGGGTATGTCGGTCACCTCCTGTAGCGATGGCTTAGCGTGGTACATACCAAGGCTCAAGTTCTCTATCAGATATTCTTGACCTCGTGTCTTGATACCCAGTTCATTTGAATTCATGCGCATATAATAGTGTATACTCATACTCTCGTACTGATCATGTTAGGCTCGCTTCCAGTTGTTTTCTGTTGGCTGGATGCCCTATTCCATGGGGCAGTTGCAGGTAGTTCTCCCGGGAACAGGGAGTTTAGGTGGTGTCCAAGGCTGGATAGGAGGGTTGACCACTAGGTTTTGTTTACCTGGTATTTGACTTACTTTAATTTTGCAGTTACTTTGATTAAGATAATTTTATTGATTAATTGCATGCTTAAGTTTTGATTAGTAGGTGATCACGGCTCGGGTCACTACAAGGGTAGACGCCGATTTTCCATGCATAAGTTGTTACTGATTGAACCTAAGTCATTGGTGGGAGGCGAAACCCCCGAGGCTGCAAAAGATTGGCTGGAGCGGATGGAGAGTAGTTTTCGTTCCTTTGACTGCTCTGAGGAGCATAAGATGAAGGCCATTAAATTTCTACTGGAGGGCCGAGCGCAAAAATGATGGAAATCAAAATCTGCACAGTTGCTATTGGAGAAATGTCGCGTATTATGGGATTATTTCCGCCAGACTTTTATGAAGTTATATTTTCCTCCAGCTCTCTGTAAGATGAAATCCCTAGATCTGTTGAACTTGAAACAAGGCTCTATGAAAATCGATGAATATTTGCAGAAGTTTATCTACTTACTGCCATTCGGCCACCATATAATGCCAGTTCTGAGGCCAAATGCGATCATTTATTGTAGGGCCTCAATCAAGAGATCTTTGATCGGGTCACAGTATTTGATTATCCGACATCTTATGAGACTTTGGTGAATCGCTGCCTCCAAACAGAGATCGGTGTTAATCAATCCAAGTACCTTGTATCTTCCCAACCCAGTGGATCACTTGGACCCCATGCTCAGTCTTACAAGAAGCATGGTTCTACCTCTACTTATACTTCTTCTGGTTCTCGTGGAATATTTCGATTTGAAAAGAAGAAGAAGAAGAAGAAGAAGAAGAAGAAGAAGAAGAAGGAAGGAAGGAAGGAAGGAAGGAAGATGTGATCACTATGGCTGGAAACATCCAACCGAGGAATTCCGAAGAGCATCTAGTGCATGTTTCATCTACGACTAGAAAGGGCTCTTATGGAAGGATTGTCCTACTTAGACAAGAGGCACTAGCTCCGGAGCTGCTAGTGGATCCCATGCTTCTGTCCAACCAAGTGCCAACACCGCAAGGTAATTCTACCTTGTGACCAAGAGCCCAAGGGCAAGAATTTGATCTCATCTAGGACCAGGCTAATTTCGAAAGTGATCGCATGATAGCGGGTACCTTTTTATTTTGTGGCATACCTGCTCTTGTTTTTATTGATACTGGTGCATCAAATCCATTCATCTCTACCCATTTTTTCAAGAGGTATATATTTCCTTATGTACACCTAGACCTTGATCTATATGTATCTAATCCTATGGGTCAGGAGGTGATCACTAGGTGAATAGTGATGGGTTTTCTTCTGTAATTTGAGGGAAATTTCTTGACTACGAATCTGATGTGTAAGATTTCAACTGTATATTGAGAATAGATATGCTGACTTTGTATCATTCTATTGTGGATATTCACCAAAGTCTGTTGCAGTTTCAACTAGATGATGGGGACCATTGGTTCTTTTACGGTGGAGGAACGCGACCTCCGATGCCTCTTGTGTCAGCTCTGAAATAGAGGACGTGCCTTAGAGTCAGGCAGGGAAGGATACCTACCTATGTTATTGATACATACATGAGTAGTCATGGTGTTGAGCATATACAGTAGTTAGTGAGTTTCCTGATGTTTTCTCCAATGACATTCCTTGCTTTCCTCCAGTCCATGATGTGGAATTTGTCATTGATTTATTGCCAAGAAATTCACCAATATACCTAGCACCATATCGTTTGGATCCAACAGGGATGCGGGAATTGAAGCAGTTGCTAAATGATCTGCTGGACAAGGGATATATTTGTCTGTGCGTTTCTTCGTGGTTAGCACATGTCCTGTTTGTTAAACAGAAATATGGATCAATGGGGTTGTGTATTGCTTACAGGTAGCTAAACCGAATCACCATCAAGAATAAGTACACACTACCACACATTGATGATCTGTTATATCTGCTTCAGTGTACTTTTTATACTTGAAGATTGATCTAAGATCAGATACCACCCGATGAGTGTCCGAGACTCAGATATTCCTAAGATTTCTTTTTCGTACGAGGTATGGTCATTATGAATTCTTGGTGATGCCATTCGGTATAATGAATGCACTTGCAGTCTTTATGGTCCCGATGAACCATGTATTATGGAATTATCTGGATAAATTTTTCATCGTCTTCTTTGAATATATTCTGGTCTATTCGCATGACATGGATGAGCATGCACATCACTTGAGGATTGTTTTACGGATGTTATGGCAAAATCAGCTGAATGATAAGCTGATCAAATGTGAATTCTAGATTCATCGAGTCATATTTATTTGTCATGTTGTATCTAGGGAAGGAATATCTGTGGATCCGGGAAAGGTCGAGGCAGTGTTGAACTGGGCACGTCCGACGACGGTAGCTGAAATCCATAGTTTCCTTGGTCTAGCAAGATATTACCATCAATTCATCGAGAATTTCTTCCAGTTGTCCAAGCTTCGGACGAATGTTCCATTTGAATGGTCCTTAGAGTGCAAGGAATCTTTCCGAGAGATTCGCAAATATCTTACTACTACACATTGCTAGCCTTACCATCTGGATCGGGAGGTTATGTTATCTACACTGATGTTTTTTGACACATAATTTGCACGTGATAGAATTTTCCTCTCGACAACTGAAGCCACGTGAGATGAATTATCCAGTACATGATCTTGAGTTGACCATCATTATTTTTGCACTCAAGATCTGGAGGCATTATCTTTTAGGTGAAAATTTTTAGATATTCACTGATCATAAGAGTCTGAAGTATCTACTCACTCAGGTAGAGTTGAATATGCAACAGCGACGCTGGATGGATTTATTGAAGGATTATGATTGCGAGATTAAATATCATCCAGGTTTCGCTAATATTACTATCGATGCCCTAAGTCAACAAGCAAGAATTTATGCTCTCCAGACTTGTGATATCTCTAGCATGATTGACGAATGTTCTTCCTTGGGTTTTACATTCAAGCACAAGAAAGAAGTGGATGGAATTCGTTTGTATTCTATTCTATCTGAGCCAGTCATGAATTCTCGGATTAGAGATTCTTAGATGTCTGATTCCAAGATGAAACGATTGGCTCGTCTATCTAATGGTGAGAACACACCTGGATTCCATTACCAGTCTAATGTTTTATTGTGCTTGTCCAATCGAGTGGTTGTGCCTGATGAACCAAAACTGAGAAATGGGATCCTAGCTCAAGGCCACAGAAGTCGGCTAACAGTTCATCATGGAAGCATAAAGATGTATACGGACATGAAATCTAGATTTTGGTGGAAAGGAATGAGGCGGAGTGTGTACCAAATTGTTTCTAAATTCTTTGTCTGTCAGTAGGTCAAGGCTGAGCACAGACGGGCAAGTGGTTTATTACAGAGCTTAGAGGTTTCCGAATGGAATTGGAAGCATGTGACCATGGATTTTGTCACCCATTTTCCCATAACCTCTAGGCAATTTGATTCTATCTGGTTTGTCATGGATCGTCTAACAAATGCTACACACTTTATTCCTTATAACCGAGACAACTCTTTAGATCGCAAGGCGCGATCGTACATGAGATTCCACAATGTCGATGATAGAGATCCGTGATTTACCTCACGCTTTTGGGGTAGTTTCCAGTAGGCGATGGGCACCACTCTGACCATGAGTACAACATATCATCCAAAGACCGATGGACAGTCAGAGCGGACGATATATACCTTAGAAGATATGTTAAGAGCTTCAGTCATGGACTTTGTTTTTCTTAGCAAGACCATCTCCCTCTAGTCGAGTTTGCCTATGATAACATTTATCATCGTAGCATTGACATGACACCCTTTGAGGCTTTGTATGGACGAATTTGTAGTACTCCATTGTTTTGGGACAAAGCTGGAGAGCGAAAATTCGAAGGGCCAGAGCTAGTGCAGTATGTTGCGGACAAGGTAGATCTGATCAGACGAATAATCAAATTTTCCCAGGACAGACATGATAGTTAGCTAACACTTATCAACAGCTGTTTCTTCTTGTCTGGAAAACACGTGTTTCTACAAGTATATCACCTTATCATAAGGCGATGAGGTTTGGATTGAAAGGCTAGTTGTTGCCACGATACATTGGACCATTCCAGATCCTGGAGCAGATGGTAAATGTTTCTTATCGTTTGTCGCTACCGCCATATCTTTACAGCATACATGACGTATTCCACATGTCATTGATTTGACTGTACATATTTGATGAGTCACATGCAATACATTCGGGTGATGTTCAGCTAAAACCAGATCTGTCATATGTGGAATGACCACTCCAGCTCCTTGACAAGAAGGATAAGGTACTTCATAACAAATGTTTACCATTGGTCATGGTACACTAGAAATGCAGAGGTGTTGAAGAGGCAACTTGGGAACTCGAAATCCGTATACGAATAGACTATCCTGAGTTTTTTGATGTATATCATGTGGATATGTATGAAATCTTTTGTTATAATAAACATGATTTTCCATGTTATCTTTATTTGTTACCCAGACATAAATTTCGAGGACGGAATTTCTTAAGTTGGGGAGATATATGAACCGGTACCCTATTATAAGTTAATTAAATGTTAAACATGATTAAGGGATACTATTTAAACAAATAAAACGATTAATTGAACTCAAAATATAAATTCTAAGCTTTGGAACCACCAGAGAGTTTGGAAGCAACGAACTGGACCCTTGACGAGTTCGGAAGTAGGGTAGTTCGGAAGTTCCAAACATGTTCAGAAGCACAATTTGAGTTTGGAACCATAGGGTGACTTCGGAAGGTCCGAACCATGATCGGAATGTATGATCTATACCAAGACAAGTAATACGATGAATGCACAATCGGATGCATGCCACGTGGATGATCGGAAGGTACGAAGTCCCGATCAAAGCTTCCAATGCTAGCTATCAATGTTCCATGATACTTATTTTACTGCTTAACATGCATAATGCATGTGCACATACATGTTGAGTCGTGTCTCCTTCGAGATATACTTTTTCGTTGGGTCGCTCAGTCCTACACCTGTTTATACTGCCTGACACTGAGAGTTACCACAATGACAAAGATGGATGCTATGGTGTTCTAGATGAGTGTGTGAGTCACTCCGCGGTAGGATTCCCAGATGGTGCTAAAGAGTCATTGGTGTCTAGTCAGAGCAGAACTTGGTGGCTGACCAGTCACCCTATCATCTCATGCTACATGCATCATATTAGTTTTGTATAATCATAATTGTGTACTGGGAGATTGGCTCTCACGTCATTGGTGTATCTTTGACACCCCATTCCATAGGTCAGGACTTAGGCTAGACGGAGTGAGCAGATCAATGCAGGGTTAGATACAGGGTCCAAGGGGACGTCGGGAGCTTTCTTTTGCCTATAGTTAGTTTGCTTCTGTAAATATGGTTGTATGGATACATTTGGGTTTTTAGTTCCAATTGTATTTTTCCGGTTTCTTTTGTACTAGGTCTTTAAGTTTCCGCAATAAACTTTGTTTATTCAATCATTCTGGTTATTAAGATAATTGCATGTTTAAAACTGCTAGTTAGTAGGTGATTCGAGCTGGGTCACTACAAAAACCAATGTGTCTATCAAAACACCTTTCCAGGTGTTGAATGAACCAATAGTTCTAGAAGCTTCGTGTCCAATCGGTTCAACTTTTCAAGATCCTGTTGAACATATTTTTCTGGACTGGACTGGACTTGACTGAAGAATCAAAGATCAAAAAGCTATCAGTAGTTCAAACTCAAATCAATCTTCTATTTGAAGAAATAAATAAGTATGCAGAGAAGCGAGTAGAAAATTTTGATGAATGGGACAAATTCAGGAAAGAGGTGTTTGCGAGAAAGCTCAAGAGATCTGAGAAGCTTAAAAGATTCATAGCTTTGGAACATATGGTACTTACCATAGTTAAATCCATCAAAATCAGTCTATCCATGGAGAGAGAGGATTATTTCTTTGACATCATGAGGATTCTAGTATTGAATGCATCTTGTAATGAGTTGAAAACCAATTATGATCCAACATACGACATATGATGAATTCTCCATTTTTCAAAAATTGAACAAAGATTTGAGCCACTCTAGATAAAAGTAAAGTTTTGGAAGTTTGATCAGGATCTGTATATACTCGTTATCCATTATAGTTTGAAGAATAAATCATCTAAGAGAAGTTTTATTGGTGAACAAAGTAAAGAGGAAACTGATGGAGACAAGGACACAGTTGAGCCTTAAAAACATCAAACTGAACAAGTTGTTAATCCAGTTTTTCCTCATAATCCAGATACTCGGTTGACTACTGATCCATCCGAAGAAGTTTCCTTGTTGAATGTGGATTCCATTTTGAAATCAGTCACTCAAGATATTGAGAAGGAAGTTACTGAAGGCAGCAATCACAGTGGGAAGTTTCAAATTGAAGTTGAGGATGTACATCTGGATTTTCAAGAACCAAATACGAAAACTAGAATGGAAGTTGATATACATAGAATTCCAGAAACTGAAGTTCATAATCTTGAACTTAACTTTTGACATGGAAATGGACATTCCAAAAAGAATATATTGTAATTCATTTGATGTAAAGGCATTTTCTAAACTTCATAATGTTGTTAAGGAGATAGTCGTGGCTCAAATAGTTCCAGCTCCTGAAACATGTTCCATTGTTGAGCCAACCCAATCAGATGAAAGCCGCATACAAAGAGTTGATTGACTTAAGAAGTGAAAGGCAAATGATTGAAACTACACTAGAAAATTAATTGGAGACTGAGCAAGACCAAGAAATTTAAGTTGATCCAAAGAAAACTACTGATGGTGAACCAGAAATCAATTCAAGGACTGAAGGATAAATTGAAAAGACAATAGAGCCTGAACAACAAGAAAATGTAGGTCCGGAAAAAGAAAAAGAAGTTGAGGACTCTGAGCAACACCAACAAACTGAGGTTGAGAAGGAAACTGAGCCGGAAAAGAGACTGGACCAGAATTTGTAAAGCCACCAACTGAACTTGAAATTGATAAATTTTCAGTTGAGATTGATTCTGATGAATCTATTGTGTATAAGAATCAAAATTTTGTCAAAGCTAGTTCCAGTCGGCCTCTTGCCACGTTAACTATGACTGGAGAAGAGCATGAATCTGAATTTCCATATAATTTGGAGGACTTCTTGATTGAACATATCAATATCATTCTTGTTTCCATTACTGCAACAGTCAACAAGACCATAACTGGATCCAAACTGACTGATGCAAAAAAAATTTCACTTCAAAACAAAATTGCAGCATATTTTGCTGGCCTATCAAGACAAATTCACTCGTTTTATGGCTTGTTGGATTCATTTTGCAATCAAGATGCATCTCAGTAAGCTGATCCCACAATTCATTAGCCAAGATGATTGAGCTAGTTGATTCAAAAGTTGGAAAATATCATGCCTCATCATCTGACAATGTCACCAAACTTATTGCTCAATTAAGTTAAATACAAGGTTGACAAGTACCAAGGTGTTCTAACCACTAAAATGGACTCTTTCTCTGAACAGTTAGTCTCTCTCACTTCCTCCCTCTAAACTCATTCTGCATCTCCTGTGGCTGTTGACAAAAAAAGGGAGATCAATCCAGAATGCCAACCGAGCTAACTGGAAGCAGCTCAAGAGAGCATAGTGGATCTAGTCCTTAACCAACCAGAGACTCAAGAACAAATATGCCTAGAATTCATCCGATCTATCAGGGAAGAGGTCATTAGGGACATAAAAGAAGGTAAGGGCTGATGAATAATTTTCTTATTTTAGCTATACATTGTATCAGTCTTCATATCTTTCATCTATATATCAGATTTTATCAGTTATCTCAGAAAATTCATCCTTTATTCATTATTTCAGTTAAAGTTTTTCCTAATATAACTAATTAAAAATATGCATAAATTTTTTCAGCAATAAAAAAGGAGGAAAATGTTGCAACACTTATTTTTTGTGTTAAGACAATCATACGAAAAAACTAATATAAAGGAAAATTTGAAAATATACGTAAGTCAACTGTCCGTAAGCTAGCGCAACTAAACATACATGAGTGGACTATTAGACTGAAATACTCAAGAGATCAAGACTGTAAATACTTTGATATTTTACAAGTACAAACCAAGACTGAATGAAGTGCCTTGAATGGACCATAACTGGAAGAAGTTCTCGAAAAACCAATCAAGGATACTCAACTGAGTAGACCACGGCTGATGTAAAGGCAACTAAAATATGTCAAGAATATTCAAAGATTGTCAGTTTAGTGTACAATCATTCTCAGTATAATTAGACAACTTCAGTGTTGGTTGTTAGCACCTTTTTGGATAAAGTTCTTCGCACACTGTAGACGTCGCAACAGTCAATGCACAGAATTGTACTACCGTCAGAAAATATCTACATGGACAAACAAACAATGTAACATATGTTTTTATGAGGAACATATCTTTTTCAAATCATTTATGACCATTGAAACTTATGCCTATAAATAGGCTTGATGATCGTTTGGAACTCTCGAATCTTTGAACTCTCATTCAGTCGTTCATTCAATATTTCATGTATTCTATTCAAAAACTTATTACATTCAAGTAGCACACACTCAAAGTATTCTATTTGATCATTGAAGGATAAAATTATTGATAGTTGTGTTTTTTGTTGCATATCTTAATGTCATTTTACTGTTGTTTTACATGCATTAATCTGTTTTAATTAAGTATTTTTTTCATATTTCATGCATCCTGTCTACATAACATGCTCTCGGGTTCTTTGTGTAGGAAATGACATTTTGTGGAAAAAAGTTGCTCAGAACCATGCTCGCTCGATCTGTTGTTTTGTACCGATCGAGCGAGAGAGGAAGTGAATGCGAGGCGAGGATGTTTTCGCTTGAGCTGCGAGTTTCAACCGATCGAGCGGGAAAAGAAAAGGAAAAAATGATGAGGATCAGAGAAAGTCTCACTCGATCTGCAGCTTTTTACCGATTGAGCGTGATGGGAAATTCGGGAAATTATATTTTAATTAGAAAACTTTCTTGTGAAGGACTTTATACTTTAAATATCATCTAGAACCCGAATTTAATCAGTTTTGGACGGCTAAATACAAAAGAATACTCTTGGCGGCTAGGTTTTCATCTTTTATCCTTAGAATTTAGTTCTTTATTCAATTTTTATTAGGATTTCATGAATTTTAGTAGCTAAGTTTTAAATCTTGGTTGAGAAAGACAAACCCTTGAAGTTTTATTTATCTTGTGAGATTTGATTTTCATCGTTTAATTTTTATTTGTGTATCAAGAGTTGTTTGAAATTGATTGATATGTTTGTATATTTAATTATTGGCTTGATCACCCTATGATTTTATCATACAATCTATAGCTAAATTAGATATCAAATCCATAATTGTTTGATCCCTCTGATTTGTGAAGCAACTATGATTAATATTTTCCTCTTGTGAATTTGTTAATTTTTAGGAACACCAATTGACTAGATTAAATACAACCGCTTGTGTTTGTTTTGTCTAGATTCATTAATTTCACTAGTTTGAATGCTACCTTAGATTTAAATCTTGATCGCTTGTATCTTGATTGATTTATTGATAAGGGTTAATTTAGAACGCTTGTGTCCAATTAACTAAAATCAAGGTGAGATAGGAATTAAATTTCCAATGATGAATATTAAAATGTTAATTAATTATTTTTAGAGAATCGATGATCGAGTGAATAACTTCAAGGGTGTAGTCGATCAATAACAAGTCTTGTTTTGATTGAATTCTTTGTTATAATTTTAATCTGCATGATAGTTAATAAAACTTATTTTAAATTGATTTTAATTAGTGATAGTATTATTTTGTTTGCATTTTTAGTGTCATTTTGTTAAGTGTTTTGCATGCATTTTGTGTCATTGTTCATGTTTTATTCTAGTTTTATTTTATGTCATGCATTGAGCTTCTTAACTTAGTTTTGATTGATTGTGTAGGAATTACCATGTTTTTATTAAAGATATCGAAGTGCGTCCATGCGTCCAAAGAAAACAGCAAAGCAGATTTTTCATCATAGAAGCATGCGCTCGATCCTGGCATTTTCCCAGATCGAGCGCGGTCATGAGATTTTCAAGACAGTAGGCTGCCTCAACTCGCCCGCTCGATCGCACATTCTTCCAGGATCGAGCGCTGCCAAGGAATTTTTAAGGCAAAAAGTTGGTCGGTATTGCGCGCCCGATCGGGTATATATCTAGGATCGAGCGCGCGGGTCTGTTGCGGGAAGAAATTTGTAATTTTGGAAACTCTTTTAACTAATGCCCTAGACTCTTATTAGACTTTTAATTCTGTTTTGGAGACATTATCAGTAGATTCTAGACGGGGAGAACGTGAAGAACTCTTTCTGGACGGCTAGGTTTCATCTATCTTTTCTTAATTTTAATTTCTTTCATGAATTTTTGTAGAGAATTCATGAGTATTGTTGGCTAAACTTTTAATACTTGGTTGAGGGAGATGAAACCTTGATATATTTTATTCATGAGATTCGATTCGTTGTGTTCAATCTTTATTAAGTATCAATCTTTGATCTGTTTTATTATTTTATGTTTGTATACGAGATTTTAGGATTGGTCATCTGAGGGTTTTGTTTTGCAAACGATAGCTAAATTAGAATTAAAATCCGTAATTGTTTGAATAATCTAATTTGCGAAGCAAATAAGTTTGATATTTTTCTGCTGTTGAATTTATTAAATCGTAGGATCAATTATTGACTAAGCTAAATACAACCGCTGGTGTTTGTGTTGTCTAGGTTCGTCAGTTTTACTAGTTTCAATGCTACCGTTGATTTAAATTTGATCGCTGGTATTGGGTTAATTTATGGGGTAAGGGTTAATTTAGAATTCTGTTTTCTAATTAACTAAAATTAAGGTGAAAGAGGAATTTGATTTTCAATGATAATATTTAATAGGATTAATTATTTTTAGAGAATCAATGATTGAATGAATGAATATCAAGGGTATAGTCGACCGATACCAAGTCTCGTCTCTTATTGGATTTTTCCAGTTTATTATTCAATCTTGCATGTTAGTGAATTTTCATTGCTTAAAGTTTTTAGTAGTTAACCTCAAACCTCAAAACTCCCTTTATTTATTGAGAACGCATTAAATTTGCCTTTCCTCGTGGGAACGATCCCTACTCACACTACTACATTATTTGTTTATCTGAGTGAGTCGGGTAATTTGGGCGTGACACGATTAAGCGCTACCAAATTTTGGCGTCGTTGCCGGGGAATCGGTGTTAATTTATTGTGTTCTTTGTTTATTTTATTTTATTTTATTATTTCTCGTAGTGCTACTCTGGTTTGTTCATGCTTTCAGGTGAATCTTCGGGAGAAGAAGAATTTCCATACGTCCCAGAGATAGAAAGAACCTTGCTTAAGAGACGGAGAGAAGCTCGTACGAGGCAAGAAGAGGAAGATTTTAAGACTGAAATTTCTAAGGAAGATAGGGCGGCGAATGCGAACATGAGTTTGAGACAACTTGGAACTCCTAATCTCGCTCAGCAGCCTTTATGCATTACTTTTCCTACTCTAGAAAATAATGATAATTTTGAATTAAAATCTGGACTGATACATCTATTGCCTGCTTTTCATGGTCTTACAGGTGAGGATCCGCACAAGCACTTGATGGAATTCCATGTCGTATGCACCAGCATGAAACCACATGGAGTGACAGAGGAGCAGATCCAACTCAGAGCCTTTCCTTTCTCTTTGAAGAGTGCTGCAAAGGATTGGCTATACTACCTACCTTCTGGATCCATCACCACTTGGAGAGAACTGAAGAGGATTTTCTTAGAGAAATATTTTCAAGCTTCAAGAGCGGCAAACATCAGAAAGGAAATTTATGGCATCAAGAAGCAGATTGGAGATTCACTGCATGAGTATTGGGAGCGTTTCAAGAAACTATGCGCCAGCTGCCCGCAGCACCAGATAAGTGAAAATTTATTAATTCAATACTGCTATGAAGGGTTGTTGTCTCATGACAGGAGCATGGTGGATGCGGCCAGTGGTGGAGTTTTCGTCGATAAAACTTCTGTACAAGCAAGAAATCTAATCGAGAGTATGGCTGCCAATTCTCAGCAATTTGGCACCAACAAAAGTGATCCTGCGCCAAGAAAGAGTAGTGAGGTAAAAGCTTCTTCCCTTGAACAACAACTGAGCGAACTGACGTCTCTTGTGCGTCATATGGCTGTAGGGAATGGACAGATTGCAAGGGTATGTGGAATTTGCACTCAAGTGGGACATGCAACTGACATGTGTCCCACTCTTCAAGAGGGATCTGCTGAACAAGTCAATGTCGCAGGAGGATTTCCAGGGCCACCTCAGCAGAAGTATGATCCTTACTCTAACACATACAATCCAGGTTGGAGGGATCATCCAAACCTCAGATATGGCAATCTTCCAGCGAATCAATCTGGACCTCAAGCACAATCGCACAATCAAGCTTATAGGCCACCGTATCATCCTCCACCACAGCGCCCACAAATTCCAACACCGGGTGAGTTTTTGGAAAATATAGTTAAGGATCTTGCAACTAACACCATGAGTTTTCAACAGGAAACGAGAGCAAGTATCCAATACTTGAACACTCAGGTGGGACAGTTGGCAACTGCAATCAACAGATTGGAAGCACAACAGTCTAGCAGTCTGCCATCACAGACAGTAGTGAATCCAAAGGAAAACGTGAGTGCTATTACGTCGAGGAGTGGACGGGAGCTGCATATTCGTGAAGGATTGATCCAAGAACCGGTAGGGACTAAAAATGACAAGGAGTCAAAGGTGGAGGAGAGTGAACCTATTCCAAAAGATACACCAAGAGGTAAGTTCCCTCCTCTATCTGAATATAAGCATGTTGCCCCTTTTCCCATGGCACTAAAGGATTCTAGGAAAGATGAGGGGATTAAGGAGCTCTATGAAACTTTTCATAGATGTGAGGTAAATATTCCACTGTTAGATGCTATTAAGCAAGTACCTCGCTATGCTAAATTTTTGACAGAATTATGTACTGCGAAAAGAAAACAAAAGTTGAAGGGATGTAAGAGAGTTGAATTGGGAGAACAGGTCTCTGCCGTCATTCAAAGAAAGGCACCTACAAAATGCAAGGACCCAGGTATGTTCTCGATTCCATGTAAAATAGGAGATAGTCAGCTTGATACGGCCATGCTAGATTTAGGAGCATCTATTAATGTCATGCCATACTCTGTTTATGCTTCCTTAAAACTAGGGCCTTTGAATGAAACTGCCATTGTTATCCAGATGGCTGATAAATCTGCTATTTTTCCAAAAGGATTGTTAGAGGATGTTCTTGTACAAGTTGGTATATTGGTCTTTCCTGCTGATTTTTATGTTCTTGACATGAAAAATAATGATTTGAATAGTCCTATTTTGTTAGGAAGACCATTTTTGAAAACTTCAAAATCCATTATATATGTTGATAACGGCACTCTCACTATGAAATTCGATGGGGAAATTGCGAAGTTTAATATTTTTGATACCCTAAAAACTCCTAAAAGTGAAAGTGTTGTTAATTTTCTTGATGTCAATGACCACGTCTCACAAGGAAAGAAGAAGCTTGTACTTGAAGATAAGTTAAAAGAGACTATTGCAACGCCTGCTGAAATTTTTCTTTCTGATATGCAGGTACCTATAACTGAGAAAAAACATCCTTCTGACCGAGCGAAAAGAATCCCCAAGAAATCGAAGCAAAAAAAGCATGGGACATTGACTGGAAAAATTCTGAAGTGGGTGAAGGTGGACAAAGGAACCAAATTTAAACCACCCTGAGGATCTGCAGCATTCAGTCGAGCCAACGACCGTAAACAAAGGCGCTGACTGGGAGGCAACCCAGTATTTCTATTCCTTTTTAGTTTTTTTTTTTGCTTCTTTTTTTTTTTTTTTGTGTTTTGTTGAATTTTGTTTTTAATTGATTTTCGGTTTTTTTTGAAAAATTAAAAAAGTAATTTCTGAAGTATCGCCCGCTCGATCCTGGCATTTCACCGGATCGAGCGCGCAGAAAATCCCGAGCCCACTGCCCCAAGTTTTTAAGAGGCGCGCTCGATCCTGGCATTTCACCGGCTCGAGCGCGCAATTTTCCCAAAGTCACTGTCCGTTTTTTTTAAGAGGCGCGCTCGATCGGGTATATTTCTAGGATCGAGCGCGCCCCTCTCACACCCTTTTCTGAGCCGTTTTCTGCTCTTCTTCCCCACTCCCTTTCAAAAATTTCCCTCGGCCTTTAGAACCCTTTTTTTTTCCCCAAAATTTTGAAATTGAATAATTGTTCACAATTTGTTATCAATCTATTACAGGATCATTCAAGGGCTTGGAATCTTCATTTCTTCCCTCCTCTCTACTTCTCCACAGCCATATTTTGCTAGAAAGCCGGAATTGTTGGTATCCACAAGGTGTTCGATGAATTGCTTCATTCACCAATTCTTGCAAATTTTTGGGTGCTCATGGGTCCAAAATGTACTACAGAGAGAGGCGAATCTTCTCGCCAAGGTACACGAGCTACAACCGCAACCTTAAACTTAGGCGGTCGTTTTGTCAATCAAGCGGCCCGGGATCGCTACGACCATGCCAAGAACCATCGCTCCCCTATTACTGAGAGGGGTTTTGATCTAGATGTGAATGTAAACAAAGTGGCGGTTCAAGTCTTGGCACGTGGGTGGGGAACGTTCTGTAAGCAACCCGCTCCAGCCATCGTCCCTCTTGTTAGGGAGTTCTACGCTAATGCTACGGAGAGGACGGATAGCAAAGCCTTTGTCCGGGGCACTTTGGTTTCCTACGCAGCTTCTGAGTTGAATGCCATGCTAGAGACACCAGTTGTCGATGACAGCATATTCCAAAGCGCTACCCTTTACCCGGATGTCCACGAGATCCTTAATCAGCTGTGCTTTACCGGGGCTGCTTGGTTGGATCCGGTTACTTACAAGTGCTTAAAAGAGAAATATCTTTTTGTGAGTCCGGCCACCTGGTATGCATTCCTATGCCGCCGTCTAATGTCAATCTCACACAAGAGTGAAGTTCATGTCGACCATGCTGTGTTGCTATACGCTCTCGATGTCGGATTCCCGGTCAATGTGGGTCGAGTTGTTCATGATCAGATACGGAGGTCGGTCACTTCTAGGACATCCGGTCTTTTCTTTCCCATGATCATTACACAGTTATGCATGCGAGCTGGTGTGCATGCTAGAGCAGACGAGGAATGGTTGCAGCCGATGCGACCCATTGACCAAGAAGTTGTTGATGCAAAAAGGGCTTATAGGCGGAGCCTATTTGTGGTGGATGACCAGTTTGTGGCGGTACACGATCCGGTGCATCCTATTCCACCTCCACGTCGCCCTACTGCAGTTACTGTTCAAGAGATGGCCACTTTCACTCAGCATCAGAACACATTCAATGCGGCCACAGCTGCAAATTTTCAGGTGTTAGACTACATATCTCGTGGCATCTCCGAGAGACTAGGGATTGATCCCACCAGCGGTTCCTTTCCCGCCACCTTTTGAGTTTCCATGGGTCAACCTAGTGCCACCGCTAGAGCATGATGAGGATGGGGCGGACGCCAATCCATAGATTTGGGGAGTTTTCTTTTTATTTTTTGCATTGCATAGTTTTGTTTTTTTTGTTTTGTTTTTATTGCTACTTGTTTTGTTGTGTGCTTTTGTTTAGTTTAGTTCTCAATCATTGAGGAAAATGTTTCATTTAAGTATGGGGGGAGGGGGGGGGGGTGCATTCATGCATTGCATTTCATTTGCATTGTTGTTTTTGTTGCATTTATTTCATTTTAGGATTTTAGCATTCTGTTGCATTTTGTATTGAGTTGAGAAAGAAACGGGTAGCCTGGCCGATGATGAAGCTTTGTTTGTGAATTCCATGCCTATATGACATGTTTTTGCACAGATGGAACTCAGTAGACAAGTGAACTCCTATATACTTTGTGAATTATACTCAAATCTGAATTTTGAAACATACCAACGTGGATAGGATTGAGGCATTGTTTGGATTATTTGGGCCTACATTTTCTTGAATCTTTTGTTCTTAGATGCCCTTTGAGATTTCACATATATATGAGCACATGAGGTGCATATTTTTGAATTTTGTGCAAAATCATCGTTTACTTTTGATGATTTCTCTTTTCTGCACTGATTAATATTTGTATGAGTTGATTGTGAATTGAGACACGTCTAGAACTTGTTCAAACATCCCTCGAGGTGCAATACGGGTACACTATGACTTAGGAGTGATGTAGGCAATTTTTCTGAATTCGTTTGAGCTTTTCAAGCCACCCACTTTATTAATTATCCCTAGTACCTTGTTTGAGCCTGATTGAAAAACGAATGGCATGCGTGCAAACGTGTGGTAAACCCCCATTCGGCATTATTTCAAGGTCCTACAACTACTACCCTTAGCCTAAACATTGTTTCCTACCTTTAAGGGAGTGAGTTGAATGTTAAAATTATTTTATGCTCCTGCGTTGAATGGTTAATATGGAATGGTGTGATGATAGCTTGAAAGGAAAGAAAAAATAGTAGTGAAAAGGGGATAGAGAAAAAAAATGATGAAAAAAGTGGTGAAAAAGAAGGACAATTTAATGGTGAAAAACATTAGAAAAGAAAAAATGGAGATCAATGAAGTGAAAAGCGGTGTGAAAACTAAATTAAAAGGAGTGAACTCCAAAGATAGACATAATTTACTCCCTCTTTGAATTCTTTTTCTTTATAGTAGCTATAAGAAAAGCCTACATTATAAGCCAATTAAGACCTATTGACCGAGTCACAGTCGCCCAATATACTAGTGGAGAGGGGTTCCGAGAATTTTGCCTATGGACTGTCGATTGACACTATTGATAAGTATGAATTTTTTTTATCAAAACACGTACACACTAGATTTCTTTGTGTTTAACCGATTGTGAGTGTGTTGATTTAATTTCTATTCATTATAATCTTGTAAAACCATGAAAAGTCCTCATGATCTATGAATGTGTGAATTGGATTTGGAGGCGAGTGTTTTGAACTTGAGTTGCGGGGTTTATAAGTTTGTGAGGTGAAATCCGTCTGGTTTTAAAATTTTCAAAACAATGTGAGTTGGATGGATGGATGGATGTGAAAATTTTGAAAGATTAACTGAGGCCAGTGCTCTGTAGTATTTCTTGATTCTTGTTTGCATATTTTGTTTTGCATACCTTCCTCGAGGGCGAGCAAGGTTCAAGTGTGGGGGTATTTGATAGTATTATTTTGTTTGAATTTTTAGTGTCATTTTGTTAAGTGTTTTGCATGCATTTTGTGTCATTGTTCATGTTTTATTCTAGTTTTATTTTATGTCATGCATTGAGCTTCTTAACTTAGTTTTGATTTATTGTGTAGGAATTACCATGTTTTGATTAAAGAAATCGAAGTGCGTCCATGCGTCCAAAGAAAACAGCAAAGCAGATTTTTCATCATAAAAGCATGCGCTCGATCCTGGCATTTTCCCAGATCGAGCGCAGTCATGAGATTTTCAAGACAGTAGGTTGCCTCAACTCGCCCGCTCGATCGCACATTCTTCCAGGATCGAGCGCGGCCAAGGAATTTTTAAGGCAGAAAGTTGGCCGGTATTGCGCGCTCGATCGGGTATATATCTAGGATCGAGCGCGCGGGTCTGTTGCCGGAAGAAATTTGTAATTTTGGAAACTCTTTTAATTAATGCCCTAGACTTTTATTAGACTTTTAATTCCATTTTGGAGACATTATCAGTAGATTCTAGACAGGGAGAACGTGAAGAACTCTTTCTGGACGGCTAGGTTTCATCTATCTTTTCTTAATTTTAATTTCTTTCATGAATTTTTGTAGAGAATTCATGAGTATTGTTGGCTAAACTTTTAATACTTGGTTGATGGAGACGAAACCTTGATATATTTTATTCATGAGATTCGATTCGTTGTGTTTAATCTTTATTAAGTATCAATCTTTGATCTGTTTTATTATTTTATGTTTGTATACGAGATTTTAGAATTGGCCATCTGAGGGTTTTGTTTTGCAAACGATAGCTAAATTAGAATTCAAATCCGTAATTGTTTGAATAATCTAATTTGCGAAGCAACTACGTTTGATATTTTCTGCTGTTGAATTTATTAAATCGTAGGATCAATTATTGACTAGGCTTAATACAACCGCTGGTGTTTGTGTTGTCTAGGTTCGTCAGTTTTACTAGTTTGAATGCTACCGTGGATTTAAATCTGATCGCTGGTATTGGGTTAATTTATGGGGTAAGGGTTAATTTAGAATTTTGTTTTCTAATTAACTAAAATTAAGGTGAAACAGGAATTTGATTTTCAATGAAGAATATTTAATAGGATTAATTATTTTTAGAGAATCGATGATTGAATGAATGAATATCAAGGGTGTAGTCGACCGATACCAAGTCTCGTCTCTTATTGGATTTTTCCAGTTTATTATTCAATCTTGCATGTTAGTGAATTTTCATTGCTTAAAGTCTTTAGTAGTTAACCTCAAACCTCAAAACCCCCTTTATTTATTGAGAACGCATTAAATTTGTCTTTCCTCGTGGGAACGATCCCTACTCACACTACTGCATTATTTGTTTATCTGAGTGAGTCAGGTAATTTGGGCGTGACACGATTAAGTGCTACCAATTAGTAGTAGTTAAATTCAAACCCAAAAACCCCTTTTATTTATTTTCAGTATTTTTAAGAACACGATAAATTTTTCTTTCCTTGTAGGAATGATCCCTACTCTCGCTACTACAGATTTATTTGTTTGAGTTTAGTTGGGTTAATATGGGCGTGATATGGCTAAGCGCTACAAAATTTTGGCGCCGTTGCCAGTGACGAAGTTTAATTTATTTGTGTTTTTTTATTTTTATTTTATTTATATTTTTTTCCCCCAGTGCTTCTCTGGTTTGTTCATGCTTGTAGGTGTATCTTCAAAAGAAGAAGAATTTTCCTATGATCCGGAGATAGAGAGACCTCTCCATAGAATAAAGAAGGAGACTCGAAGAAGATCTAAAGAAGAAGAAGATGTTTCCTTTGAAGAGCCTAGAGAAGAGATGGCTACAAATGCAAATCTAAGCTTCAGACAGCTTGGAACCCCCGATCTGAATCAGCAGCCCTTATGCATTACATTTCCTACTTTAAAAGCTAATGCAACTTCTGAATTGATGTCTGAACTAATAAATTTTTTGCTTTCTTTTCATGGCCTTGCAGGTGATGATCCCCATAAACATCTGATGGAGTTCTATGTTGTATGCACAAGCATAAAACTACAGGGAGTAACACATGAGCATATTCAATTGAAAGATTTTCCTTTTTCCTTGAAGAATTTTGCAAAGGATTGGCTCTATTATCTACCTCCTGGATTTATTACAACTTGGACGGAGATGAAGAGAACCTTTCTGGAAAATTATTTCCCAGCTTCGAGAGCGGCGAACATCAGAAAGAAGATCTATGGCATCAAGCAGTATATGGGAGAGTCACTTCATGAATATTGGGAGCGGTTCAAGAAGCTTTGTGCTAGGTGTCCGCAATATCAGATAAGTGAAAATATCTTGATTCAATATTGCTATGAATTTTTGTTGTCTCATGATAGGAGCATGGTGGACGCGGCTAGTGGAGGAGTTTTTGTGGACAAAACACCACGAGATGCAAGGAACTTAATCGAGAATATGGCTGCTAATTGTCAGCAATTTGGCACCAACAAAAGTGATTCGATATCCAAAAGGAAAAACAAGGTAAATGTTTCTTATCTTGAACAACAATTGATTGAACTGATGTCTCTTGTGCATCAAATGGTCGTAGGGAATGGACATAATGCAAAGGTATGTGGAATCTACGCTGCAATGAGACATGCATCTGACATGTGTCCCACACTTCAAGATGAATCGGTTGAACAAGTCAATGCAACAGGAGGATTTCCAGGGCCACCACAGAGGAGGTATGACCCTTATTCCAACACATATAATTCAATTTGGAAAGATCATCCAAATCTTAGACACGTAAATCCTCCAATTAACCAGCCTGCACCTCACGTGCAACCGAATACTCAAGGCTGCAGACCACCGTATCCTCCACAACAGCATCGCCCTCAAATTCCAACCCCTGGTGAGTTTTTAGAAAATATTGTTAAGGATCTTGCCACTAATACTTTTAATTTTCAACAGGAGATGAGAGCAAGTATCCAAAACTTGAACACTCAGGTGGGGCAGTTGGCAACCGCAATCAACAAGTTGGAAGCACAAAACTCTAGCATTTTACCAACTCAGACAGTGCCAAATCCAAAAGAGAATGTAAGTGCAATAACTTTGAGGAGTGGAAGGGAGTTGAAGGTTCGAGAGGAAGTGTTACATGAACCGATAAAGAATGAAGATGACAAAGAATCTAAGGTGGAGGAGAATGAGATAGTTCAAGAAGATGCATCAAAAGGTAAGTTTCCTCCCCTTTCTGAGTATAAACTCGTACCCCTGTTTCCCCTTGCATTGAAGGAGTTTAGGAAGGATGAAGGTATTAAGAATTTGTATGACATTTTTCGTGGATGTGAGGTAAATATCCATTTGTTAGATGCTATTAAACAACTACCTCAAAAAGCTATATTTTTTAGAAAATTGTGTACTGCGAAAAGAAAACAAAATTTGAAGGGATGTCAAAAATTAGAATTGGGAGAACAGGTCTCTACTGTGATCCAGAGGAAAATTCCCGTAAAATGCAAGGATCCAGGTTTGTTTTCGATTCCTTGTAAGATAGGAGATGTTCAGCTTGAAACGGCCATGTTAGATTTAGGAGCATCAATTAATTTTATGTCATATTCTACTTACGATTCCTTAAAACTCGGTCCCTTAAATGAAACTGCAATTGTAATTCCGATGGCTGATAGGTCTACTATTTATTCTAGGGGTGTGATTGAGGATGTCCTTGTGAAAGTTGATGATTTGGTTTTTCCAGCGGACTTTTATGTGCTTGACATGAAAACTAATGATTTGAACAGTCCAATTTTGCTAGGAAGACCATTTCTAAAAACTTCAAAGTCTATCGTAGATGTTAATAATGGTACTCTCACTATGGAATTTTATGGGGAGATAGTTAAGTTTAATATTTTTGATACCCCAAAATTTCCTAATTGTGAAAGTGTTGTTAACACTCTTGATATCAATGATCACTTGTCACAAGAAAACAAGAAATTGATGAATGAGGATAAAATGAAGAAGATTGTTGCAAGACCTGCTGAGAATTCTAATGCTAAAATTTTTCTTTCTGATTTGCAGACACCTAAAACTCAACCAAAACTTCCTCCAGATCGAGCAAAAGAGATACCCATGGGAATAGGGAAAAATCATCAAGAGATGGGAGTCTCCGAGAAATCAAAGAAGAGAAAGCA
Source organism: Henckelia pumila (assembly GCF_033568475.1). Lineage (NCBI taxonomy): Eukaryota > Viridiplantae > Streptophyta > Magnoliopsida > Lamiales > Gesneriaceae > Henckelia > Henckelia pumila. Next base: position 194,210,827 of record NC_133121.1, read on the forward strand.
TGGACCAAAATTAACTGTAAAAATGCTCAAGTGGGTAAAGGTGGACAAAGTTATCAAATATGAACCACCATGAGAAACAAGAAAGCATGCAGTCGGGCCAACGACAGTAAACAAAGGCGCTGACTGGGAGGCAACCCAGTTTTTTCTTTCCTTTATTTTTATTTTTATTTTTATTGTTATTTTTATATTTATTTTTTATTATATTTTTCTAATCCAATGCCTTAACCGTCCTTTCCATGTTCAGTAGGTTGCCCTGATAAGTGAAGTTTCTTTGGAGTTCTACAGCCAGAATAAGAGGATGCGCAAGCCGGCACATGAACCAGGGGAGTTTCGTTTTGCATTTGCATATCAATTGTGTCTTTGTTTTTGTTTGTGTTTCTAGGGCATTGAGGGCAATGCTTTAGATAAGTGTTGGGGGGGGGGGGGGGGGTAGATTAGTATGTTATGCATGATTTATCGTTTTCTTTGCATTCACATTGTTTTAGTTTAATTGCATTTCATTCATGTTCATTTCACGTCATTGTGTTAGTGTTTGTCTTGTGAGTATAAGTAGGATGGAGATTGATAGCCTATGATGACCTTGGAAAAAAAATGAAATTTTTTTAAAATTTTTTGCTCTAGATTGGATATGAGACACCTTAGGTTGAGTGGTAAATATTTTTAAGCACACATGTTAGACCAGTGAAGTGTAGCGATGTATTGGATATTGTTTGTATCTGTTGAACCATTGCACGACAATAGGTGTTTGTGGAGCCTGATAGTGTTTTTGAATCCTAATGATCTTTATCACATTGCATTTACGATCTTGAGAGCACCTGTTAAAATATTTTTTATGTAAATTTTGTGAAAATAAAATTAAATCCATCTAGTTTATGAGAAAGGGATTGAAATCCTAATCACCTTATTCTTGACTCAGCATGCGGATTAAATGGGGTTAAAAATTTTAAAAATTTAAAAAAACAATTCCATACGGGCTTGGAAAGTGATTGAAATTCTATTCACTATTCCATGGCTAAGTTTGCGGATCAAATGGGATTGTAGATCAATTCGAGCTATAGACGAGGGGATTGAAATTCGAATCCTAACGTAGTTATAACTAAATTTGCGGGTTATTATTGGGGTTTAAGAAAACCGGGTGCAAAATCTGGATGTTGCGATATTTTGTGCCCGCAAGTGCACGGTGTCAAGTTTTAACATAATAATAAATAAAGTATTGTTCCCACGAGGAGTAAAGTAAAAATATTTAGTACTTGTAATTAAATAAGTCCTAGCTTTTTTTAGAAAATTAATAATTGAAAGATTTTCTGAAAAATAAAATAACCAAAAGATTTTAATAGCACGCACACAATTTTCAAAGATTAACAATCAGAAAAAAATTAGTCTAGAGGTTTAGATTTCAATTGGTTTCAACAACAATCGTTCTTAATTAATTTATTTTCATGAATTTCTGTCAATTAATAGCCAACACTTAAGTGTATTATTTTTCACTCCCAAGCAATAAATAATATTTATCAACTATAGTTCAATTCTAATATCTCTATTAAGAATCTACTTGTAGTGATACAAGTATCTATGCAAAAAAATGTTCTTTTTAAAGCTCTGTTAAAATTATATACTCTCCCGAGCTATATAAATAATTAACAGTATAATTTCTATTGGTCCTATTCAAAATCTCCTCTCCCGAGTACCAGTTTTCAAATAAATATTACAATTCAATTATTGATCAAGTAATTTAAAAGACATTAAAATCAATAAAAACAATTAATCTAGAAGAATTCAATTAAATAAAATCAAAAATTAATGAAAGTGTCTGCACCAGGTTCCATCCAACCTCTAGACTCTAAAAATTTAGTTCATAATAAAATTTGAATAAAACCACATCATGTTCAGAAAATTAAACATATTCAAAATTTAATAAATAAAAGATAGAAAACAAATCCGTCGTTGGTTTTTTGTGTCCAGTCGATCGATCTCCGTATTTGTTCTTCACGATAAAGCACATATTTTCTCTACAAAATCACACGATCAATTCTCCAAAATATTTCTCTAATATGCGGCGGCTCTTTTTTAAATACTTAATCCAGACTTCTTTTTTATACGTCACACAAAAGCCCATCAAAAATCCCATTAAAAATATAAAAGTTTCCTTGCCCGATAAAACTCTAAATTCAGAAATCTCGTCGGGGCGGGCGCTCAACATCACTGCGTGGGCGCGCACATGGTTCTAATTTTAATCTTCAATCTCACAGAATATAGTGTGATTGCTCTTTGATAAGCGCTAAACTTTTCCCTCAATAGCGCTCCAACTAGGCGCTCAATAGACTTTAGCTCTTTCTTCACTTCACGTACATCGCTTCTTTTCCTTCTTTCTTATTCTTTTTCCTTTTCCTTTTATTTATTTAATGTTTTCTTTAATTCTTTCTTTTACAGCTTCTTCTTATTCTTTTTTATTCCTCTTATTTTTCTTTATTTTCCACAACAAATCAATAATTCCTTACAACAACACAAACAACAAAACTAGGCATAAATCTGCTCGAAACAAAAAATTAAAAATTAAAAATAATAATTAATTTAAGTGTATAAAATAAACTTATCAAATACCCCCAAACATAGACTTTTGCTAGTCCGGAGCAAAACTTAATCAACACAAAAACTCCAAAACCAACAACCAACAAGAATAGTCAATAAATACTATGAAGCAATGGCCTCAGCAATAATTTTAAAAATTCAAATCCAATCGCATCCAACCTACTAACACTTGAAAATTTTAATCAAAACTAGATAACCTTATAAACTTATAATTTCCGCAACTCACGTTTCAAAACACCCTTATCCAAATTTAATTCACACATTCATAAATCATGAAGACTTTTCAATGTAGCAAAGGATCAAAATTAAGGATATTAATCAAAAACACTCACAATCGGGTTAATTCAAAGAAAACTATTGTGTGCATGTTTCGATCAAAAATTCATACTCATTAAAAGTGTCAATCGACAGTCCATAAGCTAAATTCTCGCAACCCCTCTCCACTAGTATATTGGGGGACTGTGACTCGGTCAGTAGGACTTAATCAGCTTGTAATGTAATACCTGGCTCATGGCTACAAACGAATGAATAAGAATTCAAAAAAAAGAGTAAATTATGCTCAATCTCTAATTTCCACTCCTTTTCATTCAAATTTCACATCTTCTTCACCCCATTGATTTTTTCATCTTTCATCATAATTTTTTTTCCATCATACTTCTTTCACAACTTTTTCATCTCTTTTTTTTTTTCACTACTACCCTTCTTTTCTTTTCAATTCTTCAACCACACCATTCCATATTCACAAATAAAAACTAGGAGCATATAAATTGCTAGCATTCAAATTACTCCCTTAAAGGTAGGAATTAGTGTTTAAGCTATTCATAGGTAGTAAATATAGGACCTTGAAAAAATTTTGAATGGGGGTTTATCACACATTTGCATGCATGTCATTCAATTTTCAATAAGGCTCAAACAAGGTACAAGGGATATCATGTATCAATGGGTAGCTTGAAAGGCACAAACGATATCAGAAAAATTGTCTAAATCATCCCTAATCATAGTTATGCCCGTATTTCGCCTTGAAGAATGTTCAAACTAGTTCTAGACAAGTCTCAATCCACAATTAAATCATATAAATTTCAATCAGTGCAGTATAAATAATCATCAACAGTAAACAATGATTTTCACAGCAACTTTCAGACTTTGTACCTCATGTACTTATATAATTATTTGAAGGCTCAAATGGGCAACTAAGGATAAAATTAATCAAAAAAAAATTCAGGCCCAAAGATCAAAACAACGCCTCAATGATATCTATGTTTGTATGTTTCAAAATTCAGATTCAAGCATTAATCACAGAGTATATAGAAAATTGTTCATCTAATTGGTTCCATTAATTCAAAATTTGGTCAGATAGGTAGACAGTCATGGAAATCAGTTATAGCACAAAATTTATCTATCATTGGCCATGCAGTCTTTGTTCTTCAAATAAGCACAGACTTTCTCCCCAGAAATCTTCACGTTCAAGCTCCTCACAATTTCTTCTCTGATATATGTATGTGTGTGGCGGCTCTTTCCATAATTCTGATTCCAGATTCCTTTTTATATCGTGCACCTCAAAAGCCCATTTAAGAAAGCCCAATAAATTTCCTTCCCGATAATTTTAATTCTAAGAATGCAACGGGGCAGACTCTCAGTAGAAAGGCGCGGGCGCGCACAACTTTCGCACTGCAATCTTCAGGCCCAAAGATCCAAACAACACCTCAATCATCTCTATGTTTTTATGTTTTAAAATTCAGATTCAAGCATTAATCACATAGTATATAGGAAATTGTTCATCTAATTGGTTCCATTAATTCAAAATTTGGTCAGATAGGTAGACAGCCATGGAAATCAGTTACATCACAAAATTTATTCATCATTGGCCATGCATCTAATTATTTCTTGACTCAATTCAAAACTACTCACTTCAACAAACTCAAAATATACCAAATCACATCAATCAGCATATACTAAAATTCAACTCACAACACATCAAACAACATAAATTCACAAAATTTGAATTACTCCCCCCAAACTTATTAAAATCATTGTCCTAAATGATTAATTAAAATAAAAGAAGCACACATACCTTGAGCACTGAGCATCAGTACTCGGCGTCATCAACATCATCATGGGAAGAAAAATTTTGCAGCATCTATAGCTCCATCAGAAACTGACCATGGGGGGAGGTGAGAAGGAACTACCACAACCGTGAGCACCTCTTGTACTCTTAGAAAGTAACATGCACCCGAGGAATAAGATCAGACACACATGGTCTAAAAAGAGCCGCGTCGTTGATGGGTATTGTTGACACATGTGTGGCCTAATGGGGAGGCGCGATTGCGCATAGATATGGCTGATGGAAGGGCGTTAGCGCATTGAATGAGTGCAGATGGGGACTCGTTAGCGCATGGTATAGGTCTGTTGGTGAGGCAATCGCGCATGGTGTTGGGCGCGGAAGGGATGCTTGTTGGCGCATGGTCTTGCGCGGATGGCATGCGCGTTAGAGCTTTTGGAAGCGCCAATGAGAGGCGCGATTGCGCATAGGATATGTGCAAATGGGGAAGGGGCAGCGCGATTGAGCTAAGGGATGGCACAGCTGGCAGGTGCGATTGCGCATGGGGTGGAGCGGTTGAGAGGTGTGGCTGAGTTGCGTGTTTGTGCTTGGATGGGCGCCCTTCGTTCGCGCATTTGCGCATGTTTTTGTGCTGATTGTAAGCGCGATAGCGCATAGATTGCGCGGTTAAATAGCGCGATCGCGCATGTGGCTTTATTGCATGGCATTAGTGAAGCGAAGTGTGTGCGCGGCCGCTCAAGAATAGTGGCGCGAGCACTCCTTATGTGCGCACTTTAAAATTAATTTCTTCCAGGAGTAGAGCGGGCATGCAGAGTAAGTGGGCGGGCGTGCCTTTGTCTCGAATTAAAGATTCTTGAGCCTGAAAATTTTGAAAATTAACAAGAATTAGGCTAAAAAATTGATAATAATGTATTAATAATAATGAATTAACATAAATTAAATAAAATTAAATAAAATAAAAGAAAAATATTGGGTTGCCTCCCAAGTTGCGCTTGGTTTAGAGTTGTCAGCCCGAGTTTCACCGGTATTTAGTCTTCCCCTTCTCTTTCACTCGCCAAATATACTCCACGAACCGCTTTTTAAATTTTGTCTTCTTTATTGTGGTATTTTTTGTTGATGAACTTGGCTATTTCCCCTTTGACGATTCAACCGCAAGATCAGCTCTTTGACAGCCTTTCAACTTCACAACCGGCTCAATCAAGCGCAATTCCTCGATGGGTGGATTAGGTGTCTTCGTAAATAAGTTGAAAATTACTCGTTCGCCTTCCACACCCATCAAACATTCACCCTTCTTCACTTCAATGTTTGCATCCGTAGTGGCCAAGAATGGTTTTCCAAAAATCAGTGGAGCACCATGATCTGCTTCCATGTCCAAGATCATAAAATCCGCCGAAAATATAAATTTGTCCACCTTGACTAGAACATCTTCAACAATACCAAGTGGATATGTAATGCTCCTATCCGCCAACTGCAAGGTGATCATGGTCGACTTCATCTCTCATAACTCCAAGGCCCTGCAAATAGACAATGACATTAAATTAATACTGACCCCTAAATCACATAATGCAGAAGTAAAATGAAATCCACCAATAGAACAAGGAATAGTAAAACTCCCTGAATCCTTAAGCTTTTGTGGCATTTTCTTTTGTAGCACAGCACTACACTCTTCCGTTAAGTTCACCACCTCGTTCTCTAGCAGCCTCTTCTTCTTGAACATCACCTACTTGATGAACTTAGCATAGTTAGGCATTTGCTCCAAAGCATCAGCAAATGAGATGTTAATATGAATCTTCTTGAAAATCTCCAAGAATTTGGAGAACTGCTCATCAAGAGTCTTCTTCTTGAACCTTTGGGGATATGGAAGTGGAGTGTGAGGAATCGGGCACTAATCTCTCAAATCATAATGGTTAATCCAAGATCATATAATAAACATTTCATCCAATAATATACAAATTAAGAACAAGCAAGCAAAGGCAAAATTTATTTATTTATTTTTTTAAAAAAAATAAAATTGGGCCGCGCTCGAGCGGCTAAAAAGCACCGCTCGAGCGCGCCCTGAATTTTCCTAAACAGAATGCACAGCTCGGGGCTGCGCTCGGGCTGCTCTTTTCTGCAGCTCGGGCGCTGCCCTGGGCAAAAACTGACTTCGATTTTTCCACTCCTTATCTGAGTCTTGAAGTCACTACAAACATCTCATAAGTCAAGCCTATGCTAACATAATCATATCCCAAAGAATATAAACAAGTTCATGCTAACTCCACCAAGATATATCAAGCTAATGACATAAATAACACTAGCATATTCAAAACTAAGAGAGCATGATGCTACAACAAGATAAGTTCCATTCATTCATATAAACCAACTCAAGTTTACATGTAGAATGTACAAAAGTGACTCACTTAAATTCAATTGTAGCAACAACATAAACATCTAGATTAAAGTCTAGTCTCAAACCTTTAATACAAACATCAAACATGAAAGGATAAACAAAACCAATGATTTTAACATATCAACATTGGATTCTAATGTAACATGCTTGACATTACAAAAGAACATAGACTTCTATCACCCGAGTCTCCACTCTAATCTCTCAATCTCTTGCTTCCATGTCAAGTCCGACTCGCTACTCTTCAACCTGATGCAATGCACACATACAAGAAAAACAACAGCCGGATAACTCCGGTGAGAATAAATCTCAGTATGAAAGACATCTATATAAATCCAGTAGATATAATTCAAATAAGAAATCACTATCACAATCATCATTTCCTTATACCCTTACCTTTCGAATATATTTCAAAGAAAATTCATTCAATAACATAAAGACTCAAAGACAAGTCGAGGGTAAAAGGATTCAAGTCTCACAGAATTGATATTTTTAAAAATCATTCGTTGGGATCCCGGGAATATAATATGGCCAAAAATCAAGCCTCCTACCTACGCTCCCGCTCGAGGTGGTCAATCTCGTATTTCCTGAAATGTGAACACTATACTGAGAACCGTGGCAAAAGAAATCAAGTCAGAAATCTAGCCTCTCATATACAAGTTCACCACGTCCAATATTTTCTTTTCGATTCTGTTTTCAAGGTTTCGAAAGAATTATGGCTCAAGAGGTGTACTCTCGATTCTATAACCAATCCACCATAACTCAACAATTCAGAATAATCTAAACTCATCAATCTCAAATAAATATTCAATCATCAATATCAATAAGTAATCATGTTTAAATCAAACAATTCATATATCAACCAAATCAACTAAGTCAAGTAATTCATTTAGATCATATAAGATTAAGTAAAACAACTAATCATGCATGTATGTGATTTAATAAACTCGAAAACCACCACGTTCTCGAGTTATTCTACCTGTCAAGGTTAATGTCGAATCATACCTTTAATCTGAACTCAAACCTCTGAAACTCTTGCACTACTTGATCAAACATAAGCTGTCCAGAATTCTGCTCAATCCTTTCAACATCTGCTCACTCAACCATTGCTAGTCCAAGGTGTTAGTTGATCCAACTTTGAATCAACTTCAATCAATTGGAACTCGTCGACTCGACTTCGATGTCCTTCAAGCTTATTCTGAAATGTCATAGAACATAGCTCAATATTAATTCCTCAAATTCCTTTCTACTCATCAAATTTCATCAACTTCAAATCTTGTTCCAATAGTCGAAAATCCATTCGCCGGCATATCATTTCGAAACCAACTATACTAACAATTAAACATCATTCAAAAAACATTCTAAATCACATATCATCATCAAATTAACAGCTAAATCTCAAAAATGGCAGCCCCTTATTTCCAGAATTTCATATCAATTCACAATCTTCAATTCGGCGGCGTAACGGATCGAAACTGATATTTCCAAATACATTAATATCATCATATCAATCATCTAAGTCCAACATCATACTTAAAATCATCCTTAAATTTCGAAATATGCAGCTCCCAAAAATCAGAATTATCAAAAATATTCAAAAATTGATAAACATGCCCAAACGACGATCTTTTTGCGATTCAACTTAAATATACTATCGTCGTATATACTAGAACACATTTATACAATCAAATATTAATTCTAACAATATCTTCAAAATTAAAACATCTCAGAATTTAGCCATACCTACGTCAGAGTGTAGCACTCGAAGCCGTGATCGCAATTATACGATCAATTCGAAAATCTACCGGCCGGATCAAATTCTACAATTTTTGAAATGAAAAGAAACGACCATGGAAGTTCATTTCTTGATCTCTCGGCTTTGCTGCTGTGTTTGGAAAGTGGAGAAAGTGATTACACGTTTCAACACATGCAAATATATCTAAAGTTGACAAGTCAACTCTTTAATTGCACCTTGGTCCCTAAGCTTCCTTTGAAATTGAAATTTAATCTTAAATCAATCCTCCACCTTGGAGCTGAAATTTTGATACCCTTCCACCATTATACACGTATATATATCTATATACATGCCACCTTTCCAATAAAATAAGGTATTTGCATTTTAGTCCCTGAAAATTTGATATTTGCAATTCAGTCCCTGCTCGAGTTTCTTCTTAAAATTAAATTATCTTTAATTTCCAAAAATCGGAATTTCAATCTTAATCCTATAAATATTCAATTAGAATATTTATTCTTTTAATTTAAGAATCTCGGAATTTAATTCTCAAATATCCGTAAATTCTCAAATTAAATATTTTCGGCTCAAAAATTACATCTCTAATTTCCATAATTTCCAAATTGAATATTTTCCAAATACGAAATTTAAATCTCTAATTCCGTAATGAATATTCATATTTTCAGGGCCTTACAATTCTTCCCTTCTAAGGAATGATTTCGTCCTCGAAATCGCATTCAATCGTACTACTGAATCGCGTAAATTGTAAAGTTGACTGAAGTAATTCTTACTTCAATTCTAAGAGCTTTATATATCTCTTCTGATATCTTATCCTCTTCTTCTTTCTGACCAAAATCTGTATTGATTATTCATTAGATCATAATGAAATTTCTTTCTGAATCCGATATTACTCCGAAAAGAACATTTCTCACTGAACATGCTGTTCAAGCTTCAATATCTTACTCTATCTAATCTGCTCTGTTCAAATTCGGTACGGATCAATCTTCATATTCTCTGTCTTTTATCAAACCACATCTGATCTGATCACCGATACTTTTGCAATACCGCCTCATCACAAATAAACTTCTGCTTTTCTTCTCATTTCGTAATAAAAAACACGATCTCTATATCAATCGAATAACTGTTACAAGAATTTCAATAAATATGTGACAAAAATCTATCAGTTAGTATCGAATCAGATACCTTAGTTCTGGGCATTTTCTCAAATCTGGATAGTCACCTCTGACAATCCATCGATCAAAGGGTGGCATAAGGCAATCAAACACTCAGAACTTCTGAAAATCGATGCCACAATCTACCAACTAAATTTAAAGTCTCTGTCTCGACAATAAATTTCAACAATTCCTGTAATTTCATCATATCACCAACTTCTTAACAGCTAGCAACTCACATCGATGTTACAGCTAATACAGCGTATTCTTGAATCTGACAAATCTATTTCAATACAAATCGCAACCTCATGATGATTTGAGTAATTTCGAATTAAAATCTGTCGCAAAATTATTCTTGCTTCAGCTTTAGAGTTGCTAAACTAATTCATAGATCACTCAGTCTCTTATTTTCTGCTTCTATTACTGGAAACATAGGTATTGGAAATTCAATTCTGTCATATTGTCTTCCATTTTCTGTTGTCAATACTGATTTCCAAGTAATTCATACAACATTTCCAAACAACTGGATGGATATATAATCTGTTGTAGTGTGCCTCTTCCAGAATGTGATATCTCATGTCTAGATTATCTGGCACAATCAAACGAATATTCATTTCAAAGTTCAATTTCTCTGATCTGCTATCTTGTCTCATATCTCAAGTTCTGGAAAAATCAATCAATTAGTCTAAAATTCTTACTGATACTCTGAATCAAATTTTCTATCAGTTACGAGGCAACAACATCAAAATATACTGAATGTATATACCAAATGATCAATAACTCTTAAAATTCATAATCAAAGAGACTCACTCAAGTCAAGGTCATCCAAAGAGCAATATTCTGAATAACAAAATCTGCTAAGTGAAAACAACTCACTTGCATCTCGACTTTAAGCGAGTGAATAAAATAAGACTCTATCAAGGAATAAGAGCCAATCAAAATATCAAAATCAATCGAGGTCGAATACAAAACATCATAATCGATATCAATAAATTCAAAAGTCATGATCCTATGATATAATAGATTCAGCAATATCAAAGAGAAGTCTCAACTGTAACTGATTTTTCATAATTATCTTATCAGATCTCTAAATTCTTCCCAAATAATCATGATTGATCCATAAATTCAATACCCAAAATAAAGCGGAACCTGAATTTGGGAACTCGTACTATATTTCAAGTAACACAATCAACTTCAATTCAATCTTATTTCTTTCAAACTATAATTCAGCTTTTCTGATACAAGTACTGATATCTTCTTTCATAGCCGCTCACCCAGGCTAGCACATAGCAACTACTTCAGATAAAGGTTCAACATACAGTTTATGAAACATAATAAATTACTCAGCTATCTCTGTATGCAATGCACCCAGATTCATCAGTATGCAGCCAAATTATGTAAAGCTCAAATATACCTGTAAGGTCATCATCTGGTGCATCTTGAACCGAGGGATCTGTAGATGCTTGTTGCCTACGAGTTGGATCTTCATTTAGGTTTCTCCTTGTTCCCCATGGATTAGGACACACTCTCGAAAAATGTCCCACTTGATAGCAACGATGACATTTTCCTAAAGTTCCTCGACATTCATCGCTAGCATGTTTTCCTCCACAGTGAGTACAGTATTCACCGGCATATTCTGCTTTCTGACTCAAACCAAGTTGCTTCGGTCTGCTAGAGCTGAAAGAGTCACTCCCAGACTTCTTGAACTGTTGCCTCAAATACTGTATCCGCTCTTCACTTCCACTAATACAACCTCCTGCCTCATATCTGCTCTGTGCTAACAAATATGACTGAGATTGCGGTTGTTCGAAATACTGAGGCACAATTGAACTTTCTTTCTGTCTCATAAAACCGGCTTCAGCTCTTTTAGCCCTGTCAATAGCATCAGCCAATCTATTCGGTCTCCTCACATCTATCCAAGCATAAATTTCCGGATTCAGTCCATTGATAAACAGATTCGTTTGGACTTCTTCATCCTGATTCACGTGAGGAAAAAATCGGAGCAAGTTGGAGAATTTTGCAACATACCCGTCTATAGTCATATTTCCTTGTTGCAAGTTAACAAATTCTCCTGCTCTATCTTCTCTATAAGATTTCGGCAGAAATCGTTGACAAAATTCAGTCTTAAATACCTGCCAAGAAATTACTATACCTCTGATTTCCAGACATTGCTTCATCGCAAACCACCAGCTTCTTGCTGAATCTTGCAGTTGGTATACAACCAGCTTGATTCTTCGTTCATCAGAGTATTCTAAAGATTCAAATAATTGATCAAGCTTCTCTAACCAACCTTCACAAGAACTGGTATCTTCTGTACCTTTCAAAGTTGGCGGATTATACGTCTGAAATCATTCATATAGCACCTCCATCCGTGTGAGTGTAGCATCCATCGATTCTGATAGTTTACTACAATACTGATATGTTCAGTCGAAGGTATTGACTTCACTTGCGGAGTACTGTTCGATTCAATCTGGGGTGCTTACATCACCCAAAGAACCTGACTTACTTTAAAATAAAATCCATAAGAAACACAGAGATTATACTATTGAAATCATTAAAAATACATATAATCTCATGCTTTTCCATATTACACATGCTTACAACTCTTCATGCTATTCAAAGAAACATGCTTACAAGGAATTCAAATATTCATGTGAATTCACATAATAAGGTAAGCACATAAGCATATAAGCATATAATTCCTTCAAACAGTAAATCATGTTCGCATACATTATATCAAAGTAAGTAAAGCATAAATCAAGAATACTAAAAATGCATGCGACTCGATCTACCCTGCTCAACTTCTAACTCATTCCAAGAACTTACGCTCTGATACCACTTGTTGTGAGGACTCGGGCACTAATATCTCAAATCATAATGGTTAATCCAAGATCATATAATAAACATTTCATCCAATAATATACAAATTAAGAACAAGCAAGCAAAGGAAAAATTTTTATTTTTTTTTTAAAAAAAAATTGGGCCGCGCTCGAGCGGCTAAAAAGCACCGCTCGAGCGCGCCCTGAATTTTCCTAAACAGAACGCACAGCTCGGGGCTGCGCTCGGGCTGCTCTTTTCTGCAGCTCGGGCGTTGCCCTGGGCAGAAACTGACTTCGATTTTTCCACTCCTTATCTGAGTCTTGAAGTCACTACAAACATCTCATAAGTCAAGCCTATGCTAACATAATCATATCCCAGAGAATATAAACAAGTTCATGCTAACTCCACCAAGATATATCAAGCTAATGACATAAATAACACTAGCATATTCAAAACTAAGAGAGCATGATGCTACAACAAGATAAGTTCCATTCATTCATATAAACCAACTCAAGTTTACATGTAGAATGTACAAAAGTGACTCACTTAAATTCAATTGTAGCAACAACATAAACATCTAGATTAAAGTCTAGTCTCAAACCTTTAATACAAATATCAAACATGAAAGGATAAACTAAACCAATGATTTTAACATATCAACATTGGATTCTAATGTAACATGCTTGACATTACAAAAGAAAATAGACTTCTATCACCCGAGTCTCCACTCTAATCTCTCAATCTCTCGCTTCCATGTCAAGTTTGACTCGCTACTCTTCAACTGATGCAATGCACACATACAAGAAAAACAACAGCCGGATAACTCCGGTGAGAATAAATCTCAGTATGAAAGACATCTATATAAATCCAGTAGATATAATTCAAATAAGAAATCACTATCACAATCATCATTTCCTTATACCCTTACCTGTCGAATATATTTCAAAGAAAATTCATTCAATAACATAAAGACTCAAAGACAAGTCGAGGGTTAAAGGATTCAAGTCTCACAGAATCGATATTTTTAAAAATCATTCGTTGGGATCCCGGGAATATAATAAGGCCAAAAATCAAGCCTCCCACCTACGCTCCCGCTCGAGGAGGTGAATCTCGTATTCCCTGAACTGTGAACACTATAATGAGAACCGTGGCAAAAGAAATCAAGTCAGAAATCTAGCCTCTCATATACAAGTTCACCACGTCCAATATTTTCTTTTCGATTCTGTTTTCAAGGTTTCGAAAGAATTATGGCTCAAGAGGTTTACTCTCGATTCTATAACCAATCTACCATAACTCAACAATTCAGAAAAAATCTAAACTCATCAATCTCAAATAAATATTCAATCATCAATATCAACAAGTAATCATGTTTAAATCAAACAATTAATATATCAACCAAATCAACTAAGTCAAGTAATTCATTTAGATCATATAAGATTAAGTAAAACAACTAATCATGCATGTATGTAATTTAATAAACTCGAAAACCACCACGTTCTCGAGTTATTCTACCTGTCAAGGTTAATGTCGAATCATACCTTTAATCTGAACTCAAACCTCTGAAACTCTTGCACTACTTGATCAAACATAAGCTGTCCAGAATTTTGTTCAATCCTTTCAACATCTGCTCACTCAACCATTGCTAGTCCAAGGTGTTAGTTGATCCAACTTTGAATCAACTTCAATCAATTCGGACTCGTCGACTCGACTTCGATGTCCTTCAAGCTTATTCTGAAATGTCATAGAACATAGCTCAATATTAATTCCTCAAATTCCTTTCTACTCATCAAATTTCATCAACTTCAAATCTTGTTCCAATAACCGAAAATCCATTCGACGGCATATCAATTCGAAACCAACTATACTAACAATTAAACATCATTCAAACAACATTATAAATCACATATCCTCATCAACTTAACAGCTAAATCTCGAAAATGGTAGCCCCTTATTTCCAGAATTTCATATCAATTCACAATCTTCAATTCGGCGGCGTAACGGATCGAAACTGATATTTCCAAATACATTAATATCATCATATCAATCATCTAAGTTCAACATCATACTTAAAATCATCCTTAAATTTTGAAATATGCAGCTCCCAAAAATCAGAATTATCAAAAATATTCAAAAATTGATAAACATGCCCAAACGACGATCTTTTCGCGATTCAACTTAAATATACTATCGTCGTATATACTAGAACACATTTATACAATCAAATCTTAATTCTAAAAATATCTTCAAAATTAAAACATCTCAGAATTTAGCCAAACTTACGTCAGAGTGTAGCACTCGAAGCCATGATCGCAATTATACGATCAATTCGAAAATCTACCGGCCGGATCAAATTCTACAATTTTTGAAATGAAAAGAAACGGCCATGGAAGCTCATTTCTTGATCTCTCAGATTTGCTGTTGTGTTTGGAAAGTGAAGAAAGTGATTACACGTTTCAACACATGCAAATATATCTAAAGTTGACAAGTCAACTCTTTAATTGCACCTTGGTCCCTAAGCTTCCTTTGAAATTGAAATTTAATCTTAAATCAATCCTCCACCTTGGAGCTGAAATTCTGATACCCTTCCACCATTATAAACGTATATAAAGACTCAAAGACAAGTCGAGGGTTAAAGGATTCAAGTCTCACAGAATCAATATTTTTAAAAATCATTTGTTGGGATCCCGGGAATGTAAGAAGGCCAAAAATCAAGCCTCCCACCTACGCTCCCGCTCGAGGTGGTCAATCTCGTATTCCCTGAACTATGAACACTATACTGAGAACCGTGGCAAAAGAAATCAAGTCAGAAATCTAGCCTCTCATATACAAGTTCACCACGTCCAATATTTTCTTTTCGATTTTGTTTTCAAGGTTTCGAAAGAATTATGGCTCAAGAGGTTTACTCTCGATTCTATAACCAATCTACCATAACTCAATAATTCAGAATAATCTAAACTCTTCAATCTCAAATAAATATTCAATCATCAATTTCAACAAGTAATCATGTTTAAATGAAACAATTCATATATCAACCAAATCAACTAAGTCAAGTAATTCATTTAGATCATATAAGATTAAGTAAAACAACTAATCATGCATGTATGTGATTTAATAAACTCGAAAACTACCACGTTCTCGAGTTATTCTACTTGTCAAGGTTAATGTCGAATCATACCTTTAATCTGAACTCAAACCTCTGAAACTCTTGCGCTACTTGATCAAACATAAGCTGTCCAGAATTCTGCTCAATCCTTTCAACATCTGCTCACTCAACCATTGCTAGTCCAAGGTGTTAGTTGATCCAACTTTGAATCAACTTCAATCAATTCGGACTCGTCGACTCGACTTCGATGTCCTTCAAGCTGATTCAGAAATGTCATAGAACATAGCTCAATATTAATTCCTCAAATTCCTTTCTACTCATCAAATTTCATCAACTTCAAATCTTGTTCCAATAACCAAAAATCTATTCGACGGCATATCAATTCGAAACCAACTATACTAACAATTAAACATCATTCAAACAACATTCTAAATCACATATCATCATCAACTTAACAGCTAAATCTCAAAAATGGCAGCCCTTTATTTCCAGAATTTCATATCAATTCACAATCTTCAATTCGGCGGCGTAACGGATCGAAATTGATATTTCCAAATACATTACTATCATCATATTAATCATCTAAGTTCAACATCATACTTAAAATCATCCTTAAATTTAGAAATATGCAGCTCCCAAAAATCAGAATTATCAAAAATATTCAAAAATTGATAAACATGCCCAAACGACGATCTTTTCGCGATTCAACTTAAATATAATATCGTCGTATATACTAGAACACATTTATACAATCAAATCTTAATTCTAACAATATCTTCAAAATTAAAACATCTCAGAATTTAGCCAAACTTAAGTCAGAGTGTAGCACTCGAAGCCGTGATTGCAATTATACGATCAATTCGAAATTCTACCGGCCGGATCAAATTCTACAATTTTTGAAATGAAAAGAAATGGCCATGGAAGCTCATTTCTTGATCTCTCGATTTTGCTGCTGTGTTTGGAAAGTGAAGAAATTGACTACACGTTTCAACACATGCAAATATATCTAATGTTGACAAGTCAACTCTTTAATTGCACCTTGGTCCCTAAGCTTCCTTTGAAATTGAAATTTAATCTTAAATCAATCCTCCACCTTGGAGCTGAAATTCTGATACCCTTCCACCATTATACACATATATATATCTATATACATGCCACCTTTCCAATAAAATAAGGTATTTGCATTTTAGTCCCTGAAAATTTGATATTTGCAATTCAGTCCCTGCTCGAGTTTCTTCTTCAAATTAAATCATCTTTAATTTCCAAAACTCGAAATTTCAATCTTAATCCTACAAATATTCAATTAGAATATTTATTATTTTAATTTAAGAATCCCGGAATTTAATTCTCAAATATCCGTAAATTCTCAAATTAAATATTTTTGGCTCGAAAATTACATCTCTAACTTCCATAATTTTCAAATTGAATATTTTCCAAATACGAAATTTAAATCTCTAATTCCGTAATGAATATTCATATTTTCAGGGCCTTACATGGAGGCTTGTACATCGGTTTCTGCTCAGGTTCACTTTGCTTCTCCTCGACTTTCTTCTCTTCAACAACAGCTTTTTCAGAAGTCTTGCTCTCATGTTTGCCTTTTTCATTATCCACTTGCTTCTCACTCCTCAACATGATATCATTACACTGCTCCTTTGGATTTACCTCTGTATTTCTTGGAAACTGGCCTTTGTTGTTATCTTTTAAGAAATTCGCCAGCTGCCCAATGCTAGTCTCCATAGATTGAAGCACCACGTCCATGTTGTGGCCACATGTGTTTCCAAGCTGTCAAGGAGAGTCTCAGTCCTAGCCATCCTCTTACTCGATTCCTGAACAAATGTCCTAACAACATTCTCCAAAGACGGCTTACCCTCACCCTTATTTGTAATGAACCCTAGAGGATTCAACACATTATTATTGTTAGCATAAGAAAAATTTTCATGATTTCGCAAACTAGAGTGATAAGTATTGGGAACAGGATTACCTCTGTAGCCTCCATAACCTCTTTGATTTACGTACTGCACTTGTTCAGGATGGTGAGACTCTTCCATAGCACCTGGTACACCTGCTAGTTCTGCAACACTCACTTTATTCAATGCGGCCACTTGTGTCGTCAGTGCAGATAACTGTGCAGTTATTGAAGTGAGAGTATCCACTGCATATACTCCAACTGGCTTCTTGACTCTCATACGCTCAGATGGCCATTGAAAACTATTGATCGTCATCTGTTCCAGCATATCGTTGGCCAGAGCGGGATCCTTTGCGAAAATGGTACCTCCAGAAGCAGAGTCCACAGATAGCCTTGTAGGCGCATTCAGTCCATTATAGAACAACTCTATTTGCTCCCAATCTGCAAAATTGTGGTTAGGACAAAATCTAAGTAAATATTTGTACCTTTTCCACGCCTCGTAAAGTTGTTCAGAATCCATCTGCCTAAACGTGCTGATTTCTATCTTCAATTGGGTGGATTTGGCAGGTGGAAAATATTTTGCAAGAAACTTGACCGCCATTTCCTTCCATGTAGTAATGCTTCCTAGCGGCAACGACTGCAACCAACTCCCATCTTGGTCCCTGAGAGAAAAAGGAAACAAGCGTAAACGTATAATATCTTCAGGAACACCATTCATCTTTATCGTATCAGTGATTTCTAAGAAAGTCCGTAGGTGTAGATGAGGATCAGCAGTTTCACTCCCATTGAATTGGTTCTGTTGAACTATGTTGATCAAAGCCGACTTTAGTTCAAAATTGTTAGCATTAATGGTCACTCGAGCGATTCCGAAATAGTGATCCTGGATCGTCGGCCGGAAGTGATCTCTAATTGGCACCAAGGGAGCTTGATTAATGTTCTCTTCAGCCATGTTCAGTTCTTCTTCTCTCCTTGCTCTTCTCAAAGCACGTGCAGTTCGCTGGATCTCCGAATTGAAAAGTAAAGAATTCGCACTTCGAGATCTTTGCATGAACTGCAATAACAAACAAAAAGAGATCAATTAGTAACTTAAATTAAAATAAAGAAAAACTCTAAATTAAAATCTAGACTAATTGGTAACAAGACTAAACAAAATCAAAATTAACTCCCCGACAGCGGCGCCAAAACCTTGTTGCGATATTTTGTGCCCGCAAGTGCACCGTGTCAAGTTTTAATATAATAATAAATAAAGTATCGTACCCACGAGAATAAAATGAAAATATTTAGTACTTGTAATTAAATAAGTCCTAAATTTATTTTGAAAATTAATAATTGAAAGATTTGTTGAAAAATAAAATAACCAAAGGATTTTAATAGCACGCACACAATTTTCAGAGATTAACAATCAGAGGAAAAATGGTCTATAGGTTTAGATTTCACCTGGTTTCAACAACAATCACTCCTAATTAATTTATTTTCATGAATTCCTGTCAATTAATAGCCAAGAACACTTAATTGTATTATTTCCCTCTCCCGAGAAACAAATAATAATTATCAACTACGGTTGAATTCCAATATCCCTATTAAGAATATACTTGTAGTGATCTATGCAAAACAATGTTTTTTTAAAGATTTGTTAAAATTATATACTCTCCCGAGCTATATAAATAATTAACAATGTAATTTCTATTAGTCTTATTCAAAATCTCCTCTCCCAAGTGCCAGATTTCAAATAAATATTACAATCCAATTATTGATCATGTAATTGGAAAGACATTCAAATCTAGTAAAATAATTAATCTAGAAGAATTCAATTCAATAAAATAAAAAATTCATGAAATTGTCTACAACAGGTTCCATCCGACCTCTAGACTCTAAAAATTTAGTTCATAATAAAATTTGAATAAAACCACATCATGTTCAGAAAATTAAACATATTCAGAATTTAATAAATAAAAGATAGAAAACAAATCCGTCGTCGGTCTTTTGTGTTCAGTCGATCGATCTCCGTATTTTTTCTCAACGATAAAGCACAGATTTTCTCTCCAAAATCACGATCAATTCTCCAAAATATTTCTCTGATATGCGGCGGCTCTTTTTTAAATACTGAATCTATATTTCTTTTTTATACGTCACAAAAAAGCCCATAAAAAAGCCCATTAAAAATATAAATGTTTCCTTTCCCAATAAAACTCTAAATTCAGAAATCTCGTCGGGGTGGGCGCTCAAAATTCAGAAATCTCGTCGGGGTGGGCGCGCACATGGTTCGAATTTTAATCTTCAATCTCACATATTATAGCGCGATTACTCTTGGATAAGCGCTAAACTTTTCCCTCAATAGCGCTCCAACTCGGCGCTCAATAGACTTTAGCGCTTTCTTCACTTCACGTACAATGCTTCTTTCCCTTCTTTCTTCTTCTTTTTCCTTTTCCTTTTATTTATTTAACGCTTTCTTTAATTCTTTCTTTTATAGCTTCTTTTTATTCTCTTTTATTCCTCTTATTTTTCTTTCTTTTCCACAAAAAATCAATAATTCCCTACAACAACACAAACAACAAAACTAGGCATAAATCTGCTCGAAACAAATAATTAACAATTAAAATCATAATTAATTTAAGTTTATAAAATACAATTATCATCGGAGGTGCGTAATTATATCTCAAGAGAGTTGTGTTTTGTTTAAGGATTATTGGGAGGAAGGGGCTCTTGATGGTGATACTTACACTGATGTGTCATAGGTCGATGAACAGTCTTAAAACTATGTCTTTTGAAGGTGCATGTAGCTGGAATAACATGACACACACGCACGCTCACACTTGAATGGAGGTGTATTGTGGGAAATCAAGATTATTCGTAAGCTTGTTTTTGTATGTTGAAACTTCTCTGAGGCTATGTTGTTCATGATTCGTCCTTGCTTATGTTTTGTTATGTTGCATATTATTTTTGCATGACTTTCTCGAAGGCGAGCAAGGTTTAAGCATGGGTGAATTTGATAGTTGTGTTTTTTGTTGCATATCTTAATGTCATTTTACTGTTTTTTTACATGCATTCATCTGTTTTAATTAAGTATTTTGTTCATATTTCTTGCATCCTGCCTACATAACATGCTCTCGGGTTCTTTGTGTAGGAAATGACATTTTGTGGAAAAAATTTGCTCAAAACCATTCTCGCTCGATCTGCTGTTTTGTACCAATCGAGCGAGAGAGGAAGTGAATGCGAGGCAAGGATGTTTCCGCTTGAGCTGTGGGTTTCAACCGATCGAGCGGGAGAAGAGAAGGAAAAAATGATGAGGATCAGAGAAAGTCTCGCTCGATATGCAGCTTTTTACCGATCGAGCGAGAATGGAAATTAGGGAAATTATATTTTAATTAGAAAACTTTCTTGGAAAGAACTCTATACTTTAAATATCATCTAGAACCCAAATTTAATCATTTTTGGATGGCTGAACACAAAAGAATACTCTTGGCGGCTAGGTTTTCATCTTTTCTCCTTAGAATTTATTTCTTTCTTCAATTTATCTTGGGATTTCATGAATTTTAGTAGCTAAGTTTTAATTCTTGGTTGAGGAAGACAAACTCTTGAAGTTTTATTTATCTTGTGAGATTTGATTTTCATCGTTTAATTTTTATTTGAGTATCAAGAGTTGTTTGGAATTGATTGATATGCTTGTGTGTTTAATTATTGGCTTGATCACCCTGTGATTTTATCATACAATTTACAACTAAATTAGATATCAAATCCGTAATTGTTTGATCCCTCTTTTGTGAACCAATAATTTTTTAATATTTTCTGCTTATGAATTTGTTAATTCGTACGAACAACAATTGACTAGATTAAATATAACTGCATGTGTTTGAGTTGTCTAGATTCATTAATTTCACTAGTTTGAATGCTACCTAAGATTTAAATCTTGATTGATTTATTGGTAAGGGTTAATTTAGAATGCTTGTGTCTAATTAACTAAAATTAGGGTGAGATAGTAATTGAATTTCCAATGATGAATATTCAAATGTTAATTAATTATTTTTAGAGAATCGATGATCGAGTGAATAACTTTCAAGGGCGTAGTCGACCGATACCAAAGCTTGTTTTAATTGAATTATTTGTTATAATTTTAATCTGCATGATAGTTAATAAAATTTATTTTAAATTGATTTTAATTAGTAGTAGTTAAATTCAAACCCAAAACCCCTTTTATTTATTTTCAGTATTTTTAAGAACATGATAAATTTTGTTTTCCTCATGGGAATGATCCCTACTCTCACTACTACAGATTTATTTGTTTGATTTGAGTTGTGTTAATTTGGGCGTGATACGGCTAAGCGCTACCAATTATGCTAAGTACTCATTGTAAACCTTTGTATTTATTCATTCAATCGAGGATTGTACTTGTAACTAGTTGAGACAAGGAGTTTCAGTTGAGGCAGTGTAGTGACCCGTATCCAGAATTAATGATTAATGAGTAATTAATCATATGATTATGTTAAAATTAAGTAAAACATGATTAAGAAGATTCCAAATGGATTAACGGAGTCCGAAAATAGATCAAGGACACTCGAAAATGGTGGGTTAGGTTCGGAAGGTTCGGACGCTCCGAACAGAGTTCGGAGGATCCGAACGTGACTGGAGCCAAGGATCGGAGGCCCGAGGAGTTCGGAGGGTCCGAAGTCAGTTCGGACGGCCCGAACAGTAGTCAGCCAGCTATCCTGAGATATTACATCATTTATGACGTCACTGATGTGACTTTGGAGGGTCCGAAGTTAGGATCGGACGATCCGATCGTGTTCGGAGGCTCCGAACAGGGTTCGGACAGCCCGAACTTCGCCTATAAATATGAGGGCCGAGACTTCATTTGAGGTGCACCAATTCCTTTCTTCTCTCTCTATTCCTGGGCCTTCTAACTCAGATCTAGGGAGATCTAGGCGTCCTATCGGTATTCCAAAAGTGGCACAACGATCTAGACGTCGTAGCGGAGCTGTGGCATAGCTTTGAGGCTATCGACAGCAAAGGGATAACGACGGATGCAGGTATAGTTTTGGCTTCCTAAAAAGATTTAGGAGTATGCAATAGCTTAGTTAAGGCTTTTAGAGCTTAATTATTGATGCATGGGTAATTGCATTGTAGTAGCAGTAGACTGAACTAGTAGGCTTGGAGTCTAGACCAGCGGAGCTAGGTTTTGACCAGCAGTGTTAGAGGTACGTAAGTACTGACCGAGATAGCCGGCATGATATATTTTCATGTATGTTGCATGAGTATGTGCTATATGTCTTATCACGTTTTAGCATGTTTTACCGCCTTAGCACATGCACGATTTACGTATGACTGCATCCCGAGAGATGTGAGTCATTGACAGTCTCCATAGGGAACAATGATCTCATTTTGGGAGTCAGGTATGACAGTTTCCATATGAGACTTGTATCCTGTTTTGGATTCGGGTCTGGATGGGATTGGCTCAGCCCTGATATCGAATATGCGAGTACCCCGCGGAGTCCCTCTCTAGCCGGTACTTTATATTCCTGGCGCCATGAGCAATTGTTTTACCTGGGATTTTAAATCATCTGTGTGCGCATATTTGTACAATATATCATTTCTTGTGTATTGAGCGCTGTCGCTCACGCACCTGTGTTTGGGTATTGTGGCGTACCTTGTGGCAGGGCAGGTTTGAGGCTGGACAGTCCAGGCGGCTTTCAGCAGGATTGAGGATCCGAGAGTGTGAGGTTTTATAGGGTAGGGATTTGTTAATCCTGAACCTTCGATTTGGTTGTATAATGGTATTTATACACTTGTGTTATCGTCGGTTGTATTCTGTCGATTGGATTTGTTGTATATTAATTATCCGCTCCTTACGCTTTAAGTATTATTGCATGCGCTTTATTATAACTCTGATTAGATAGTGGATCCGATTTGGATCACTACAGGCAGTGTTGTAGTGACCTGAATCCCATTTACGAGCTTCAATGATTAACCATGATTAAGGGATTTTAATACGATTAATCGGTCCAAGAAATCGACTCTAGGATGTCTAAAAATGGTCCAAGAGTCAAAGTTGACTCGAGTAGCTTGGAAGGTCCGAACATGGGCTGGTGTGAGTTCGGAAGGTCCTAATAATTCGGACCAAGCAATGCAGCTCGGAAGCTATGGGTGATATCGGAACAACCAAAAAAGAGATCGGAACTTCTGAAGAGTTAGGCCATGCGCACTAGTGACATTTAGCTTGTGTTTTGACACGCAATTGCATGCATGAGATCGAAACGTCCGAAGGGTAGGATTGGAGCTTCCGAACAGAGTAGTTTGGCACGTGGCACACATGCGAGTTCGAAGCTTAAGAACCCTTGCCTATAAATAGGCGATGAGATTCTCACATATGGTGTGTGTTTGAGGTGTTTGAGTGTGTATCAGTATATATTATTAGGCTTTTAGCCTTACACTCGACCCGGATCACCTACTAACAAGAGCCTTTAAGCATGCAATAATAATAATTAGAAAACTTCATCAGAGTTACTATGAAAATTAACAAATTAATGGAAAACAACCAGAATAAAAGTAAATAACAAATAAAATCTTAATCTAAAAAACTTCCGGCGACCCCTGATGAAACTTAAAATTCGTAATTATTTATATGTTAAAAGTTTTGTTTTAAAATTAAAGTTTCATTAAAATTATGAAGTTGTATTATTTGTGTTATGTGTTTATATTTAAATATTTTATTAAAAATGTTGTATTCTATGGTTTGCGCAGGTTTGGTAAAAATAAAATTACTCAAGATACAGAGGTCATATTGGAGTAATTTTAAATCCTGTAGAATCACTAAAAAGGAATCTTCAACTTTGTAGAAGACAAGAAATTCCAAAAACCTCATTAAGATGATCAAAATGATCAAAAATACAAAAGGAGACATATTTACTTTTACTATGACCAACTTGTAGTAAAAATATCATAACTATTTTATCGTTTGCCCAAAAGAGGTGAATTATATGTCCAAGCACATCTACACAAAATTCCCTACGTGTTTTAATTTGAGTGATAGGTCTGAATCGGAGGTTTAAGGCATCAAACACACCAATTAATGTTGGGTCAAGGTATTGACATTCAAGGAGACAAACACCCACCAACTTTACTATTCCACATTTAATGAGTCTTGGACTCTTGCTCTCATTTGACCTATAAATAGATGTGTTGTATAAGCTTTGAAGTGTTCAAAAGTGTTTTCTCGCTTGTAAAATCAATATTGTGTGTGTAAGAATAAAAGTTTGAGTGTGAATATTTCTCCAAGTTTAAGTATGATATTTCTTTTATTCTTACTCTTGAGTCTTATGTTCATGGCAAGCTTAATCCTTTTATGTCAAGCTGAAAAGGTTTCATTGTTGGTCAAGTAAGATTGTTTATATTTTGTATATTTTTCCCTTTTCTATTTTTATTTTGTTTTACTAATTCATATTTATTTGTAGGTATAATTTGGATGATTTATTGTTATCTATTTACATCAAATACTTGGTACCTTAAATGTGGTTACCTTGATTTGTTGTCTAATATGATACAATAAATACTATAATAATTATATACTATAAATATATGTATAATAAAGTCATATATATTATTTAGACAATAGCGTGGCTCTGCCGATTGTTCTGAATATTATATTGTGATTTGAACTAACATTTACTTTTCCGCAACTAACATTTACTTTCTCGCATCTAACATTTAGTTTTCCGTAACTAACATTTATTTTCTCGCATCTAACATTTACTTTCTCGTATCTAACAAAAAAAAAGTTATATATTTTATTTAGACAATAGCGTGGCTCTGCAGGTTGTTCTAAATGAAATATGGTGATTTGATCTAACATTTACTTTTAAGTCAATTTATATTTATGCATTTATATATATATATATTATGGGTACCATGTATTAAATATCGGTTAATTTGATATTAATATAGTGAGAACTATATTATATGATATATTTGTTTAAATATTTCATTGTTCTTTTATATTTATTCTTATATTAGTTTCTTTTATTTATTTTTGTTAAGCAATCTTAAATAAACCAACAATGAACCTTTGAAGCCTTGAAAATTTTATAATTTGTGTATTTGAAGTCTTATAATAATATTTCCATTTATAATATTTCATTGCTAAAATTAAACTTACAGCATCCTCTCCGTGGATCGATCTCGTACTCACGAGTATATTTCTTGCAGACAAACTATACTTGAGTGAATTACAATTTAAGTTGTATGTTGTGAAAAATACTCGCAAGCGTACGAGTGTCAAGTTTTAGTATAGTGATAAAGAGAGTGTCGATCCCACAGAGAGTAAATTGAAAATATTCAATACTTGTAATTAAAATAGTTTAATTTTATCTAGAAAATTAAACTTTAGAGATTTACTGACAAATTAAATAAATAATGAAGTTTTCAAAACACGCACACACACACACAATCCTTAAGAGATTATCAATCAAAGAGAAATAGTCTAGAAGTTTTGATTTCACCTGGTCTCGATAATATTCATTCCTAATTAATCTATTTTCATGAGTTCATTTTAATTAATAACCAAGAACACATAGATTATACTATTTCCCTCTCCCGAGTGCCAAATAGAATGTATCAACCACAGATCAATTTTAATATCCCTATTGAGAATCTAATTGTAGTGATATGTGTAAAACAATGTTCTTTCTAGGCTCTATTAGAGTTATAAGCTCTCCCGAGTCATATAAACAATTAATAGTGTGAATTCTATTGATCCTATTCTAAAACCCCTCTCCCGAGTGCCAGATTCTGAATAAATATGACAAAGCAATTTATGTTCAGTAAATTGAAAAAACATTCAAAACTAGAATCACAATTAATTTATAAGAACTCAAATCATTAAAATCAATAATTCATAAACATGTCTTGACCAGGCTACATCAACCTCTAGACATAAAAAGTTTAGTTCATACTCAAATTCATAGTAACCCAAATCATCTTTAATAATTCAAACATAATTCAACAATGAAAAGAAATAAACAAAGAAGGAATAACAAAGCCGTAGTCTTTCTTCATTGTCCGGTTGAAAAGTCTTCGTCATCGTTCCAAGCAAGCTTCAAATTTCGATCCAAACTCTCACTAATTTTCTCTCAAGATTATTCTGTGTATTGGCGGCTAGATAGATCTTCATTAGGTCTGAAAACTCCCTTAAATACTCCCCTAAAAATCGTATAAACTAATACCAAAGATATCCCAAAGTTTCCAAAATTACAAAAACAACTCGTCAAACATTCAGCGACGCGCGGGCGCGCATGGAGTTCTGTCCCATCTTCATCTTTTCTTCACAATCTTGAACCATATTTTCTCGCTTTGCCCTTTTGTTGACTCCTTTGATTCCATTCATCATAAGTTCAACATTTCCTGTATTTCCTGACATCTAACATAAACAACAACAATTTCCACGTAATTCCGCTCGAAACCAAACAATTATCCAATAATATCAATACAAATTAAGTGCACAAAATGCACTTATCAAATTCCCCCAAATTTAAATGTTTGCTAGTCCCGAGAAAAAACAATCAAAACTCAAAGTCAAAGCACAAAATACTTACTCAACCAAATCAAGACCAACCAAGAAATATTATGAATCAATGGCCTTAGCAAAATATTCAGAAAAACATTTTTTTTTATTCAATCATATCGAACTATCAATTTTTTTATTTTCAACAAACACATGCTAGTGAAACTCCAAAACTTACAAATCCCGCAACTCACGTTCAAAATACTCTTATCCAAATCAATTCACACATCCATAGATCATGAGGACTTTATAAGGCAAATGGATCAAACAACGGGATAAAATACATTTGAAAACACACAAAAATCAGGTTATTTCACAAAAGAACAGTGTGTGCGTGTTTCGACCAAAAATTCATATTCATTTAAAGTGTCAATCAATTATCCATAAGCTAGATTCTGGCAACCCTTCTCCACTAGTATATTGGGCAACTGTGACTCGGTCAGAAGGACTTAATTGGCTTGTAATGTAAGGCCTGACTCATTATTACAATAGAAGGATTAAGAATTCAAAAATAAGGAGTAATTTATGCTCAACTCTAATTCCGACTCCTTTTTATTAACAATTTCACACTTCTATTTTTCAACTTCATTGAATTTTTTTCATCTTTTTTTTTCACAACTTCTTTCGCAACTCTTTTCTTTCTTTCACAATTTTTCCACCTCTTTCTTCTACCAATTTTTTTTTGTTTCTTTTCACAACTACCTTTTTCATTTCAATTCATCCACCACACCAATTCATTTTCACAAATAAAACTAGGAGCATATAACATTTTAGCATTCAAATTACTCCCTTAAAGGTAGGAAATATTGTTTAGGCTATTCAGGTAGTCAATGTAGGATCTTGAACAATGACAAATGGGGTTTATCACACGTTTAAACGCATGCTATTCGATTTTCAATAAGGCTCAAACAAGGTACTAGGGATAACATAAATAATTAGGTAGCCTGAAAGGCTCAACCGAATTTAGAAAAATTTCCTAAATCATTCCTAATCACAGTTATGCCTGTATTGCGCCTCAAAGGGTGTCCGAACTAGTTCTAGACAATCTCAATTCACAAGTAAATCATATGAATTTCAACCAGTGCAGAAAGAAGTAATCATCAGCAGTAAACGATGATTTGCAACAAAATTCAAAACATGTTCCAAAATTACTCATGTATATCTCGTGAAGGCTCAAGGGGCAACTAAGGATACAATAATTTCAATGAAAATCAAGCCCAAGGATCCCAAAAATATGCCTCATTCATTTCTATGTTTGTATGTTTTAACTCAGACTTAAGCACAATCCCAAAATATGTAGGGAATCATTCATCTCATTAGTTCACCAACAAAAATTCTTTTAAGTACGATCATGGAGTTAAGACAAAAAAAATTGCATCATTTGCCAATGTCTTTCATTTTCTTTCATGGTTTCTTGAATTTAACTCTCATCCACACAACAATTCTCCCATTACCAACCTCACACACTATTCTCATTACAAAATCCATCCCACCACCAACACAGCACACAAAACTAAACAAAATAAAAACAAAAAAAAAAACAAAAATAAAACGCATAAAAATAAAAGAAAATAAAATATAACTCAGCAACAAATTCAGCAATTTTGAAGCAAATTTCCCCCCAAAATAGGTACAATCAGTGTCCTCAATGATTTAAGCAATAAAGAAAAAGGACATGTACCTCAAACGACGACCGTCAGTGGTCGTCGCTTTCCTCAATCTCATCATCACTATCAGCAATAGGTGTCGGGTCTGAAGCACCAAAATTAGGTGGCCACTGGGGATAAGGAGGAAAAGGATGAGCCGAGCTCGCAGCATAAGGAAATTGGTGGCTCAATGCACCAGTGAATCCCATCATATAATCCATGAAAACTCCATTCCTCTGCTGAAATTGATGGAACTCCTGACGATGCTGGCGCAGATCCTCCTCAATTGATGTAACTCGGGCTTCCAAAGAAAGAGGCGTCTTAGTCTGTGGTGCTGGAACTTGTCGGGCCTCTGCTTGCGCATTCTAAGCTCGTCGGGCTGCACGTTCTCGCAGTTCACTATCAGATGGATGGCGAGTAGAAGAACCACCACCGGGTATAAGGGTCGTGGGCTTCAGCAACTCTTCAGTAGGGCTCCAATCAACACCCACTGCTTCACATAAATCAGTAATAATCGATGGCAAAGCGAGCCCCTCCCCCCCCCCCCCCCCCTCCTCGAACGACCAGTAAAAAAATGCTGAAAAGTTTCTTGAAAAATACGTCCTAAATCCATAGTCATTCCTTCAACGATGAAATACACAAGAATCGCCCTCTCCCTTGTGACCTCATGATCATGGTCAGTGGGCTTAAGTCTAGCGCAAACCAAAGTGTACCACCTCTTGGCATCACTCGTCAAATCTACCTTCCTCAGCTTGGACGGTTTAAGATCACTTCCTAAGCCTCCAGACGGCTCCCGCGACACAGATGGATTGAATAATGGCATCATAATCAATCTCCCTAGACTTATATGGTCTACTGGCGGGATATGAAATAAAGTATTAATCGCAACCAAGTCAAAAGGCACCATCTTGCCTCGCACCAACACCTTGAAGTCAACGTGCTTAACCTTCAGATTTGCATAAAATTCCCTAACCAATGAAATTACTGCTTCTTGGGGCTGCTTAACAAATTAAAGCCACTGCCGCGTGAGTACTTCATTCCCTAATAATCCCATTCGGATCAAATCCAATGGTAGTATCAAACCCCCTCTCAGGCAAAATATTCTTAGATAACAACGCATGAAAATTCTCTTCGGCCTGCTTATCCCAAAAACGATGAGCATCGAAAGTAGGGGCCGAAGACGAAGAAGCTCTAAACTTAGTTTTTTTCTTAGAAGCCATCTGTCAAACACGTAGCAGGCAAAGTACAATGCAAATTTCAAGAACATCAATCAAGAGACGTGACTCCCCCAAACTAACAACTCACGCCAAAACACACTTATCTCTTCAACGGTGACACGATCACCCACAATAAAATGCAAGAAATCCCTCAATTTGGATACAAGTCCGCGCCGCAACCTCCACTATCTCAACAACCATATAAACGAAAAAGTTGCACACCTGTGAGCAGAGGAACTTACCACTTTCTCAAGATTAATTGCAGCACGATCCGGATTTATATCTTGTTTCGACCGAGCCCAACGTCTCTTCCGTGGATTAGAGAAAAAAAATTAAATAAGAAGAATAATTAAGAACGCACAGAGGAAGAATTTAAAGAAGAGAACAAGAGTAGAGAAAAGAAAAAAAAATAGAGGAAAGAATCGAGAGTGTAATCGGCACTTTGGAGAGGAAAGAATAGAAAAGATAAGGAAATATAGGGTAAAATCAGAAGAGAGAATGAGAAAAAGAAGGAAAGAAATCGGGGTTTAAATTCAGACGGGGCGGGCACGCATAGAATTCTGCCCATGAAACTTTTTTGCGCAAAAGGACGCGCGGGCACGCCATAGAGACAGGCGCCCGTGCATAAGACTCTTTGTGCACCTATTCTGCAGAATTTTCCACGCGCGGGCGCGCCAGAAAGACAGGCGGGTGCGCATAATGCTCTGGACCATTCTTTAATTTTTGATTTTTTTTCGTGCATAATGCTCTGGAAGTTCGTTCCTGAAAAAAAAATTAAGGAAGAAGAATCAAAACGCAAAAATAACAAAACTAAACGCAAAATGAAATAAAATTAAAAACAAACAAAAAGAAAATATGGGTTGCCTCCCAATTAGCACTTGGTTTATAGTCCTCAGCCGGACTTTCACCAGATTAAGGCCGCGTCTATGAGCAAAGTACTCTCAGTACTTCGTACTTCGGTACCAAAATAGTGTTTAACCCTTTGCCCGTTCACCTTGAATACCCTTCCATCTGTACATCGAAGCTCAATCGCATCGTGCGGATGTACCTTCTCCACCGTAAATGGTCCAGACCATCTTGACTTCAATTTTCCTGGGAACAATTTCAGACGGGAGTTAAACAACAATACTTTATGACCTGGTTCGAATTCTCGAGGTACAATGTTTTTGTCATGCCACTTTTTTGCTTGCTCCTTGTAGATCTTGGCATTCTCATATGATTCACTTTGAAACTCATCCAATTCATTCAACTGTAATTTACGCAACTCACCAAAGGCTTCGATATCCATATTCAGCTTCTTGACAGCCCAAAACACTTTATGCTCTAACTCCAAAGGCAAATGACATGCCTTACCGAACACCAACCTATAGGGCGACATCCCAATAGGTGTTTTAAATGCAGTGCGGTAGGCCCATAACGCGTCATCCAGCTTGGTTGCCCAATCTTTTCTATTTGTCTTCACCGTCTTCTCCAATATTTTCTTGATTTCTCGGTTAGAAATCTCCGCTTGACCATTGGTTTGAGGATGATATGCACACTCCACCTTATGCCTGACACCATACTTAGTGAGCAAGGTATTAAAAATCTTATTGCAAAAATGCATACCTTCATCACTGATTATCACTCGTGGTGTTCCAAACCTTGTAAAAATGTTCTTCTGCAAAAACTTTACTACAACACGAGCATCGTTAGTAGAGGTGGCAATTGCTTCCACCCATTTCGACACATAATCGACTGCCAATAAGATATAAGTGTACCAAAAAGAAGGGGGAAAGGGACCCATAAAATCAATACCCCACACATCAAACAATTCGACTTCTAAAATACTTGTGAGGGATAATTCATGCCTTCTCGATATATTCCCTGTTCTTTGACACTTATCGCACGATTTGACTAAGGTATAACTATCTCTAAACAATGTAGGCCAATAAAAACCAGATTTTAGTACCTTAGCGGCAGTCCGTGTTGCTCCAAAATGTCCTCCATAGGGTGAGGAATGATATTGTTCCAAAATTTCATTTGCATCTTGCCCCGCCACACATCTCCGAATTACTTGATCAGCACAACGTTTGAAAATGTAGGAATCATCGCATAGGTAGAACTTAACGTCATGGAAAAACTTCTTTTTTCTGATGTCGGTTCAACTCTGGAGGCATAGCACCACAAGACAAAAAATTAGCGAAATCAGCAAACCAAGGAATGGAGGAAATCAGCATCCATGGTGCGACTGGCGTAATATATGGCTTGAAACATCTTATCTCTCCTCTGGCCTAACACACCACCCACTGCATATTTACTAGCATCGCACATCAGCTCAAAGGGCTCCTTCCAATCCGGCACAATCATGATGGGTGCGGTGATCAACGTCTTCTTGATCTTTTCAAAGGCATGCAAACAATCATCATCAAATATGAATGTAGAATCTTTTTCAAGCAAATTACACAGGGTTTTTTTGATTTTTGAAAAATCTTTGATGAAACGCCTATAGAACCCCGCATGGCCTAGGAAACTTCTGATGCCCTTGATATTCTTCGGAGGTGGAAGTTTCTCAATTGCAACCACTTTGGCTTGATCCACCACTAATCCATTGGATGACACTTTATGTCCAAGGACAATGCCCTCTTGAACCATAAAATGACATTTCTCCTAATTAAGAACTAAATTATTTTCCTGGCACCTCTGCAAAACAAGAGACAGATTATACAAGCAATGATCAAAAGAGTAACCAAATACTGAAAAGTTATCCATAAAAACTTCCATCACTTCCTCCACCATATCTGCAAAAATCGCCATCATACACCGCTGAAAAGTTGCAGGTGCATTACACAGGCCAAACGGCATCCTCCTGAAAGCAAACGTGCCATAGGGACACGTTAACGTAGTATTCTCCTAATCCTCTGGTGCAATAGCAATTTGATTATAACCTGAATAACCATCTAAGAAGCAGTAATAGCAATAACCAGCAAGTCTATCAAGCATTTGATCAATGAAAGGAAGTGGAAAATGATCCTTACGAGTAGCTTTGTTCAACTTCCTATAGTCTATACAAACTCGCCAGCCAGTTACTGTACGTGTGGAGATTAACTCAATTATTTTCGTTTTTTACCACAGTAATCCCACCTTTTTTAGGCACCACTTGAACAGGAGATACCCAACTACTGTCAGAAATAGCATAAATCACTCTGGCATTCAAAAACTTTAGAACCTCTTTCTTAACTACTTCTTTCATAGCGGGATTCAACCGCCTCTGATGATCAACATAAGGGGTATAAGACTCTTCCATCAAAATTTTATGCATGAAAATTGTTGGACTAATACCCTTAATGTTAGAAATTGACCAACCTAAAGTTGTTTTAAACTTTCTCAAAACTCTCAACAACTTATCTTTTTCTGCAACATACAAGTGAGCAGAAATAATAACAGGACAAGTAGAATTTGCACCAAGGAATGCATAACATATATGCTCAGGCAATTCTTTAAGATCATGAGTTTCAGTAGATACCTCTGGTGCACTATTTTCCAATGCTTCAGATTCCTTAGGACTTACCATTTTTTCTTTCGGAGCTCTGTCAAGAAATGCTTTTTGTTCATGTAGCTCCCAATCCTCATCCTTATCAAATACCTCATCCGCCACCAAACATCTTTCTAATGGATCGGTGATTCCTGCACATGAAAAAGAATTATGAGAATCAATGATTTCAATACTTTTACATGTACTTACCTCATTTGGGCCCCTCATGGTGTGATAGATATTGAAAATCACAGCTTCACCACCAACTCAAAGTGTGAGCTCTCCCTTGTGGACATCGATCAGTGCGCGTGCAGTAGCTAGAAACGATCTCCCAAAAATCAAAGGAGTTTCTTCATCTTCATCCATGTCTAAAATCACGAAGTCTGCTGGAAATATAAACTTGTCGACCTTCACCAAAACATCCTTCACAATACCCCGTGGATATGTGATACTCCGATCAGCCAGCTGTAATGTGATGGTGGTCGCCCTGACTTCTCCAAGCTCCAATGTCCTGTATACAGAAAAGGGCATTAAATTTATACTTGCTCCTAAATCACATAAAGCTCTATTTACCTTAGAACCACCAATAAAACAAGGGATAGTAAAACTCCCTGGATCCTTAAGCTTTTGTGGCAAATTTTTCTGCAGGATTGCGCTGCACTCTTCTGTCAGATTCACCACTTCATTGTCTTGCAATCTCTTCTTCTTAGACATCACATCTTTGATGAACTTGGCATAGTTGGGCATTTGTTCCAAGGCATCTGCAAATGGAATATTGATGTGTATCTTCATGAAGATGTCTAGGAACTTGGAAAACTGCTCATCAAGTTCCTTTTTTTTAAACCGTTGTGGGTATGGAAGCTGTGGCTTGTACATCGGTTTGGATTCAGATTCTTTCTTGGCTTCTTCAACCACAATTTCTTCAACCACTGGTTCTTCAACTTCCTTTTTTTTCTCTAATCTTCAGCCTCTAACTTCTTTCCACTTCTTAACTCCACAGCTTTGCACTGCTCTTTTGGGTTCACTTCAGTATTTCTGGAAAACTGTCCTCGATTTTGATCCTTTAACGCATGTGCAAGCTGCCCAATTTGTGTTTCCATAGATTTCATCATAGCCCCCAAACTGCACATATTTGTCTCCATGCTGTCCATTCGAGCTTCAGTCCTCGACATCCTCTTGTTAGATTCAGTAACAAATGTAGACACAACATCCTCCAAAGACGCTTTACCTTCCCCTTGATTTGTATTGAATCCCGGAGGGGGTTTCAACACATTTTTGTTGTTTTCATAAGAAAAGTTTTCGTGGTTACGTAAACCAGGATGATAAGTATTGGGTGGAGGGTTACCTAGATAAATTCCATAGCCTCTGGGATTGATATATTGAGCTTCCTCAGGTGGATGAGATTCTTCTATAGCAACCGACACACCTGCAGGTTCTGTTATACTTACCTTGTTCAGAGCAGCAACTTGTGTACTCAACGCAGATAGCTGTGCAGTGATGGATGTGAGAGGATCAACACTATACACTCCCTTCTTGATTCTCATAAGTTCAGATGGCCATTGATAACTATTGATTGTCATCTGTTCCAGCATCTCATAGGCCTGAATGGGGTCCTTAGCAAATATGGTTCCCCCAGCAGCAGAATCCACAGACATCCTTGTGGGCGTATTCAACCCATTGTAGAAAAACTTTATTTCTTCCCAATCTGCAAAATTATGATTAGGACAACGCCTTAACAAATCTTTGTACCTTTCCCATGCCTCATATAGCTGTTCTGAATCTTGCTGTTGAAAGGTACTGATCTCAATCTTCAGCTGGGTGACCTTGGATGGTGGAAAGAACTTCTCCAAAAATTTCACAGCCATGCCCTCTCAAGTTGTTATGCTTCGTAGCGGCAATGACTGCAACCAGCTCCGTGCCTTGTCCCTGAGAGAAAAAGGAAACAAGCGTAAACGTATTATATCCTCAGAAACACCAATTATTTTTACCGTATCAGTAATCTCTAAAAAGTGCGAAAGTGCAAGTGAGGATCAGCTGTTGCGCTTCCATTGAATTGGTTCTGCTGAACCATGTTCATTAATGTTGGCTTCAGCTCGAAGTTGTTGGCATTTATTGTCCCTCGAGCGATTCCAGAATAGGGAGTCTGGATCGTCGGCCTGAAATGATCTGTAATTGGCACCAAGGGCAATTCATTGACATTTTCTTCAGCCAAGTTAAGTTGTTCTTCTCTCCTAGCTCTTCTCAAAGCACGTGCGGTTCGTTCAATCTCTCGATCAAAGAGTAAAGAATTCGCACTTTGTGTTCTTCGCATGAACTGCAGTTAAGAACAACATCAATTTATTAGTACTTAAAATAAGAAAAAATAAAATCTCTAAATTAAAACTTAGACTAATTGGTAACAAGACTAAACAAAATCAAAAATTACTCCCCGGCAACGGCGCCAAAAACTTGTTGTGAAAAATACTCGCAAGCGTACGAGTGTCAAGTTTTAGTATAGTGATAAAGAGAGTGTCGATCCCACAGAAAGTAAATTGAAAATATTCAATACTTGTAATTAAAATAGTCTTAATTTTATCTAAAAAATTAAACATTAGAGATTTGCTGACAAATTAAATAAATAATGAAGTTTGCAAAACGCGCACACACACAATCCTTAAGAGATTATCAATCAAAGAGAAATAGTCTAGAAGTTTTGATTTCACCTGGTCTCGACAATATTCATTCCTAATTAATCTATTTTCATGAGTTCATTTCAATTAATAACCAAGAACACATAGATTATACTATTTCCCTCTCCCGAGTGCCAAATCGAATGTATCAACCACAAATCAATTCTAATATCCCTATTGAGAATCTACTTGTAATGATATGTGTAAAACAATGTTTTTTCTAGGCTCTATTAAAGTTATAAGCTCTTCCGAGTTATATAAACAATTAATAGTGTGAATTCTATTGATCCTATTCTAAATCCCCTCTCCCGAGTGCCGGATTCTGAATAAATATGACAAATCAATTTATGGTCAGTAAATTGAAAAGACTTTCAAAACTAGAATAACAATTAATTTAAAAGAACTCAAATCATTAAAATCAATAATTCATAAACATGTCTTGACCAGGCTACATCAACCTCTAGACATAAAAAGTTTAGTTCATACTCAAATTCATAGTAACCCAAATCATGCTTAATAATTCAAACATAATTCAACAAAAGAAATAAACAAAGAAGGAATAACAAAGTCGTAGTCTTTCTTCCGTGTCCGGTTGAAAAGTATTCGTCTTCATTCCAAGCAAGCTTCAAATCTCGATCCAAACTCTCACAAATTTTCTCTCACGATTATTTTGTGTATTGGCGGCTAGATAGATCTTCATTAGGTCTGAAAACTCCCTTAAATACTCCCCTAAAAATCGTCCAAACTAATACCAAAGATATCCCAAACTTTCCCAAATTACAAAAACAACTCGTCAAACATTCAGCGACGTGCGGGCGCGCATAACTCTCTGCTCGATAATTCCAACATCTCTATCACGTGCGGGCGCTCACCATTCTTGGAGCGGGCGCGCATGGCTCTCTAAAAAAATTTTACTCTTCTCTTCAGGTGACACGCGGGCGCTCCAAGTCCAGGCGCGGGCGCGCATGGAGTTCTGTCCCATCTTCATCTTTTCTTCACAATCTTGAACCATCTTTGCTCGCTTTGCCATTTTCTCGACTCCTTTGATTCCATTCATCATAAGTTCAACATTTCCTGTATTTCCTGACATCTAACATAAAAAACAGCAATTTCCACGTAATTCCGCTCGAAACCAAACCATTATCCAATAATATCAATACAAATTAAGTGCACAAAATGCACTTATCATTGTAGCAAGTTTTTGGCGCCGTTTTCGGTGAGGTATAAATTAAATTTATGTTTTGTTAATTATGTTGACCTTTCACATCCCCACTAGAATGCGTCTCAAGAGTCAATGAGATATCATCTAATGACCCTTTACTCAGCTTATTCTTAATGAAATCAATTTTATCTTCTCTATTTGTGGAAACGCATCCCAAAGATCTGCATCATCTGTTACAAGTCCATCTGGCACATTTATGACAAACATATAATCTTTTGGCCCTCCTTTTCTTCTCATAGGTGATTTTTCCTAGTCCAGACATATTTTGAACAAGTAAGAGTTTTGGAACTTCACGACCTAATCGAACCTTGGCTTCAATTATAAGACGTATATCCTCCGGAATTCCTTTTTGCATAAGCATTCTCAATCTTTCACGCCTGCCTTCATAAATCATTCTTTGAAAATTTTTAGAAACAGAAGAAAAAAAATATTTTCCATGATCTTTGATAGCTTCTTCCATTTTGAAAATAAATAAAAATATTTTTTTTAATTTTTGCATCAGTTATTGTGGGAAACCAATTTAACCGACTGTAAGAGCCACAAAGTACCTTTATCCGCCACTTAACCGGGAAGTGAACTAATTTTTGCAAAAATAAAATGAAAATATTAGTAACAATTAAGTTGGGTCATATAAAGACATAAAATCTTCATCAAGAATTTGATTTTCTAAAAATGGTTTAAGTCTTTGCCCATTAACTTTAAATAAATTATTATTTTTAGGATTTTCAACATCAACAGCACCATGAGGATAGACAAATTTAACAATAAATGGTCCATACCATCGCGATCTAAGTTTTTGTGCAAACAAATGCAAGCGAGAATTATATAGTAAAACTTTTTGTCTGATTTCAAAAGATTTTCTCATAATATTTTTATCATGAAAGACTTTTATTTTCTCTTTATAAATCTTTGCATTTTAGTTGTTTTCTTTGATAACAATTGATCTTCACATACCTTAGAATGACAAAATTTAATGACACTACTTACCTCATTGTCGGGTATGCATCGTCAAAAAATTTGATCAGGACAATACTTAAACAAATAAATATCATCCCAATAAAAAAAATTTACCTCTTTCAAAAATTTATTTTTATCTTGTCAACTCCAATAAGAAGGCATTTTATTTGTCACAAAAAAATTTATAATATGAGCAA
Source organism: Henckelia pumila (assembly GCF_033568475.1). Taxonomy (NCBI): domain Eukaryota; kingdom Viridiplantae; phylum Streptophyta; class Magnoliopsida; order Lamiales; family Gesneriaceae; genus Henckelia; species Henckelia pumila. The sequence goes on from NC_133121.1 coordinate 194,249,563, forward strand.
ACCAAGGCATAGTAGTAGGATAAAATAGTTGATCATCTGGAATATTTTCATTTTTTGGTATTTCTTTTTGAGATGATTCAGAAATTATTCTTGATAAATAACCGGCTACTACATTTTATTTTTCTTTTTCAAGTTGATTGTTATCTTCAAATAATTTTGATTCAAAAATATTTTCCGAATCAAAATTTTCCACTAAACAAACATCAGATTGTTGATTTAAGTTTTCTTCTTGTATACATTCTTCCATGATAGTTTCTATTGCATTATCATCTTCATCTTCAGTAATACTTGGTTGTTTACTTAAATTGAACACATTAAGTTCTAAAGTCATATTTCCAAAATATAATTTCATTATTTCATTTCGACAATTAATTAAAGCATTTGAAGTTGCGAGAAATGGATGTCCCAATATTATTGCAATTTCATTATGTACTTCTATTGGTTGTGTATTTAAGACAATAAAATCCACAGGATATATGAATTTATCGACTTGAACTAACACATCTTCTACGATACCTCTAGGCATTTTGATTGACCTATCGGCTAGTAAAAGAGTAACAGATGTAGGTTTTAAATCTCTCATCTTAAGTTTTGTGTTGAAAGCAATGTAAAATTTGTAGTAACCCATATCCAAAATGAGGTGATTAAGTTATTAATCACAATTAATTAAATAAAAATGTAAATGGTAGATTGGAAGCTCCGGTGCGATCGGACGGTCCGATCAGTGTTTGGACTCTCCGAACTCTGGCAGCCAGATGTACGTGTGATGTCAGCAATGATTTCATCATGGTGACATATGGGATGACGTCACTGATGGGAGATCGGATGATCCGATGCCTCGATCGGAGGCTCCGATGTGCTGGCCGGATGCGTGGTAGCCATGAAGAGATCAGACTCTCCGAAGGGGTAGATCGGAGGCTCCGATCTCGGATTATAAATAGAGGGTCCGAGAGCTCATTTCAGCGCACCTTTTCCATTATTCTCCTCTTGCTTCTTAGTAATTTTAGGCATTTTCTAGTCTCCTAGGCGTATCCTAGAGTTGGCAAGGCGTTTCAATGGGCATAGCGGAGCTATGTCCAAGTAGTGGGACATTCGGCAGCAGCAAGCTGACGACGGACGCAGGTATAGCTTTGGATTCTTAAAATTATTTAGGAGTATGTAATAGCTTAGTTAAGGCTTTTAGAGCTTAAATAATGATGCATGGGTATTCTGCATTGTAGACGCAGTAGCGTGAACTTGTAGGCTTGGAACTAGAGCGGTGTACTAGGATTGACCTACGCTGATAGAGGTACGTAAGTACTGACCGAGATAGTCGGCATGATATATGTGCTTACTTGTTTCATTTGTATGTGTAAGACCCGAAAATATTAAGTTATTAATGACGGGATTTAAGACACGAGATTTAAGATTTAAATTTCGAATAGAGAAATTATGAATTTAAGAATTTATGGAAATTAGAGATTTTAATTTTGGGTCAAAAATATTTAATTTTCGGATTTTCGGATTTTAAGATTTTAATATCCGGAATTCTTAAAATAAATGAATAGCATATTTTCATTAAGTATTTATGGGATTTAGGATTTAAATTATGAGTGTGATATTAAGAAGAATTTAATTGGAGGAGGAAATTCGAGCATGGACCATTTTGCAAATATGGAGAAGTTCAAGGACTAGAATGCGATAAGGTCCGAAAGTATTTAATTTTAATATGAAAATATTTAATTTGAGAATATTTAGAGTTTAGAATTAAATTCTAATATTCTTAAATTATTTAGGATTGAAATTGAATTAAATCGCTTGTTCGGGGATTGATTTGCAATTAGGCCAAAGTTCAGAGGCCAAAATGCAAATTCCTTGCAATTTGGCCATAAAAACGTGTAAAGGGGAGAAAACGCATCAGATTCTTGGCCCAAAACCCATCAAGAAACCGATAAGGGAGGAAAACCTTATTCCAAGCCATTTTTGATGCTTCAAGCTTCGATAAAAATCGATTCGCCCGGTATAATTTCCGATTAATCATATATTTGCGATCACGGCTTCGAGTGCTATGTTTTGACGTAAGTTTTATGAAGTTCTACCATGTTTTAATTTTATGATGTTGTTAGAATTAAGATTTGATTGTATAAACATGTTCTAGCATATACGACGATAGCATATCTAAGACGGATCAGGAAAAGATCGTCGTTTGAACATGTTATTGAATTATCGAATATTTTCTGAAAATATAAGCTGCTGGTCACGTGTGTAAGCTTCTGAAATTGTGATGATATTGAGCTTAAATGATTGATAAGATGATGTTTATGCTTTTGGAAGTTCCGGTTTCGATCTGTTACGCCGTCGGTTCGAGATTTTGAATGGTTATGAAGTTTAAGTGTGTAGAGCTGATCTTTACATGTTTTATTGATGAATTTATTATGATATTAGGCTTAAAATATAAGTATGATGGTGTTTGAGTTGTTAGATTTATCGAAATCGAATTGTTGCGTCACCGGTTTGAATTTCGATTGTCTTATCAAGAGTTGAACTGTTTAAGCATGAAAGATACATCAAGTCAGATTTGAAATTGATGTGTAGTTATGCAATAATCTATTTCATATTGAAATAGAAGATTATCGAAGTTGAATCGACGAGTTTGAGTTCGAATGACTTTACGTGTTTGAAGTTGAAGCAAGAACACCTTCAATTAGCAAATATTGAAATGAGCAAATTTTGATGATAGATGTGGCTAGTTTGAAGTGGATCAGCATTTGCAAGACTTTGCAACGATTCAAGATGTTTGAATCTAGATCAAAGGTATGATTCGACATTATCTTAGCCAGGTAGAACAACTCGAGAACGTGGTGGCTTTCGAGTTTTCCTAAAATCACATACTTAATTGTTTATATGCGTTCATATGAATTGCTGTTTGCTATTGTTTGGCTTGATTAAGTGATTTGAGTGTTCAAGATGTTTTACAGTATTAATGCATACAGACTATATTGCATTCATCTTGAACCCTACCTTGATAAGCACAGAGGGCTGAATGTCCTAGAGTGCAGATGACGTTTGGAGAATTGTAGTTGAGTGGCATGAAATGTAGATTTACTTTCAGAGACAGATGACTCATGGCACGGAATATAGATTTACTTTCAGAGATAGATGACTCACTATAGTTGCACCAAAATCAGGGGAATTGAGATATTTAACACCACCTCGATTGAGAGAGTCGGTGGTCGGTTAAAGATTTTATTTCCCCGGGATCCCAGAACTATTATTTATTGATATCAGATTTGATAGCCTATTCCTTGACACATGCATTGCATTTATGCATTAACCTAGAGATTTCTATGGTTTAGAATATGCAGTTATAAATGCTTGCATGTTTTGATATGCCATTCTAGAAATGAATGTATTGATATGCTATTGTTTTAGATGAATAGCTATGCGTTAAGAATTTAAGACTAAAGTAGATTTCTATGATTACATGTTGTTACATGTTTTTGATAATTTAGAAATATTATAGCATATAGATTCAATATGCTTATAGAGTGTATATGCATGTCTTTCATATTGAGAATTATATTCTCACCGGAGTTATCCGGCTGTTGCTTTGTTTGTATGTGAGCATTGCATCAGGTTGGGGCATAAGCAAGTCAGACTTGGCTTGGATAGCTCAAGATTGAAAGATTAGAAGTGGTGACTCGGGTTTTAAGCAGATGACATGTAGTTTATAAATTTGGTAAACATGTTAGAACAACAAGCACTTTTGTATATGTTGTTGTCGAATATTGATTTATACTTGCGAATTCATGTATTACAGATATGTAGATTGATGTTTAAATGCATGTCACGTATATAGAATCTTGTTGAGAAGCTTTGATGAAGATTGTATCCTTTTTCAGACTTGAAAAGCTTGAGTTCTGAATTTTTAGTACAGGGCACGGACCCCGTGTCAAGGTCCGTGCAAGGGTCCGGGTGGACTCTTCCTTTCAAATCCTTCATTTTTTATTTCAGCCTTGAGCACGGGCCCAGGTCCATAGGAGGCACGGACCCGGTGCCTTGGTCCGTGTGGGGTCTGCCCATTAAAAAAAATTTATTCTTTTTGCGACGTGTTTTTGCGTCGCCAAAAGTAAGGTTTTGCATCGCCAAATGTCCTATATTATTTATTTGATTATTAAACAAACTAATATACAGATAGAATATTTGCATCAATGATGTTTAATGTATACTTTGCCCTAAGAAAAGATTAGCAACCCGAGGTCCCCACATCAGGTGGTATCAGAGCGTAAAGTCTTGGACTAAGATAGAAGTTGAGCGGGGTAGATTGAGTCGCATGCATTTATAGTATTGCATGATTATGCTTTACTTGAATTGAGAAATTGTATGCGAACATGATATATTGATTGAACACTGCTTGCTTCACCAATATGCGAATTACATGCTTATATGCTGATATGTATGCATGATTTATTGAATTCATCAGAATAAGTGAATTCGTTGGAAGCATGTATTATTTGAAAAGCATGAGAATTTGCAAGTATGTGTTCTATTCAGAAGCATGAGATTATATGTATGTTATACTGAAATTGTATTTTATAATCTCTGCAATATATATTTCTTCTGTTATCGAATAAGACAGATTGTGCAGATAGCATGAGAACCTCAAACAGAACAAGACAGTGTTGAGGTAAGGTTTTGAGCCGATCGATATGATGATTTCCCTGAGGAGTATGTTATTTGAACAATTCCAGAGTTCTTAATCACCAATTCAGAAAGATATAAAATATGCTATGTCTAGAACGGGGTTGATTTGAAGAGCTGGATCAGTTGTTCAAGAGAAGAATATTCAGATGAACATAGAACCAGCCTGATTTTATATCAACTCCAGGACTTAGCAAGAAGTTGGTGAAGTTGCCAGAAGAACTTATGGAAGAGCAGAAGTATTGAAATGTTTGGCAGGTAAGTAAACATAATTGTTTCTTTCTGTATATGATAAAGAAGATAGAAAAGCAGACTTTGCAGAATAGAATCATAACAACTTTAATGAGTTGATTTCAAGCCAGTAATAGAATAAAGAAATCACGAACCGGTAGTACGAGGCAGAGTTGAATTTTTATTCACGCCTCTGTAATTGTGAAAAACTATGATCATCACCTCCACTATAACTTTCATAGCAGTATAGTTATGAAGCAAGAGATAGTGACAAATGCAGCAAAGATCAATTTAGCCTAAACGCCAGCAGATGAAGAAATATAAGCATAGCTCCCCTAGCTGAAATAGATCAAGAGAACATTTGAATGGCAGATAATTTCATAGGCAATAAGCCAATACAGTAAATAAGGCTCAAGTTGTATTAGATAAGAATATTACAGGTAAGTGAGTTAATTCTAGTTAACCTCTTATATATTGATTGCATAACATACATTCGTAGATCAGTGATTTTTTATGCTACAATCCGTATCTGATGAGCCTTTATTCATCATATTTGCTGATATTTTGCCTTTGAGTAGATGGAACACATTTGCAAGATTAGTCATAGAATATGAAATACATAATTGAGAAAATAAGATTGAATGTGTTGATATCAGTCGTGAGATATTAAGCTAGAATGCATTATCGATATGAATGCAATAATTAAGTATCAGATAAGAATTGATTGATCCTGTGCAGTGATTCAGTTCGATCAGCAATAAAAATGAGTATTGATCTATTTGATATGAGTTTTAGAAAATAAACTTTATATTATTTCGGTACTGGTTATACCAGGATGAAAATGTCGGATGAATTTTAGTCGATGTACTGAATTAGTATTGAACTAACCTAGAATTGACAGATATGTCAGTGGTTAGAATATACAGAAACATTCAGAAGACATATTCCGACTTTTCTACGAAATGAAAGGAGTTCTATAGAAAGTGATGTCTAGTATGAAAGTTTGATGACAACTCGTATAGAAGAGCATTACTTGAACTGAAGAACTCCAGAAACAGCTAGAAGATTGAGTGGAAAAGAGTTATTTAGTACCGAAATGATGATTAATTCTATGACAATAAGTTAAGTCGAAAAGATTATATTCGACTATTGTCAGCTGAGAATTAATAAATGAACTCATGTCAATAGAGAATAAGAAAAATCAGTTACAGTTGAACTTTCTCTTCAATTTTGCTGAAGCTATTACATCATAGAAATCATGATTCTTGAATTTCTTGATATCGATTTAGAGGTTGTGTTATTTGACCTCGATCGATTTTGATTAACTCTTATTCTTTTGCTAGAGTTTGCTTTGATTCACTCGCTGTCATTCAAAATATTTGATTTTGACTGACATTTCCTTGAGCGAGTTCCTTTGATTCGAATTTAAGAGTCATTGATTATTTGATGTGTATATTCAGTATATTTTTAAGTTTTTGGCTCGTAACTGATAGAAATTCAGATTCAAAGTATCCACAATATTTATGGGTTGATTTCATGATTTTCTAGAACTTGGAAAATAGAAAGAAGAAAAGTAGATGAATGCTTGATCGAGTGATTACAGATCTGTAATTGTTACATGTGAGTTGCTAGACAGATACTCAGATACTTAACATTGTTGCAATCCAAGCTAAGCTATACTAGTTTGGAAAGATAAAAGCAACATTGATATTAGATCGAGCAATTAAAAAAATTTATTGAGAACGCTAGATTAAGATATGAGACAAGACAACAGATTAGAACAAATAAATTTTGCGGTGAATAATCGCGTGAGTATGCCATATATTCTAGATATGGAATATCAGATTCTGAAAGAGGAATATGACAACAGATTTCAAATCCATTTAGTTGTCTAAACACGTATGACTTACATGTAGTCATTACTTGGAAATCAGTATTGGTGAAAGAAATGAAAACATATACGACAGAATTGACATTACCAATACTAAAATTACAGTAAAAGAAGCAAAAAAGAAGAACCCAAGTGGTTTCTGTAACAGATTAGTTACATAAAAGCTGAAAGACGATCAACTTTGTGAAAGACTTTAGTTTGAATCTACTCAAATCGTCATGATTTTGTGATTTAGATTTTAGTAGATTGCGATAGATTTAAGAATATGTTGTATTAGACATGATACAGACATAAAGAAATACCTGTTACGAAGTTAGCAAGATGATCAGATTACAGGAATTATTGAAATCTATTGTCGAGATAGAGAATTTAGATTTATTTTCTAGATTGTGGCACTGATTTTCAGATGTTCTGAGTGTTTGGTTATATGATATTTCATTATACCATCATCTGATTAGTGGTCTATCAGATGTGATTATCTAGATTTCCGAGGATATGCTCAGAACTATAGTACTAGATTCGGTACTAGTTGATTGATTATGTGTCACTTGATTACTATAATTCCTGTGACAGCTATCTGATAGATATAAAGACAGTATTTGATGATTGATTGATAAGAAAAGCAGAATTTTCTTTAGATTGAAATGATATTTTAGAAGTATCAGATATCAGACCAGAAATGAGTCAAGAAAAGATAGAGAATGTGAAGATTGATTTGAACAGAATAAGAACAGAGCAACATAGATAGAGTTAGCAGACGAATAAAAAATACAGATTTTGATCTGTGAATCAATTGATCAGCAAGAAAATTCATCATAGAGCACTATCCAATTCAGAAAGAGATTTCAGAAGTGGATCAATAATTGATTCTTGTGAGTATTTGATCTAGCTTATTGATTAATACTCAATCTCGCATTGTCAGACAGATGAATTGTTATCCATATGCATCGGCTGAAGAATATCAGCTAGAATATGTATGCGCATTCAATTCAGATAAAGCAAAAACCGATAAGATTTGAAGAGACGTAGACTAACCGATGTAGAGTTAGATCACGAGAAAGAGCAACTTCGATATAAGTTGACTTAGTGATTATATGTTAATGAGAATAGATATGATTGCAGAAGCGATCAGAAAGAATAATAAGATACTATCAAAAAGAAGATATTAGAATAGATATCTAAAGCTCACAGAATTGAAGTAATTATTACTTCAGTTACCTATACAGCTTACGAGAATCAGCAGTAAGATCGAATGCGATTTCGAGGACGAAATCATTCCTTAGAAGGGAGGAATTGTAAGGCCCAAAAATATTAAGTTATTAATGACGGGATTTAAGACATGGGATTTAAGATTTAAATTTCGAATAGAGAAATTATGAATTTAATAATTTATGAAAATTAGAGATTTCAATTTCGGGTCAAAAATATTTAATTTGAGATTTCGGTTTTTAAGATTTTAATATCCGGAATTCTTAAATTAAATGAATAGAATATTTGCATTAAGTATTTATGGGATTTATGATTTAAATTATGAGTGTGATATTAAGAAGAATTTAATTGGAGGAGGAAATCCGAGCAGGGACCAGTTTGCAAATATGGAGAAGTTCAAGGACTAGAATGCGATAAGGTTCGAAAGTATTTAATTTTAATCTGAGAATATTTAATTTGAGAATATTTAGAGTTTAGAATTAAATTCTAATATTCTTAAATTATTTAGGATTGAAATTGAATTAAATCGCTTGTCCGGGGACTGATTTTCAATTAGGCCAAAGTTCAGAGGCCAAAATGCAAATTCCTTGCAACTTGGCAATAAAAAAAACGTGTAAAGGGGAGAAAAGGCTTTGCCCAAAACCCAGCAAGAAACCGAGAAGGGAGGAAAACCTTATTCCAAGCCATTTTTGATGCTTCAAGCTTCGATAAAAATCGATTCACCCGGTAGAATTTCCGATTAATCATATATTTGAGATCACGGCTCTGAGTGCTACGTTTTGACGTAAGTTTTATGAAGTTCTACCATGTTTGAATTTTATGATGTTATTAGAATTAAGATTTGATTGTATAAACATGTTCTAGCATATACGACGATAGCATATCTAAGACGGATCAAGAAAAGATCATCGTTTGAACATGTTATTGAATTATCGAATATTTTCTGAAAATGTAAGCTGCTGGTCACGTGTGTAAGCTGCTGAAATTATGATGATATTGAGCTTAAATGATTGATAAGATGATTTTTATGCTTTTGGAAGTTCCGGTTTCGATCCGTTACGCCGCCGGTTCGGGATTTTGAATGGTTATGAAGTTTAAGTGTGTAGAGCTGATCTTTACATGTTTTATTGATGAATTTATTATGATATTGAGCTTAGAATATAGGTATGATGGTGTTTGAGTTGTTAGATTTATCGAACTCGAATTGTTGCATCGCCGGTTTGAATTCTGATTGTCTTATCAAGAGTTGAACTGTTTAAGCATGAAAGATACATCAAGTCAGATTTGAAATTGATGTGTAGTTTTGCTATAATATATTTCAGATTGAAATAGAATATTATCGAAGTTGAATTGACAAGTTTGAGTTTGAATGACTTTACGTGTTTGAAGTTGAAGCAAGAACACCTTCAATTAGCAACGATTGAAATGAGCAAATTTTGATGATAGATGTGTCTAGTTTGAAGTGGATCAGCATTTTCAAGACTTTGCAACAATTCAAGATGTTTGAATCTAGATCAAAGGTATGATTCGACATTATCTTTTCCAGGTAGAACAACTCGAGAACGTGGTGGCTTTCGAGTTTTCCTAAAATCACATACTTAATTGTTTATATGTGTTCATATGAATTGTTGTTTGCTATTGTTTGGCTTGATTGAGTGATTTGAGTGTTCAAGATGTTTTATAGTATTAATGCATACAGACTATGTTGCATTCATCTTGAACCCTACCTTGATAAGCACAGAGGGCTGAATGGCCTAGAGTGCAGATGACGTTTGGAGAACTGTAGTTGAGTGGCATGAAATGTAGATTTATTTCCAGAGTCATATAACTCATGACACGGAATATAGATTTACTTTCAGAGCTAGATGACTCACTATAGTTGCACCAAAGTCAGGGGAATTGAGATATTTAACACCACCTCGATTGGGAGAGTCGGTGGTCGGTTAAAGATTTTATTTCCCCAGGATCCCAGAACTATGATTTATTGATATCAGATTTGATAGCCTATTCCTTGACACATGCATTGCATTTATGCATTAACCTAGAGATTTCTATGGTTTAGAATATGTAGTTATAAATGCTAGCATGTTTTGATATGCCATTCTAGAAATGAATGTATTGATATGCTATTGCTTTAGATGAATAGCTATGCGTTAAGAATTTAAGACTAAAGTAGATTTCTATGATTACATGTTGTTACATGTTTTTGATAATTTAGAATTATTATAGCATATAGATTCAATATGCTTATAGAGTGTATATGCATGTCTTTCATACTGAGAATTATATTCTCACCGGAGTTATCCGGCTGTTGCTTTGTTTGTATGTGTGCATTGCATCAGGTTGTGGCATAAGCAAGTCAGACTTGGCTTGGATAGCTCAAGATTGAAAGATTAGAAGTGGTGACTCGGGTTTTAAGAAGATGACATGTAGTTTATAAATTTGGTAAACATGTTAGAACAACAAGCACTTTTGTATATGTTGTTGTCGAATATTGATTTATACTTGCGAATTCATGTATTACAGATATGTTGATTGATGTTTAAATGCATGTAACGTATATAAAATCATGTTGAGAATCTTTGATGAAGATTGTATCCTTTTTCAGACTTGAAAAGCTTGAGTTCTGAATTTTTAGTACAGGGCACGGACCCCGTGTCAAGGTCCGTGCAAGGGTCCGAGTGGACTCTGCCTTGAAAATCCTTCATTTTTTTATTCCAGCCTTGAGCACGGACCCAGATCCAGAGGAGGCACGGACCCCGTGCCTTGATCCGTGCAGGATCCGGACCAAGGTCCGTGTGGGGTATGCCCATTAAAAAAAATTATTCTTTGAGCGACGTGTTTTTGCGTCGCCAAATGTAAGGTTTTGCATCGCAAAATGTCCTGTATTATTTATTTGATTATTAAGCAGACTAATATTCAGATTGAATATTTGCATCAATGATGTTTAATGTATACTTTGCCCTAAGAAAAGATTAGCAACCCGAGGTCCCCATAGTATGTGCTTTGTATTCCATGTTTTTACTGCTTTATCACATGAATATTTCATATATGAGACTGCATCTCGTGAGAGGTGAGTCGTGACAGTTTCCATATAAGGGTGATTCATCCCTATGGATTCGGTCAGGTGAGGGGAGGCTCAGCCCCATGTTTTGTCTATCACTAGGAGACTCCGCGACGGCGGAGTAGACACTAGAGTGATAGGGAATATACGAGTACTTCATGGAGTCGTTGTAGTGACCCTCACCATGATCACCTACTAATTAGAAGCTTAAGTTTTGCAATTTAATCAGATTAAGATTATTTATTGATTAATTGCATGCTTAATATTCTGATTATTTGATGATCACGGTGCGGGTCACTACATTCGCTCTCTAGCACGGTACTGTGTATTCGTTGTCGCCCCTGATCAGACTGTTTTACCAGGGTTTTAAAGTCACTTGTGTGCTTCATATTTGTTTATATATCATTGCCTCCGTATTGAGCATAGTTGCTCACATCCAATGTTTTCTGTATGTCTGAAAACCCCATTCGATGGGGCAAGTGCAGGTATTGCACCCAGAGACTCAGAGTAGTCGAAGACCTGAGAGACAGCAGTGAGTAGCTGTTAGGAATTTTTATAATCGATTGGGTTGTACTATTGGAGTTATTTAACCGGTTGTATTCCGCCGGTCAGCATTTACTTAAGATTTCCGCAGTTTATTCTGATTAGTGTTATTGCATCCTTAATTATGCTCTGATTAGGTAGTGGATCAGGGTTGGTTCGCTATACTCATTGGTATCAGATCATGCATTTGGGAATTAGTAAAGCGGATTGGAATAATATATGTTATCCTTTGACAGATGGCAGACTACGACGAGAGCCCCGACAGCGGAGGTGGACACTGGGGAGATGGAGATAATCGTAGACGACGCCATGAACACCACAAAGAGCGTAGACATTTTAGCATGCACCAATTATTTCAGATGGCTCCCAAACCATTAGCCGGAGGTAAGACCCCAGATATTGCTGAGGACTGGATAGAGCGTATGGAAAACTGCTTCCAGGAGTTTCATTGCACAGAGGAGAAGAATATGGAGACGCTTGGTTTTCTCTTGGAGGGAAAAGTCAGGACGTTGTGGAGATCTACTTCTCCACCATTTGTAGCAGCACAAGGAGTGGCTACTGTTGCGAAATTTGTGCCCGCAAGTGCACAGTGTCTAGTTTTCATATATTGATAAATATAGTGTCGATCTCACGAGGAGTAAAGTGAAAATATTTAGTACTTGTAATTAAAATAGTCCTAATTTTATTTAGAAATTTAATAATCAAAAAATTTGCAGAAAAATAATAATAAGCAATGGATTTTTATAGCACGCACACAACTTTCAACGAAATATCAATCAGAGGAAAAATGGTCTAGAGGTTTAGATTTCACCATGGTTTCAACAAAAATCACTCCTAATTAATTTATTTTCATGAATTCCTTTCAATTAGTAACCAAGAACACTTAGATTATTCTATTTCCCTCTCCCGAGCAACAGAAAGAGTGTATCAACTACAGTTCAATTCTAATATCCCTATTAAGAATCTAATTGCAGTGATCTGTGTAAAACGATGTTCTTTTAAGGTTCTATTAAAGTTATATACTCTCTCGAGTTATATAAACAATTAACAGTGTTATTTCCATTGGTTCTACTCTAAATCCCCTCTCCCAAGTGTCGGATTCAAAATAAATATAACAAATCATTTATTGATCAAGTACTTGAAAAGACAATCAAAACTTGAAAAATAATTAATTTAATGAAATTCGATCCAATAAAATCAAAGATTCATAATTGTGTTTGCACCAGGTTCCATCCGACCTCTAGACTCTAAAAATTTAGTTCATAGTAAAATTCTGATAACAATAATTCATGTTTATAAATCTAGACATCAAAATAATAATAATAATTCCAAAAGAGAGAAAACAAATCCGAATATGCGACACCGTGCCCGGTCGATCGATCTTCGTCTTAGTTCCAGTTAAAGCTCTTCACGTTTTTGCCCAGATTTCTCTCATCAAATTCTCTCTAATTATGTCTGATTTATTGCGGCGGCTGATGATCCTCAATTCACACTCTCAAATTCTTTTTATACGTACCAAATAAAAGCCCAATAACAAGCCCAAGAAAATATAAAATTTCCTTCCTGAAATAATTAAAACACTGAAATCTCGACCGGGGAGGGCGCTCATAGCAGACAGGTGGGCGCACATAAGTCACGCACTTTAATATTCAAATCTCACAAAGACAAGCGCGATTGCTCTTTACTAAGCACGATAGCGCTTAAATCCCTTCTTTAGCGCTCCAAATAAGTGCTTAGCGTTTGAGAACAACGCTTCGTTCCCTTCCTTTCTTTATTTCTCTCTTTCTCTCTTCTTTTCTTCTGCCTTTTATTCTTTTCTCCTCTTAAATCTTATTGTTCATCTTTTTCCCATAACAATTTATAAATTACCTACATCCACACAAACGACAAAAACAACGCATAAATCCGCTCGAAAAAAAACAATTAACTATTAAAATCATAAAAAATTTAAGTACATAAAATGAACTTATCAAATTCCCCCAAACTTAAATATTTGCTAGTCCCGAGCAAAACTAAACAAAACAAACAAACAAAGCAACAACTCACAAGCAAAGATAAATTAAATTATGCAAAACCAACCTGGCCTCAGATATCCAACAGTTAATCCATGCGTATTTAATCAAGTGTAGTTAGATTTCTCAAGAGTTCTCGTGCATGTGTGAATTACTAATCTTGTCTATCCACCTAACTTTCGATACACTAATGCAATAAGTTTGTTTCATAGAATCATCAACTCCGCTCTCTAGTTTCAAAACACTTTTCACCAAGTTCAAAGGACTTTTCAAAATTATATCACATTTATTAAAAAAATTACCGGATTTTGCACCCAGTTTTTTTAGCCCCAATAATTACTCGCAAACTTAGATATAACTAAAGATAGGATTCGGATTTTAATCTCCTCGTCTAAAGCTTGGATGGAGCATCAGCCCCATTTTATCCGCAAACTTAGCCAAGGATTGGTGATTAGGATTTCAATCCCTTTCCAGGCCCGGATGGATTTGTTTTTAACAAAAATTTTCTATTTTGCTTTTGCAACTTTTCGTCATTCAATAATATATATATATATATATATATATTGTCTAAATCATTTCTAACCTTGTAGAAGTCTAGCTCGATTTTAAGTATAAACCACTAAAGTTTAGAATCGAATCATCCAATCCACTCACAAAATCACAAAGCTCTTCTAATCACTAGAGTCTAAAAAATCAAGGCATAGTGCATAATTTGTGAGAACTCAAGAAAAATTTCACAACACTAGATTTAAAATCTATTTTCTTCCTCATTCATCATCTTAGGCCATTTTTTTATTTTTGTTTTCTAATTTTTCAAATTTTTATTCTTTTTCTAATAAAACCCAAAACATAAACACTAAACAAAAAGAAAACACAAGCAGTGCATAAATATCATATCAGGTGCACCTCAACATAAAAAAAAATTCACTTTCTAATATCAAAACTTCAAATTCAGCATGCAAGAAACATATGTGCACAAAAATCACAAAAATGATTATTCACCCCCCAAAATTAGATACGATCATTGTCCCCAACAATTGAACTCAAGAAAAATAACAAGGGACTCGTACCTTCGTCACCAAGCATCAGGACTCGGCATCATCATCGTCATCTCCATGAAAAGAAGTCGCACCATCAATAGTATCATCAGGCGACCACTGTGGAGGGGGTGGATAAGGCACAACCATGGGAGGATAGTTTTGAGCGAGAGCGGCAGTGAAGTCATGCATATATGTCATATGTGCTCACATCATCTTTCATTTCTTCTTCATATGAGGTAGCACAGCCTTTGAATCATCACCATGTGCAAGATGCTTGGTGGTGGGATACAACGGTAGTGACAAAGGACCATCAAAATGTGGAGGGGCTGGCTCAAAGTTTGGTAGCGGCTCAGAAGGCTGCGGTGGTTCAGCTGACTGTTCAGAAGTACTTGTCGCCTTCTTTTTCTTATCTGGCCTCAATGCACCAAAAATTTTTATTGGACCTCGTATCGGAAGAAGCTACTCCATATCATCCAACACAACACCGGCTAACCGGCAAAGTTCCGTAATCAAGGATGAGTGGGGCATATTGATGTTCGATGAGCCCCTAACAGCAGCAAATATAGAATCCTGAATCACCCCACCAGCATCAACAGATTTCCCCGTCACTATGCTGAAAGAGTGGGTGCCCGGTGAGCCAACTTGTGGCTAAGGGCTTTGATGACTCTTTGTGTAAACAATCTTTTGTTTAATATTATTTACACTTTTATTAATGGCAATGACTTTATCTTTCTTCATATTGTTATATTGTGATATACTATTGTTGTTTTGATAAAGATCTTGAATATACTATAGTGTATGTAAGATGTGGTAGAACATGGGGATGTCTATCATAAAACACATCTTATAGTCACTGTATATTCTAAACTGTTCCTAGTCGATTGAGCCGTCCGATAATAAGGATAAGGATCGCTCGAGTTTGAGACTAGCATTTGCGATGCAGAGTACCACGTTTCATTGGTAAGGAACATAGACATGTTCGAAGCATGCAAATGGATATTCATACGATGAATGATCGAACTACCCTATCCGGACATTCCAAGTGGTTATCACTTATCGAGTGGATATAGTCCGCGGTTTTGGTTGTACACCATTAGTCCTTACTACTTGAAACATCATTGAGACTCTATATGCTAGTACTGTGCTTTGACTCGTTTACCGACTCTATTGGGGTCATCAGGTGTCGGGATTGGGTACAGTTACAACACATATAGGAGTCGATGCTTTGTTGTCAAGGATTCACCACATACTTGCGAGTGTGGATATCCTATGCGATCTGAGGAGATATTAGTGTGACGAATCTCTGGCCAGAGTACATTATGTGATTTAAGAAATGGTTTCTTAGTAGCACATGAGATGTCACTATTTGATCTTCAAGATGTGTTGCATAGTTATCGAATCTCGAACGACTCTCGATATACCAATGGTTGTTGATTCGATCGGGATATATGGATGAAGGGACCGTACTGTACGCTAACCAAAATCTATTGGTTCTTGTAGGCACTATCAGTGATACCTAGGGAATCATGGGGCGATGTTGCTAGGCGCTCTTACCATGATTCGATGGGCAAGTCGGAAATTGTTGTTCCGAGTCACAAGGAGTTGTGAGCCCACGGCTAGCTGTATCCCTGAACCATTGAGGGTCACACAGTGTAATGGATTTTTAATCCCCGTTGAGATAGTTAAATTTAAAGAGTTAAATTTAATGAACGAAGAAGTTGGACTTCTTATTTAAGAGTAGAGGAGTAAGATTTCCTAAAATGACATAGGGATGGCCATTTTTGGAAATCACTGAATTCGGATTCAGAAAAATTTATCTTGACTTTAAAAGGTGCAGAAATGGTTTCTGTGCACATTGGTGAAATCGGTTTATCAATCGGAGTCACGATGAATTTTATATTAATTTCTGAACATGCGGGCTTTGCTTGTCGGTTTATCAATCGGAGTCACTAATGGGCCCTAAGCTGTTAGTGGCCTGCATTATAAATAAGTTATTGCAGTACAAAAATTACATACAACAGGTCACAATTTTCGAAAACCTAAGTATTTTCTATCAATAGTGGCCGCCCCCCTCCCTCTCTACTCGGTAAAATCCAGCCTGTGATTTTGAATTACAGTCTGGTTTAACGGATCAAATTCGTTAATTCTTTCGTAGAAACTTCTGATAGATTTTCTAGTGCAATCTATCAGAGGGATTAAATATCCGTTCGTGGACCTGATTGAAGAACAGTTCGTCCATCAGTTCCAGGGATATACAACAAGAGCAGAGAAATCTGTTGGTGTCCAAAATCTCGATTCGAGATTAAAGGTAAAAATTTTATAATCGTTATTTGATTTTTACACACACAATTTAATCGTAAGGTTGATACCCATTATGGAATCGTTCCATATAAAAATTTTAAACTTCCGCTGCACCAGGTATCAATCCTAATTGATCTGATAGCCGCGTTTCCAACAGTGGTATCAGAGCCAGGTTGCTCAGATCAAGCGATTAAATTAATCGATTGTACAAAAAAAATTTTAAGCCTCGGTTTTTGAAACAAAATAAATATTTAAAAATAAAATTTTTTTTTTTTCGGGCAAAAATCCGGGCAGCGATTGGATCGCTGCCCGGGGCAGGGGCAGCGATCATCGCTGCCCCGCGCAGCGCACGGCGCTGCCCGGCCCGAGCCCTACGGGGCGCGGGCAGCCCAGGAATGTCCCGGGCGGCCCGCGGGAAAAATTATTTTTTTTAATTTTTAAATTAAATTTTAATATGTTAAAATTCTATTTTTGGTCCGATCGAAAATTGTTTTTGATTGGTCCACGAGGCGTCGGATCGAATTGTTCGAGTCCGAAAATTTTAAAATTGATTTTTGGATAAATTTGAATTTTTGAAAAATTTAAATATTTTATCCGTTAAATTGAATTTTGAAATTAATTATTTTTGGTACAATTGATGATAAGATATGATCTTATGGATATATTCAGTAAAATATGATTTTATGTATAAAATTGGATTTTATAGATAAAATATGATTTTATTTGATAAAAAGATAAAATATGATTTTGTATATAAAATAAGATTTTATGTATGAAATATGACTTTATCCTTTTAAATTTAAATTGCCATTGCATGTTATCCAATAAATTAATTTTGAATTAAATGTTATTGGATAAGGATGATCGATTGCCATGACCAATTTTGTAGGTGTATGTTAGGAATTTACATTTGTTTTTATTGTTGTTGGTTTTATTAATGGGCCTGGTTTATGGCCCAATATGAATTGTCATATGTAATAAAAGTGGGCTTGGTTTATGGCCCGTTCCCACCCCTTAAAAATGTATCCCCTACTTGTCATTGTTATTTATTGTAAATACATTAGATTTAGTGGGAGATCAAGATTTGAAGATGGAGGTGGGCCCAGCAGACAATAAAGACAGAAGAAATGTAAATTGGAAGCAAATGTAATAGGATTGCATTGCATACTGCATATTACCTAGGATTGGACTAAGACTCGTGATTGGCAACCACGGGTCGATTAGAAATGGAATCGATCATCCTATATAATATGTGATATTATAGTTGTATGCATGTTTTAGACAAAATTGTGTGAATCCGACAAGCATACAAAACTTTAAAAATGATGAGACAAATTTTCATAATTAAAAATCCCTCATTTTAAATATGATTTAAAATTGATATCAAGATAAATAAAGGAAATTTAAATTTGTTTAAATGTTCCTACCTTCCATCAACGATCAATGTATGAGATGCTACCCGCGGATACAGTCCGGCTCATATTATTGGGGGGGCCCGTTCGTCGGAAAGCTGTACATTGGATCGACACATGTTGTAAGTTGGGTGGAACTCCCATGGGATCGGCTCATATTATTGGGGGATCCACATGGCGACCGTCCATCACAACTTAATATTGATGGGTCATCTTGACATGTCACAATAAACGGCGTCATATTATTGGGCCCTTATTGGACATGAGGTAAAAACGTGGAGGTTGCTTTGGAAGCAATTGGGCTCTACCTTTTGAAAATTATGGTTGGCTGATATTATTCGGGACCATAAGTTTGTCAATTGGACTCCATGTTCTCACTAAGGAAAACAGTTTCCCGTTTTCACTAGAGGGTAGCGAAATCGTTAAAATAGTGGGAGTGAGATTCATAAAATAAATTTCGCCTATTTTATGTCTTAGTAAATTGCTTAAACAATCACTGATATTTGTCTGTTTCTTTTCAGTATTTCATAAGATGAATTCGCGTAATCCACTTTTCTCGATCCTCGAACAAAATAAGTTGACTGGCGCAAACTATACGGAATGGTTCCGTAAGTTGAAGATTGTCTTGACTTCGGAGAAGATGCTCTACGTGTTAGAAAAATCTCCTCCGAAGGAAGCACCAGCTGACGTAAGTCCGGAGGAGTTAGCCAAACTTGATACATGGTGGGACCATGATATCAAGACCAAATGCTATATGCAAGCCTCGATGTCTGATGAACTCCAGAGGCGATTTGAGGACACCGTGAATGCTGCTGACATTCACGTTCAACTCAAGGAACTTTTTGGGGCTCAATCGAGGGCTGAAAGGTTCGCTACTGTAAAGGAGCTAATGACGTGTCGCATGCGTGAAGGGACTTTGGTCCGTGATCATGGGGTACGAGTGATTTGGCTCATACAGAAGTTGGTAACCCTTGATTTGGTGTTGGAGCATGAACTCAACGTGGACTTATTACTTCTGTCTCTTCCTTCTTCGTTTGACGGATTTGTGGTGAATTTCAATATGAACAAGATAGAGGCCTCCCTTGAAGAGATGGTCAATATGCTTGTGACATATGAATCCACATTAAAGAAGGATAAACCGGCTTTCTTGGTGGGCTCCTCTTCTTCTGCTAAGAAGGGGCCAAGTACAAAGGGCAAGAAACGTTCTGCCCCACCCAAGAAAATCGAACCCGAGAAGAAGTACAAGACAAAGGCTTCAAACATGGAAAAATCCAAGGATGTTTGCCATTACTGCAAGAAGCCCGGTCATTGGAAGCGTAACTGCAAGGAATATCTAGAGCAGTTGCGAACTGCGAAGGGTATGTTCTATATTGAAATAAATGTTTCACTTAATACTAATTCTTGGGTATTGGATACCGGATGTGGATCTCACATTTGCAATGATTTGCAGGTGATGACAAGAAGTCGCAGGCTTAGAATGGGTGAGACCCAGCTGAGGCTCGGAAATGGTTCCAGAGTTGAAGCTAAAGCCGTGGGAGATGTTTATTTAATTTTGCAGAACGGTTTTAAGTTACTTTTAAGAGATGTTTTATTTGTTCCGGATTTGATTAAAAACATTATTTCTGTTTCTATGCTTGATAGAGATGGTTATTCTTGCAATTTTGTGAATGGGATTTGCAATATTTACAAGAATGAATGTTTAATTGGAAATGGACAACTTGAAAACGATCTATACAACTTAAAGCTAAAAGACGTTCCAATAAATTATGTTGATAAACCGGCAACAACAAACAAAAGGAAAATCGATAGCCAAAACCCGGCAAACCTTTGGCACGCTAGGCTAGGTCATATTTCCTCAAGGAGGATGAACAAGCTAGTGGGAGAGGGCATGTTTGATATGTCTGATATTAACTCTCTACCTACTTGTGAATCCTGCCTAAAAGGAAAAATGACTAAATCTTTTTTTAAGGGGAAACCTGAGCATAGTCAAAATCTGTTGGATTTGATCCATACAGATGTTTGTGGTCCATTTAGAGTTGGTACTCAATATGGCCACACCTACTTCATTACCTTTACTGATTATTATTCGAGGTATGGGTATTTATATTTAATGAAATATAAGTCTGAAGCATTTGA
Source organism: Henckelia pumila (assembly GCF_033568475.1). Lineage (NCBI taxonomy): Eukaryota > Viridiplantae > Streptophyta > Magnoliopsida > Lamiales > Gesneriaceae > Henckelia > Henckelia pumila. The sequence goes on from NC_133121.1 coordinate 194,270,082, forward strand.
AAAGTTCAAAGAATTCAAGGCTGAAGTAGAAAACAAGCTAGGTAAAAGTATTAAAGCACTTCGATCGGATCGAGGTGGAGAATACTTAATTACCGAGTTTTTGGACTATCTAAAAGAGAATGGGATTCTCTCTCAGTGGACTCCTCCTATGACACCACAGCTTAATGGTGTATCGGAGCGTCGTAATCGAACTTTGTTGGACATGGTTCGGTCCATGATGAGCTTCACTGAGCTTCCACCTTCGTTTTGGGGCTATGCGCTTGAAACGGCGGTATTGTTGTTGAACAACGTCCACACTAAAGCAGTGGACAAAACACCATACGAGTTATGGAATGGCAAAGCTCCTAAGTACTCGTACTTGAGGATTTGGGGATGTCTTGCTTACGTGAAGCGGACAGTGGGAGATAAGTTGGATAGTCGATCCAGCTTATGTTATTTTGTAGGGTATCCGAAGAATTCAATCGGATATTATTTCTATTATCCTGCTGAAACAAAGGTGTTTGTTTCAAGGAATTCTACCTTTTTGGAGAAGGAGTTCTTATTGGATAAGAAAGGCGAGATGATGGAACTCGAAGAAATTCGAGAAGAACCCGAAATACAAAATAACGATCCTACACCTCAGGAACCATTGATAGACACGCCTGTACCTAGAAGATCCGAGAGGACTTCTAGACCTCCTATTCGATATGGTCTTCTTCTTGAAGGGGATCAAGATGAACCCGATGTTGGATGTGATCCAAGAAACTTCAAGGAAGCAATTTCTGATGCGGATTCAAATTTATGGCTTGAAGCTATGCAGTCGGAAATAGATTCGATGCATACAAACCAAGTTTGGTCTTTAGTAGATCCTCCCGATGGAATTGTTCCAATAGGGTGTAAATGGATCTACAAGAGAAAGCTTGGGCCTGATGGTAAGGTATTGACCTACAAGGCGCGATTGGTGGCAAAAGGTTATACTCAAAGACAAGGAGTTGACTATGATGAAACCTTTTCACCAGTTGCAATGTTCAAGTCCATAAGAATTCTTATTGCCATAGCTGCATGGTATGACTATGAGATATGACAAATGGATGTGAAGACTGCTTTTCTTAATGGAGACATTAAGGAAGAAATCTATATGAAGCAGCCTGAGGGGTTCACATCCATGGGAAGCGAGCATAAGGTATGCAAGCTTCAGAGATCAATTTATGGTCTAAAACAAGCATCAAGAAGTTGGAACCAGAAATTTGATGAAACAATAAAAGATTTTGGTTTCATCAAGAATCCGGAGGAACCATGCGTGTACAAGAAAGTAGTTAAGGATGCTGTGACATTCTTAGTACTTTATGTTGATGACATCCTACTCATTGGGAATGACGTAGGGATGTTGCAGTCAACAAAGATATGGTTATCAGGTAGATTCTCGATGAAGGATTTGGGTGAGGCATCCTATATTCTAGGGATACAGATCTATAGAGATAGATCTAAGAGAATGATAGGACTTACTCAATCAACCTACATCAACACCATATTGAAACGGTTTTCAATGGATGGGTCCAAGAGAGGACATCTACCCATGTGTCATGGAGTTTCTCTATCCAAGTCTATGTGTCCCAAGACCGATGAAGAGATAGAGAAAATAACACATGTACCATATGCGTCAGCCATAGGTAGTATCATGTATGGGATGATATCTACCAGACCGGATGTAGCATTTGCTCTGAGTGTCACGAGCAGATATCAAGCTAATCCCGGTCAAATGCATTGGAAAGCCGTGAAGGACATTCTTAAGTACTTACGAAGGACTAAGAATATGTTCATGGTATATGGAGGAAGAGAACTAAAATTGGAAGGCTATACCGACTCTAGCTTCCAAAGTGACGTGGATGACTCGAAGTCAACCTCTGGATTTGTGTTCATGCTCAATGGCGGTGCTGTCTCTTGGAAGAGTTCCAAGCAGGACACCACAGCGGATTCCACCACTGAAGCAGAATACATTGCAGCATCAGCTGCTGCTAAAGAGGCCGTTTGGATGAGGAATTTCGTCCAAGAGTTGGGCGTCATTCCTGAAGTTTTTGGTCCAGTCCCGGTGTACTGTGACAACACGGGTGCCATTGCTCAGGCAAAGGAACCAAGGTCTCATCAAAGATCCAAACACGTACTGAGGAAATACCACATCATCCAGGAGATTGTGGAAAGAGGAGACATCACTGTCGAAAGAGTGGCCTCTGCAGACAATATCGCTGATCCACTTACTAAGCCCTTGCCAGGACCATTATTTGACAAACATCGCGAAGCAATGGGTCTACGTAGTATGACTAGTTGGCTATAGGGCAAGTGGGAGATTGAAAGAGTGGGTGCCCGGTGAGCCAACTTGTGGCTAAGGGCTTTGATGACTCTTTGTGTAAACAATCTTTTGTTTAATATTATTTAAACTTTTATTAATGGCAATGACTTTATCTTTCTTCATATTGTTATATTGTGATATACTATTGTTGTTTTGATAAAGACCTTGAATATACTATAGTGTATGTAAGATGTGGTAGAACATGGGGATGTCTATCATGAAACACATCTTATAGTCACTGTATATTCTAAACTGTTCCTAGTCGATTGAGCCGTCCGATAATAAGGATAAGGATCGCTCGAGTTTGAGACTAGCATTTGCGATGCAGAGTACCACGTTTCATTGGTAAGGAACATAGAGATGTTCGAAGCATGCAAATGGATATTCATACGATGAATGATCGAACTACCCTATCCGGACTTTCCAAGTGGTTATCACTTATCGAGTGGATATAGTCCGCGGTTTTGGTTGTACACCATTAGTCCTTACTACTTGAAACATCATTGAGACTCTATATGCTAGTACTGTGCTTTGACTCATTTACCGACTCTATTGGGGTCATCAGGTGTCGGGATTGGGTACAGTTACAACACATATAGGAGTCGATGCTTTGTTGTCAAGGATTCACCACATACTTGCGAGTGTGGATATCCTATGCGATCTGAGGAGATATTAGTGTGACGAATCTCTGGCCAGAGTACATGATGTGATTTAAGAAATGGTTTCTTAGTAGCACATGCGATGTCACTATTTGATCTTCAAGATGTGTTGCATAGTTATCGAATCTCGGACGACTCTCGATATACCAATGGTTGTTGATTCGATCGGGATATATGGATGAAGGGACCGTACTGTACGCTAACCAAAATCTATTGGTTCTTGTAGGCACTATCAGTGATACCTAGGGAATCATGGGGCGATGTTGCTAGGCGCTCTTACCATGATTCGATGGGCAAGTCGGAAATTGTTGTTCCGAGTCACAAGGAGTTGTATGCCCACGGCTAGCTGTATCCCTGAACCATTGAGGGTCACACAGTGTAATGGATTTTTAATCCCCGTTGAGATAGTTAAATTTAAAGAGTTAAATTTAATGAACGAAGAAGTTGGACTTCTTATTTAAGAGTAGAGGAGTAAGATTTCCTAAAATGACATAGGGATGGCCATTTTTGGAAATCACTGAATTCGGATTCAGAAAAATTTATCTTGACTTTAAAAGGTGCAGAAATGGTTTCTGTGCACATTGGTGAAATCGGTTTATCAATCGGAGTCACGATGAATTTTATATTAATTTCTGAACATGCGGGCTTTGCTTGTCGGGTTTGAACTTATGACTAATGGGCCCTAAGCTGTTAGTGGCCTGCATTATAAATAAGTTATTGCAGTACAGAAATTACATACAACAGGTCACAATTTTCGAAAACCTAAGTATTTTCTATCAATAGTGGCCGCCCCCCCTCCCTATCTACTAGGTAAAATCCAGCCTGTGATTTTGAATTACAGTCTGGTTTAACGGATCAAATTCGTTAATTCTCTTCGTAGAAACTTCTGATAGATTTTCTAGTGCAATCTATCAGAGGGATTAAATATCCGTTCGTGGACCTGATTGAAGAACAGTTCTTCCATCAGTTCCAGGGATATACAACAAGAGCAGAGAAATCTGTTGGTGTCCAAAATCTCGATTCGAGATTAAAGGTAAAAATTTTATAATCGTTATTTGATTTTTACACACACAATTTAATCGTAAGGTTGATACCCATTATGGAATCGTTCCATATAAAAATTTTAAACTTCCGCTGCACCGGGTATCAATCCTAATTGATCTGATAGCCGCGTTCTCCAACATATGCAATACACAAGACTAGCTCTAGCCTTAGTCACATCTGATCTATGCCCAGATGACAATATCCTAGCAGCCACAAACTCATGCCAGCTATTTGGTTCTCGTCGAAGAAATATAGATGAAAATGTCATAGGTTCCTCCTTTGCATTTCTCTTCCATTCCATGCCATCATTACACAATGTCTGAATTACAACATCATCAGGAAATGGACCACTCTTGAATACCCGATATTCATCATCTTCGATGTTTAACATTCCAAAGAGAGTATTTATCGTGCTTTTGTCGAAAGCGACCAATTTTCCTTGAACTCTAACTTTAAGATTCGCATCTTTGATCATTAAATTGGCGTAAAACTCACGAACCAAAGATATAACAGCATCTGGAGGACTCCTGACAAATGACTCCCAACCTCTTTGCCTTGCTTCAATTAATTTCGGAGCATAATACTCTCTCAAGCTCATTCCACTTTCTTCCTGCATTCCTTTTTCCATCAACTCAGTGTAATAGTCTGCTGATCTTGCATTCCAAACACGATTTCTATCATAGCAGGCAGCAGAAGTTGACGAAGAAAGAGCTCCCTTTACTTTAGTTTTCGGCGGCATTGCGAAAAAACATTTCAATCATATCAAATGCCTCAATCAATGTACTAAACTCCCAACAATTCACAACAACTTTCAAGAACAAATTTTAGCCCAGACAATTCAACAAACACTTGGCATGCGCTATTTCAAAGATATCCAAATACACTAGCATCAACCGTTTTCAACACCACAAATCAAAGAAACCAACTGTCTCAAATCACAAATTGAATACGGCTCAAATTTAGGATAAAAAAATTCAGCTCTACACCGATTCAAGAAGAACTTCACAAACCCTCCAAACGACCCCATGTTTCTGTGCGAGATTGGATTTATCAAGAAGCTTAGATGAAATCTGAGAGGTTCCGCGCTTATGATGAAGATCAAATCCCAATGATGTTGTTAATTTGTTGATCAAAAGATTTACAGAGGTGACTACGTGCGTGATATAAGAGTGTGAGTGAGAGATAGAGATTGTCGTGAGACAAGAGCCCGACTGTAATCTCCAAAGAATTTATATTGTGCGTAAAGAGCGCTGTTTAGATGCGCAATTGCGCTAGTTCAAGCGCGGTTCATTAGCATGGTTTAGTAGAGCAATCGCGCTTAATATTTTTGCTTCTGAGTTGCACGATAGCGCATGGAGAGGCGCGGTTTGTATGCGCAATAGCGCATGTTGGAGTGCGGTTGAGTGGCGCGATTGCGCATGGGAAGGCTGTTCGGCTTCAATGAATCGTATAGGGTGCGTGGGCGTGGAACAGTTGAGGAGCAAGCGCGCACTACTTTCGAATTTAATCTCAAAGACTAGAGCTGGCGCCCTCCAATTCTTGTGCGGGCGCACATTGGCTTCGGCCAAAACTTCCCAAATTCTGAAAAAATTCAAAAAATTTGTAATATTAGGCCTCCAAAATTCCCAATAATGCATTCAAAAATAATAAATTAACTGATTAATAAAAATAAATGAAAAAATTAAAGCAAAAATTAGATTAAAAAATTAAAATTAAAATGAATTAAAATTAAAATAACACAAAAATTTTGGGTTGCCTCCCAAAAAGCGCTTGGTTTAGAATCGTCAACCCGAATTTCACCCGACTTATGAAATCTTCCCCTTTTCTTTCACACGCCAAATGTATTCCACAAACCTCTTTTTAAATTTTGCCTTCTTTTTCCTTATTTTTTTTCATTGGTAAACTCGGCTCTATATTCTTTGGCCAATCAACTTCAATAACGGCTTTTTGGCAGCCCTCCTCCAGTTTCACTACTTGCTCAATCATGCATAATTCTTCAATATGGGGGTTAGGTGCCTTCATGAATAAGTTGAAAATCACTCTTTTGCCTTCCACATCCATCGACAATTCACCATTCTTGACATCTATTTTGGCATCAGCAGTAGACAAAAACGGTTTTCCAAAAATAAATGGAGCACCATGATCCGCTGCCATGTCTAAGATCACAAAATCCGTCGGAAATATGAATTTATCCACCTTGACTAGCACATCTTCAACAATACCCCGTGGATATGTGATGCTTCTATCCGCCAATTGCAGTGTGATCGTTGTTGATTTCATCTCTCCCAACTCCAAGGCCCTGTAAATAGACAATGTCATTAAATTAATACTGGCCCCTAAATCACATAAAGCATTACTGATATGAGATCCACAAATAGAACAAGGAATATTAAAACTCCCTGGATCTTTAAGCTTTTTTGGCATCTTCTTTTGTAGCATGGAACTATATTCTTCAGATAAGTTGACCACCTCATTCTCTAGCAGCCTCCTTTTCTTGGACATCACCTCTTTGATAAACTTTTTGTAGTTCGGAATTTTCTCCAAAGCATGAGAAAAATGGATGTTGATATGAATCTTCTTGAAAATCTCCAAGAATTTGGAGAACTTCTCGTCCAATGCCTTCTTCTTAAACCTCTGGGAATATGGAAGTGGAGGCTTGTACATCGGTTTTTGTTCAGGTTCAGTCTCTTTCTCCTCGGCCTTCTTTTCTTCAACTGCAACTTTATCAGTTTTATCAGTTGTCTTGTTCTCACAATTTCCTTCATCATTACCTGCATGTTTCCCACTCCTTAAAGTGATAGCATTGCATTGCTTCTTGGGATTTATCTCATTATTTCTTGGAAATTGGCCTCTGTTATTATCTTCCAAGGCATTCTCCAGCTGCCCAATACTAGTCTCCATAGACTGCAGCTTAGATCTCATATTGGCCACATGCGTCTCCAAGCTGTCAAGGCGAGACTCAGTCCCTGCCATCCTCTTGCTCGATTCCTGCACAAAATTACTAACCACATCCTCCAAAGAAGGCTTACCTTTACCCATGTTTGTATTGAACCCCAGAGGAGGATTCAACACATTTTTATTATTGGCATAGGAAAAAATTTCATGATTACGCAAACCAGGATGATAAGTATTAGGGATAGGTTACCTCTGTAGCCTCCATAACCTCTTTGATTTATGTAATGCACTTGTTCAGGATGGTGAGATTCTTCCATAGCACCTGACACACCTATTGGTTCTGCGACACTCACTTTATTCAACGCGGCCACTTGTGTAGTTAGTGCAGATAATTGTGAAGTTATTGAAGTGAGAGGATCCACTGCATACACTGTTTTATTGACTCCCATACATTCAGCTGGTCATTGAAAACTGTTGATGGTCATCTGTTCCAGCATATCATAAGCCTGAGCCGGATCCTTTGCAAATATTGTCCCTCCAGCAGCAGAGCCCACAGACATCCTCGTGGACGCATTTAGTTCATTGTAGAACCACTCAATCTGCTCCCAATCTACAAAATTATGGTTAGGACAACATCTAAGTAAATCTTTGTACCTTTCCCACTCCTCGTAAAGCTGTTCAGAATCCATCTGCTTGAAGGTGCTGATTTTGATCTTTTACTGGGTGGATTTAGCATGTGGAAAATATTTTGCTAGAAATTTTACTGTCATATCCTCCCATGTAGTTATACTTACCAACGACAACGATTGTAGCCAAATCCTTGCCTGGTCCCTGAGAGAGAAAGGAAAAAAACGTAAGCGAATAATATCCTCAGGAACACCGTTCAACTTTACCGTATCAGTTATCTCCAAGAAAGTCCGCAGGCGTAGATGAGCATCAGCAGTTGCACTCCTATTAAACTGGATCTGTTGAACCATGTTGATCAAAGCCTACTTTAGTTCAAAGTTATTGGCATTTATAGTCCCTCGAGCGATTCCAGAATATTGAGCCTGGATTGTTGGCTGGAACTGATCTCTGATAGGCACCAAAGGAGCTTGATTTTCTTCAGCCATATTCTGTTGTTCTTCTTCTCTCCTTGCTCTTCTCAAAGCACCTGCAGTTCGTTCGATTTTTGCATCAAAAATTAGTGAATTCGCGCTTTGAGATCTTCTCATAAACTGCAATTAATCAAGAAGAATAAAAATCAATTAGTAACTAAAATAAAATAAAGAAAAGCTCTAAATTAAAATATAGACTAATTGGTAACAATACTAAAATAAATTCAAAAATTACTTCCCGACAACGGCAATGAATTTGTTGCGAAATTTGTGCCCGTAAGTGTACGACGTCTAGTTTTAATATAGTGATAAATAGAGTGTCGATCCCACGAGGAGTAAAGTGAAAATATTTAGTACTTGTAATTAAAATAGTCCTAATTTTATTTAGAAAATTAATAATCAGAAGATTTACAGAAAAATAAAAATAAGCAATGGATTTTTATTGCACGCACACAAATTTCAACTAAATATCAATCAGAGGAAAAATGGTCTAGAGGTTTAGAATTTCATCTGGTTTCAACAAAAATCACTTCTAATTAATTTATTTTCATGAATTTCTTTCAATTAGTAATCAAGAACACTTAGATTATTTTATTTTCCTCTCCCGAGCAAAAAAATAGAGTGTATCAACTACAGTTCAATTCTAATATCCCTATTAAGAATCTAATTGCAGTGATCTGTGTAAAACGATGTTCTTTTTAGGTTCTATTAAAGTTATATACTCTCCCGAGTTATATAAACAATTAACAGTGTTATTTCTATTGGTTCTATTTAAAATCCCCTCTCCTGAGTTCCGGATTCCAAATATATATAACAAATCATTTATTGATCAAGTAATTGAAAAGACAATTAAAACTAGAAAAACAATTAATCTAAGGGAATTCAATCCAATAAAATCAAAGATTCATAATTGTGTCTATACCAGATTCCATCAGACCTCTAGACTCTAAAAATTTAGTTCATAGTAAAATTCTAATAGCAATAATTCATGTTTAGAAATCTAGACATCAAAATAATAATAATAATTCCAAAAGAGAGAAAACAAATCCGAATATGCGACGCCCTGTCCGATCGATCATTCTCCATCTTCGTTCCAGTTAAAGATCTTCACATTTTTGCCCAAATTTCTATCGTCAAATTCTCTCTAATTATGTCTGATGTATTGCGGTGGTTGATGATCCTCAATTCACACTCTCAAATTATTTTTATACGTTCCAAATAAAAGCCCAATAACAAGCCCAAGAAAATATAAACTTTCTTTCCCGTAATAATTAAAACACAAAAATCTCGACCGGGCCAGGCGCTCATAGCAGATAGGCGGGCGCGCATGAGTCACACACTTTAATCTTCAAATCTCACAAAGACAAGCGCGATTGTGCTTAAATCCCTTCTTTAGAGCTCCAAATAAGTGCTTAGCGCTTGAGAACATCGCTTCATTCCCTTCCTTCCTTTCTTTCTCTATTTCTCTCTTCTTTTCTTCTGCCTTTTATTCTTTTCTCCTCTTAAATCTTATTTTTCTTCTTTTTCCCACAATAATTTATAAATTCCCTACATCCACACAAATGACAAAAACAACGCATAAATCCGCTCGAAACAAAATAATTAACAATTAAAATCATAAACAATTTAAGTGCAGAAAATGAACTAATCAGCTACTTGGACCGAGTTCCGTTCTGATTTTGAGAAATTGTATTTTCCCTTGGCTCTTCGTTAGGCAAATGCGAGTGAGTTATTGAGTTTGCGACAGGAGACGATGATCATTACTGAGTACCAGCAAAAGCTCTTCGAACTTCTACCCTACTGCCCACACATTTCTTCCAGTTCAGAGGCAACATATGATCTTTTTCTTCAGGGTCTCATCATTTAGATTCATCAGCTTGTGGCCGTTGGGAGTGACATTAACTAGAGGGTTTGGTGAGCCGTTGTCGCCAAGCAGAGGATAGTATTTGGAGGAATAGGTCTTTGCTTTCTTCCAAATAACTAGTTCTTGGGGTCCGCGAGCCCAGTCTTTTAAGAAATAGGGTGACACTTTTTCTTTTTCTTCAGGATCTGGCGGAGTGCATCGTTCCAGTAGATAGAAGTTGGGTCATTGCCATCAGTGTAGGTGGAGGCATCTCCCAGGATAGTGTGCTCGTGTGACTGGTACCTGTTTTCTTTGTGGAGAGATGGGTCATATGAGGAAGGATTGCCCTAACTTTATGGGAGCATAGAGAGGTTCAAGGATTGTTGGTGGTTCTCAAGCCACAATTCAGTAGCAGCCACAGTTCCAGCAGTAGTCACAGCGGCAGCATTCTTAGACATATTCCAAAGGTCATTCTTCTTTGCGCCCAAATACCCAAGGGCATGTCTTTGCACTGAACCAGGAGCAGGCATAGGCTGACACTTATCGCATGATTGCAGGTACCTTTAGTCTATGTGGTTTTCCTGCATGTGTTCTGATTGATACTGGTGCGTCTCATTCATTCATTTCGGCATGGTTTGCTAAGAGGTATGGGCTACCTTATATTCCCTTAGGCGTATTGCTAGTGGTTTCAACACCTATGGATTAGGAGGTTTTAGCTAAGCTTCTAGTGATGGGTTTAATTTTAAATTTTGAGGGACATCAGTTGAGTGCTAACCTGATGATCCTAGCCATGGATGACTTCGACTGATTATTGGGATAGATATTCAGACCAGTTATAGAGCTATATTGGATTGTTATCAGAGGTTTGTCCAGTTTCGTCCCGAGGATGGAAAGGTGTGGTATTTCTATGGTGAGGGAGCGCGACCCCCGATGTCAGTGGTTTCTGCTCTTAAAGCCCGTCGTGCTTTAGAGTTTGGCGGAGAAGGCTACCTTATCTACGTGATCGATGCATCTTTAGAGGGTCCAAACGTACAAGAGATACTGGTCGTCCGCGAGTTTCCAGATGTGTTTCCGGACGAGATTCCAGGATTACCACCTGTGCGAGTAATCGAGTTTGGCATAGAATTATTGTTAGGGACAGCGCCGATTTCCAGAGATCCTTACCAATTATCTCTTTCTGAGATGAGGGAATTGCAAAAGCAGTTGTAAGATCTTCTTGATAAGAGATACATTCGACCTAGTGTTTCACCATGGGGAGCTATAGTGCTATTTGTCAAGAAGAAGGATGGTTCGATGCGTCTGTGTATAGACTATCGACAATTGAATCAAGTGACAGTGAAGAATAAGTATCCTCTTCCACGGATAGATGATCGGTTTGATCAGTTGCAGGGTACTTCAGTCTATTTGAACATTGATTTGTGATCAGGGTTTCATCAGTTGAGGGTTAGAGATGAGGACATCTCTAAGACAGCATTTCGTAAGCGATATGGTCACTACGAGTTCTTAGTGATGCCGTTTGGATTGAAGAATGTTCCAGCTGTCTTTATGGATTTGATGAATTGGGTTTTCCGCTATTTCTTGGATAAATTCATGGTGGTGTTCATCGATGATATCTTGGTATATTCTCACTATGTGGACGAGCATGATTTCCATCTCCAAACTGTATTGTAGGTGTTGCGGGAGAGACAGTTGTATGCTAAGCTAAGAATGTGTGATTTTTGGATTGACCGAGTTGATTTATTGAGACGGTATATCAGTTGATCTTAGTAAGACGGAAGCTATTTTGAATTGTTCACGTCTGACAATAGTGTCAGAGATCCGTATTTTTCTGGGGATGGCGGGATACTATCGTTGATTTGTGGAGAACTTTTCTCAGATCTCTAAGCCTTTTACATAGTTGACGAAGAAAGATGTTCATTTTGTTTGGTCGTCAAAATGCGAGGAAAGTTTTCACGAGTTGCGTCGCTGTTTGACGACAGCTCCAAAGTTAGCCTTACCATCTGGATCAGGGGTTTTGTGGTATACACCAATGCTTCTATAACGACCCATTGTATCAAGATGACTCTTTCCAACATGCTTATGTCCTCACTCATCCTAAAATTGCCCCAAGTCAAGCACGCTAAACTTTGGAGTTCTTATATGATGAGCTCCCGAAAAGAAGATGCACCTTCTTGATATGAGTAGTACATATGAAATATTTTAAGCCCTCCTCAACTATGTAGGCTCATACCTACACATTCTCAGAATCCCTCTCATTTCGGCACGGGATCGGTTCATTCATGTCTCCCTTTGCCTAGAGGCCTACCAGGAGCCGCTCATTGTCTGTGCAACCTCTTTGCACCGGCGATCACTCCCCGTCTCCTCAACCCCGAGCATCACATGCCCACCAGCTTCCGCTTGGTTTGTCCTCGAACCATACCATACTAAGAGAGGTCGGCTTTGATACCATTTATAACGACCCACTATATCAAGACTAGTCTTTTCACCGTGCTTATGTCCTCACTCACACGCACCCTGGGAAACTTCCTAGGGGGTCACCCATCCTAAAATTGCCCCAAGCCAAGCACTCTTAACTTTGGAGTTCTTATATGATGATCTCCCGAAAAGAAGATGCACCTTCTTGATATGAGTAGTACATATGAAATATTTTAACCCCTCGTAAACTATGTAGTCCTATACCTACACAGTTTCGGAATCTCTCTCATTCCGGCACGAGATCTGTTCATTCATGTCTCCCTCCGCCTAGAAGCCTACCAAGAGCCGCTTATTGTCCGTGCAACCTCTTGGGACCGGCGATCACCTCCCGCCTCCTCTGCCCCGAGCATCACAGCTTCTCTCCAAGGATTAGGGTGTGTGCTGACGCATAGGGGTCATTTGATTGCCTGTGCTTCCAGAACGCTGAAGACTCATGAGGAGAACTATCTCGTACATTATCTGGAGCTTTTAGCCATTGTATTTTCTTTGAAGATATGTCGTCATTATTTGTACGGTGAGAGATTTTAGATCTTCACCGATCATAAATGCTTGAAGTATCTGTTCACTCAGGCTGATTTGAACATGAAGTGACAACAATGGATGGATCTATTGAAGGACTATGATTGCGAGATCAAGTACCATCCACGATCTTTGATTCCAGTTACTGATTCCTATAGTTGCAAAGTGTACGTGAGTTCCCTTCGTACCAGCACAGTTTCACGAGTTGTGGAGGAATATTGTTTCTTAGGGTTTACATTCTGACACAAGAAAGAACAGTCAAACATTCCTGTTTCTTCAGTGTTTTCGATCCAGCCTTGTGTACTCGGATTAGAGAGGCGCAGATTGCTGATCCGAAGAAGCAGAAGTTAGCCCGATTGGCTCAGGATGGGAATACTTTTGGTTTTCATTCCCAGACTAATGGTCTGTTGTTTCTTTCCGGCTGTGTGGTAGTTCCTGATGATGCCGCACTGAGAGATGAGATTTTGTTGCAAGCTCACCGTAGTATATTCTCTGTTCATTTAGGTAGCATGAAAATGTACAAGGATTTGCGTACGAGATTTTGGTGGAAAGGAATGAAGCGTACCGTATATCAGTTCGTCTCTCGATGCCTTGTGTGTCAACAGGTCAAGGCAGAATTCCGATGACCTGGTGGATTGCTCCATAGCTTAGAGATTCCTAAGTGGAAGTGGGAGCATTTAACGATGAACTTTGTCATCCACTTTCCCGTGTCTTCTAAGAATTGGGATGCAATATGGGTTGTTGTGGATCGATTGTCGAAGTCCGCGTATTTTTTATCGTATAATCGGGACTTTACTTTCGATCGGATGACACGTCTACATGTGCAAGAAGTTGTTTGTCTGCATGGGATTCCACTGAGCATTGTGAGTGACAGAGATCCGAGGTTTACCTCTAGGTTTTGGGGTAGCTTCCAGCGTGCTCTTGGTACTACTTTGAGTTTGAGTACAACCTATCATCCGGAGACTAACGGACAGAGTGAGAGGACTATCCGTACACTCGAGGATATGCTTCAAGCGAAGATGATGGATTTTAGTCCAATGTGGCATGACCATTTGGCGTTGGTGGAGTTTTCTTATAATAACAGCTACTATCGCAGTATTGGCATGGCACCATTTGAGGCTTTAAATGGACACCGTTTTCGTACACCTTTGTTTCGGGATGAGGTCGGCGAGCGTCAGGTTGAGGATCCACAGTTGATTCAGCAGATGACTGATGCAGTGGATTTGATTCGTCAGAGGATTAAGACAGCCCGGGATCAATAGGAAAGTTACATGACCGCTTAATTCGTTATTTACTAGCAAGTGCACTAGGTCAAGTAATAGTAAGTGGCCAGAGAGTCTAAGTATCGATCTCACAGGAACTGTAGTCAATTCTCAAGAATTAATTATTTTACGTAATCTAGACAAAATCATAAAGAGCAATTTGATTTAAATAAAATAAGAATTTAAAATAAAAACGGCTTAAGAAATAAGAATTAAAATAGTTGAAAAGAAAATTTTAATTAAAACAAGACAACCAAGACACACGTAGGTACCAACAAATCATGTAACATGTAGCCAATTGAGGACTCAAATTTAATCTTAAATTACGGTGAATTCTCCTAACTTGTTAAAAGGTCTATTTCTAGAACAATCAAACCTATTCAAATATTTATGGATTAATTTTTCGTAATTCTAATCAAATTCAAATGCATGAAGAACTATGAGAATTCAGTTTTCACCTAAAATCGCACACTGAAACCGAATATTATTTATAGCTAATTTTATCATATGTCAATTATTAGAGTGATCGAAATCAATTCCTCATTTGTCAACTTGGAATCGATTAACATGCACGCGAATAATTGTCCAGATCATTTACAAGACAAATATAAATCTAATTATCAAAAAAATCAAATCAAATATGAAAAATCCCAAATAAACATCCAAGTTTTCTACATAAATTTATCCGGCCCAATCACGCCATCTTGGTTGAAAGAAAACTAATCAATAATTGAAAATATAATTCAAAAATAAAAATAAGAAAAAAGGAAGAAGAAATCCTGAAGAAGATGGAGCAGATCTCCAATCTCCAGGCCTCCTAACCGCCTCACAATCTCTTTGATGCGATCCCTTTAATCTGCTCTTTTTTTCCCTATTATTATGTCTTTGAAAGCCCACGAAATAAAGCTCGGAAAGTTAAAATTTTTAAATCCCAAAAATTCTGATTTTTGAGTTTGCGCGACTCCTCGCTTGAGCGGCAACAAGTTTTGCTCGAGCAAGCACACTTCTGTTTTACTTTTTTCAAAATCTCCCAAGCTCGCTCGAGCGGTAGAAAATCTCGCTCGAGCGAGCTGAATTTTCTACTGCGCGCAACGATTTTGAAAAATTCATATCTCGAGTTCTAGCCGTCAGATCGACCTGAAATTTGGACAGCAACTTCAAAAATATTGAACTTTATTTTGAACGATGGAGATCGGATTTGGATCTCTATAAAATTAAAATTGAATTTTTGACCAAGGTTGCTCCGTAATTCAATCTTTAAAAATCCATTTTCCTACAAAATTAACCCGGAGAGTGAAATGCACATATAAGCAATAAATCACATAAAAACACACATAAAACAATATGAGATCATATGAATGCATTCAAAATAGACATAAAATAATGCATACAAAATGCACTTATCAACACCCCCATACTTAAACATTGTTTGCCCTCGAGCAAGACATGTGACAAACAAACACACAACAAAAACAAAGTAGGAAAAATTCATGGGAACTAGCCTCCGAGAAGTCACATGCACCAGATAAAATCACACATGCTCTTGATTTTCCATAATACACCATCATTTTAGTGTGAACGTGTGTGTGTGCCATGTTATTACAGTTACATGCAACTTAACAAGAATCTGTTTTACGACTTCTTAGCGACCTATGACAAACCAGTGGAAATTTCACAATAAAGTGTCCCTTCCTCTCAACAACCTCTAACACAAAAACACCTCGCTTGAGATAAAATGCACCTCCGGATTTTACATCCGATTATTCTTAAGCCCCAATAATTACCCGCAAACTTAGCTATAACTAGGATAGGATTCGAATTTCAATCCACTCTTCTATAGCCCGGAAGGAGCCACAATCCCATTGATCCATCAAACTTAGCCAAGAACAAAGTAAT
This sequence comes from Henckelia pumila, assembly GCF_033568475.1. Taxonomy (NCBI): domain Eukaryota; kingdom Viridiplantae; phylum Streptophyta; class Magnoliopsida; order Lamiales; family Gesneriaceae; genus Henckelia; species Henckelia pumila. The sequence goes on from NC_133121.1 coordinate 194,286,098, forward strand.
TAGGATTTCAATTACTTGTCAATGACCCGGATGGAGTTAAATTTGTTTTCAAAAATTCATGTCAATTAAAAAATTTCAAAAATTTTGAGTGTGCCCAAGATCCTAAGTGTAATGTCAGAAAATCATTGAAATTCAAATGAAAAAATAAAGATCACTAAACACCTAATGCCGTGCAATGGTCTAACAGACACAAACTTCATCAATTTTATCGCTACAATTCACTGGTCGTCTAACATGAGTGCTTAAAAATATTCACGGTTCAACCTATGGTTTCTCATGTCAAGTCAAGAGCAAAAACAAAAAAGTTTTCCACAAAAATCATAACTTCATATCATCATCGGCTCCCATTCATTATCCTACTCAACACACATGCAAACAATTTACTAAAACGAACGAGATGCAAACAATTTACTAAAACGAACGAGATGCAAACAAACTAAAACATGACATATGCAACACAAACACAACACAAATAAAAACATAAACACTAGACTACCCCCCCCCCCCCCCACACTTATACAAAGCATTGCCCTCAATGATTTAGAACAATGAACAAAATGCAAAACGAACAACTGCAAACAAGACGAAAAAAACACAATGAAAACAAAAATAACACTCCCTTGGTTTATGATTCGTCCTCTTCCTCCATCTTGAAAATTTCACAGCAACTTTCCTTAGCGGGGCCACATACTGCACATATAAAAGAGACGGGTAAGGCATTGGATTGCAAAAGATAATATAAAAAACAAAAGAAGAATCAATAATAAAAAAATAAAGGAAAGAAAACACTGGGTTGCCTCTCAGTCAGCGCTAAGTTTATAGTCTACAGCCCGACTATGCAGAAACAACCATCAAAGAGCGGCTGCCGCCCATAGTTAGAATCATACGACTCTACGTATGGATTTTGATTTCCTATGCCCTCAAGCTTAGCGTGATATTGACATGGAAAGCTCACCGGTCCAAAAATACTCTCATGAACTGATTATTTTGGAAGGAGACTTCGAATATAGGCTGAAGCTCATCGAGGATGTAATACTGTTGAGTTGCCGTCAATGACAAGAACGTATCTTGTAATGGTGTGCATGTGAAGACCATTGACGAGATCAAATCTTTCACCTTGTATATTTCTTCCTCCTCCACTATCACTTTTGTCTCTTCTTCACATGAAAATTCCTCAAATAATATTTCATCATGATCTGACACAATTACTTCATTTTCTTGATAGATCTCAGAAAGTGGTTTTATAAAATTCTCAATCTGCTTATCCAAGAAACTCAGAGAGTTGATGTGGCTTTCTAAGAACTTATTTATCTCTGTTTGTTGTCGCACAATGTTCTCCAACTGAGCCACATAATCTTCAGAACGCTCTATACACTCTTCTTGAAGCTCAAATGGTTGGTTCGCAAAATTTTTGGAGTTGAATTCTGGAGGATACTTGTGACTCCAACCCTACAGTGAAGGATCACAATGCCAATGGTAGTCGAAATCTGTCATATCATTTAACAAGTGCATAGCACTATCGTAATCTCTGTGAAACAAGTGATTGCCAGTGGACAAAGCTCCATAATATACCCAACTTCTAGTTGGCTCATCCAAACCACCATAAAAAATCTGAACTAGAGTGTAGTTTGAAAAATCATGGTACCGAAATCTATCTGCTAAATAATTGAATCTCCGCCAAACAGCATAAAATGGTTCCGAGTATTGTTGGTCAAACCTTGTGAACACTTGTGATGATCCATCTCCAAGTACCTCACAAGTAAGAAAAAAAATATAATTAATAATGAAAAATTAAACAAATGCAAGAAAAAAAATTTCTAGCCTCAAGCAAATAATCTATCCTAATATTAACTGAACAGTCCCCGGCAACGGCGCCAAAAACTTGACCTCTTACTTCGGTATTTACTAGCAAGTGCACTAGGTCAAGTAATAGTAAGTGGACAGAGAGTCCAAGTATCGATCCCACAGGAACTGTGGTTAATTTTCAAGAATTAATTATTTTACTTAATCTAGACAAAATCATAAAGAGAAATTTGATTTAAATAAAATAAGAATTTAAAATAAAAACTGCTTAAGAAATAAGAATTAAAATAGTTGAAAAGAAAATTTTAATTAAAACAAGACAACCAAGACACACGTAGGTACCGAACAAATCATGTAATATGTAGCCAATTCAGGACTTAAATTTAATCTTAAATTGCGATGAATTCTCCTAACTTGTTCAAAGGTCTATTTCTAGAATAATCAAACATATTCAAATATTGACGGATTAATTTTTCGTAATTCTAATCAAATTCAAATGCGTGAAGAACTATGAGAATTCAGTTTTCACTTAAAATCGCACACTAAAACCGAATACTATTTCTAGTCGGTTTTACCATATGTCAATTATTAGAGTGATCGAAATCAATTCCACATCTGTCGACTTGGAATCGATTAACATGCAAGCGAACAATTGGCCAGATCATTCACAAGACAAATATAAATCTAATAATCAATAAAATCAAATCAAATCTAAAAAATCCCAAATAAACATCCAAGTTTTCTACATAAATTTGTCCGGCTCAATCACGCCGTCTTGGTTGAAAGAAAACTATTCAATAATTGAAAATATAATTCAAAAATAAAAATAAGAAGAAGAAAGGAAGAAGAAATCCAGAAGAAAATGGAGCACATCTCTAATCTCCAAGCCTCCTAGCTGCCTCACAATATCTTTGATGGGATCCCTTTAATCTGCTCTCTTTTCCCCTATTTATATGTCTTTGAATGCCCACGAAATAAAGCCCGGAAAGTTAAAATTTTTAAATCTCGAAAATTCTGAATTTTGAGTCTGCGCGACGCCTCGCTCAAGCGGCAACAAGTTTTGCTCGAGCGAGCACACTTCTGTTTTATTTGTCCAAAATCTCCCAGGCTCGCTCGAGCGGTAGAAAATATCGCTCGAGCGAGCTGAATTTTCTGCTGCGCGCAACGATTTTGAAAAAATTTATATCAAGTTCTAGCCGTCGGATCGACCTGAAATTTGGACAGCAGCTTTAAAACATCTTTAAATTTATTTTGAATGGTGGAGATTGGATGTGGGTCTCTATAAAATTAAAATTGAATTTTTTACCAAGGTTTCTTCGTAATTCATTCTTCAAAAATCTATTTTCCTACAAAATTAACCCAGAGAGTGAAATGCACATATAAGAAATAAATCACATAAAAACACATAAAAAAATATGAGACCATACGAATGCATTCAAAATAGACATAAAATAATGCACACAAAATGCACTTATCATTACGCTAGTACACATCACAAACCTTTGCATTTTGAGGTAGGAGAACATGTGTTTTTGAGAGTTCACCTTTCTGGAAGGTGATGAGATTCGGCCTCAAGGGAAAGTTTTTGCCGAGATTCACAGGTCTATTTGAGATTCTTGAGAAGATTGGTGATGTGGCCTATCGTTTAGCCTTGATGCGTTATCTTTCCAGCATTCATGATGTGTTCCACGTGTCTTTGCTGAGACAGTACGTGACGGAAGAGTTGCATATTTTGCATCCAAATGAGGTGCAGTTGGAGCAGGATCTGTTATATGAGGAGAGACCTCTCAGAATTCTTGACAGGAAGGACAAAGTGCTTCGCAACAAGAATATACCATTAGTGATGGTGCAGTGGCAGCGAAGAGGGACAAAGAAAGTGACTTGGGAAATGGAGAGCCGGATGCGTGCCAAGCATCCAGAGTTGTTAACTTTGTACTTTGTATTGTTCAGTTGTAATAAAGAACATTCGATTTGGTTTACGGTGTTTTCCTCAAAACCTAAATTTCGAGGACGAAATTTCTTAAGTGTGGGAGAATGTAGTAACTCGTACCCAAAATAAGATGATTAAGTGATTAATCATAATTAATTAAATAAAAATGTAAATGGCCGATCGAAAGCTAAGTTTTGAGGATCGAAAGCTCCGGTGTGATCGGACGGTCCGATCGAAGTTTGGATGCTCCGAACCCTGGCAGCAAGCTGTATGTGTGATGTCAGCAATGATGTCATCATGGTGACGTATGGGATGATGTCACTGATGGGACATCGGAGGCACCGATGTGCTGGCCAGATGCGTGGCAGCCACGCAGAGATCGGACGCTTCAAATGGGTAGATCGAAGGCTCCGATCTCGGCCTATAAATAGAGGGTCCGAGAGCTCATTTCAGCGCACCTCTTCCATTCTTATCCTCTTGCTTCTTAGTCCTTTTAGGCATTTTCTAGTCTCCTAGGCGTATCCTAGAGTTGACGAGGCGTTCCAAAGGGCGTAGCGGAGCTGTGTCCAAGTAGTGGGACATTCGGCAGCAGCGGGCTGACGACGGACGCAGGTATAGCTTTGGCTTCCTAAAAATATTTAGGAGCAAGTAATAGCTTAGTTAAGGCTTTTAGAGCTTAAATAGTGATGCATGGGTATTCTGCATTGTAGACGCAGTAGCGTGAACTTTTAGGCTTGGAACTAGAGCCGTGTACTAGGATTGACCTACGGTGATAGAGGTACGTAAGTGCTGACCGTGATAGCCGACATGATATATATGCTTACATGTTGCGTTTGTATGTACTTTGTATTCCATGTTTGACTGCTTTAGCACATGCATATTTCATATATGGGACTGCATCTCGTTAGAGGTGAGTCGTGAAAGTTTCCATACGAGGGTGATTCTTCCCTATGGATTCGGGTCAAGTGAGAGGAGGCTCAGCCCCATGTTTTGTCTATCATTGGGAGAGGCCGCGACGGCGGAGTAGATGGTACAGTGATAGGTGTATTTTATACCCAGCGGAGTCGCTTGATAAGTGTATTTTATACACTTAAATTAATTATGATTTTTATTGTTAATTGTTTGTTTCGAAAAGATTTATGCGTTGTTTTGTTGTTTGTGTGGATGTAGGAAAGTTATGGAGATTTTGTGGAAAGAAGAAGAAAAATGAAAAAAGAAGCTGTAAAGAAAATAAGAAGAATAAAAGAAAAGGAAAAAGGAAATAGAAAAGGAAAAGAAAGAAAGTGCAGCGCTTAAACTAAGCGCTATTGAGAAAAGAAGAAGCGCTATCGCGCTTGTTGATGGGCTATCACACTAGTTTTGATGAGAGTGTGAGAGTTAAGTTAGAGGCTTATGCGCGCCTGCGCATAATTTTGAGCGCTCGCCCCGTCGCTGAAGATCAGAGTTTTAATTGTTTCGAGCAAGGAAAGTTTTTATTATTTTGGGATTTGCATTGGCTTTTATCTGGAACATATAAAAGGAATTGAAGTCAGACAATTAGGGGAGCCTCCACACGCACTTATCAGAGAAAAAGATATGTGGGAGATTGATCGTGAGAATTTTGAAGAGGAATTTGTGCTTAATTGAAGAAAAAATACAGAGATCGATCGACTGGACACAAAAGACCGATGACGGATTTTTTTTCTATCTTTTATTTATTTAATTATGATTTGATGTTTATTTTTCTGAACATGAATTATTTTTATCAGAATTTTATTATGAACTAAATTTTTAGAGTCTAGAGGTCAGATGGAACCTAGTGTAGACATTTTCATGAACTTTTGATTTTATTGAATTGAGTTCGTCTAAATTAATTGTGTTTCTAGAATTGAATGTCTTTTCAATTACCTGATCAATAATTGAATTGTAATATTTATTTGAAATCTGGCACTCGGGAGAGGGGATTTTGAATAGGACCAATAGAAATAACACTGTTAATTATTTATATAACTCGAGAAAGAATATAACTTTAACAAAGGTTTAAAAAGAAATTGTTTTGCATAGATCACTGCAAGTAGATTCTTAATATGGATATTGGAATTGAACTGTAGTTGATATAATCTATTTGTTGATCGGGAGAGGGAAATAGAATAATCTAAGTGTTCTTGGTTATTAATTGACTGGAATTCATGAAAATCAATTAATTAGGAGTGATTGTTGTCGAAACCAGGCGAAATATAAACCTCTAGACCATTTTTACCTTGATTGATATTTCTCTGAGAATTATGTGTGTGCTACTAAAAATCCATTGCTTATTTTTTATTTTCTGCAAATCATTCAAATATTAATTTTCTAGATAAAGTTTAGACTATTTTAATTACAAGTACTATATAATTTCATTTTACTCCTCGTGGGTTCGACACTCATCATTATATTAAAACTTGACACCGTGCACTTGCGGGCACAAAATTACGCAACAAGTTTTTGGTGCCGTTGCTGGGGAGTAAATTTTGATTTTATTTTAGTCTTGTTACCAATTAGTCTAGATTTTAATTTAGAGTTTTTTTATTTTAATTTAAGTTTCTAATTGATATATTTTATTCGTTATTGCAGTTCATGCGAAGATCTCAAAGTGCGAATTCTCTAATTCTTTATCCGAAGATCAAACAAACTGCACGTGCTTTGAGAAGAGCGTGAAGAGAAGAAATTGATATAATGGCTGAAGATAATGCAAATCAAGCTCCCCTGGTGTCAATCAGAGATCACTTCCGGCCGACGATCCTGGCTCACTATTCTGGAATCGCTCGAGGGACTATCAATGCCAATAAGTTTGAGCTCAAGCCGGCTTTGATCAACATGGTTCAGCAGAACCAGTTTAATGGGATTTCAACTGCCGATCCTCATCTACACCTACGCACTTTCTTTTAAATAACTGATACGGTAAAAATGAACGGTGTTTCTGAGGATATTATACGTTTACGCTTGTTTCCTTTTTCTCTCAGGGATCAGGCAAGGAGTTGGTTGCAGTCATTGCCGCTAGGGAGCATAACTACTTGGGAGGACATGGCTGTGAATTTTTTAGCGAAGTACTTTCCATCGGACAAATCCACCCAATTGAATATTGAGATCAACACCTTTCATAAGCATGATTCTGAACATCTCTATGAGGCATGGGAAAGGTACAAAGAGTTAATTAGACGTTGTCCTAACCATAATTTTGCAGACTGGGAGCAAATCGAGTTGTTCTATAATGGGCTGAATGCGCCTACAAGGATGTCTGTGGACTCTGCTTCTGGTGGTACCATCTTTGCTAATGACTCTGTACAGGCCTTTGATATGTTGGAGCAAATGACGATCAATAGCTTTCAATGTCCATCTGAGCGTATGGGTGTCAAGAAGCCTGTGGGAGTGTATAGCATTGATCCTCTTACATCTATCACTGCCCAATTATCTGCATTGACAACGCAATTAGCTGCCTTGAATAAAGTGAGTGTTGCAGAACCAGCAGGTGTTCCGGGTGCAATGGACGAATCTCATCATTCTGAACAAGTGCAGTACATAAATCAAAGAGGTTATGGAGGCTACATAGGTAATCCTGTTCCCAATACTTATCACCCTAGTTTGCGAAATCATGAAAATTTTTCTTACGCTAACAATAACAATGTGTTGAATCCTCTGGGGTTCATTACAAATAAGGGTGAATGTAAGAAATCGTTGGAGGATGTTATTAGTACGTTTGTGCAGGAATCGAGCAAAATTGACAGGTTAGAGATGCATGTGGCCAACATGGGCGTTGTGCTTCAACTCATGTAGACTAGCATTGGGCAGCTGACAAATGCCTTGAAAGATAACAACAGAGGCCAGTTTCCAAGAAACACAGAGGTAAATTCGAAGGAGCAGTGTAATGCTATCATGTTGAGGAGTGGGAAGCAAGTGGATAATGAAGAAGGCAAACCTGAGAGCAAGACGTCTGAAAAAGCTGCAGTTCAAGAGAAGAAAGTCGAGGAGAAGGAGATTGAACCTGAGCAAAAACCGATGTACAAGCCTCCACTTCCATATCCCCAAAGGTTCAAGAAGAACACTCTTGATGAGAAGTTCTCCAAATTCTTGGAGATTTTCAAGAATATTTATATCAACATCCCATTTGCTGATTCTTTGGAACAAATGCCGAACTATGCAAAGTTCATCGAGGAGGTGATGTTCAAGAAAAAGAGGCTGCATGAGAATGAAGTGGTCAATAATCTAACTAAAGAATGCAGTGCCGTGCTACAAAAGAATATGCCACAAAAGCTTAAGGATTCAGGGAGTTTTACTATTCTTTGTTCTATTGGTGGATCTCATATTACTACTGCATTATGTGATTTAGGGGCCAGTATTAATTTAATGCAATTTTTTGTTTACAGGGCATTGGATCTTGGAGAGAGGAAGTCGACATCGATCACTCTGTAGTTGGCAGATAGAAGCATCAAGTATCCACGAGGTATCGTAGAAGATGTACTCATCAAGGTGGATAAATTCATCTTTCCAATGGATTTTGTGATTCAGGATATGGAAGAAGAGCACGCCACACCATTGATTTTTGGGAGACCATTTTTGGCTACGGCGGATGCAAAAATTGAAGTGAAGAAGGGCAAATTTTTGATGGGTGTGGAGTGCAAACGGGTGATTTTGAACATATTCATGAAAGCACCTAACCCACCCATTGAAGAATTATGTATGATTTAGCCGATTGTGAAGCTAGAGGTTTGTCAAAGAGTTGATATTGAAGTTGAATCCTCAGAGAAGAGAGAGCCAAGTTCACCAAAGAATAAACCACGAAAAAGAACGCTAAATTTAAAAGGCGGTTTGTAGAATATATTTGGCGTGTGAAAGGGAAAGGAAAGATCGTCTAATACCAGTGAAAGTCGGGATGACGACTCTAAACCAAGCGCTATTTGGGAGGCAACCCAAATTTTTTTGTGTTATTTTATTTTTATTTCATTTTATTTTTATCTAATTTATGCTTGAATTTCTAATTTTTGTTAATTAGTTAATTTATTATTTTTGAATGCATTATTGATAATTTTGGAGGCCTAATATTAAAAAAAAAATTTGAATTTTTTTCAGGATTTTGGAAGTTCAGGCCGCAGCTCATGCACGCCCGCACAAGATTGTGAATCAGAAGTTCATGTGCGCTCGCTCGTGATCTAGTCCGTGCCCGCGCTCCCATTATGCTTCACTGATTTACAAGAGTGCCACTCCATGCGTAATCGCGCAATCTAACAACGCAAGAAAGAAGCACTATCGCGCACTCAAACCGCGCAATCCATGCGCGAATGAGCTTCCCAATCGTGCATCCCCAACCGCGCTTAATTATGCGCAAATGCGCACACCAAGGGCACCAACTCAAGCGCAAACGCGCATCTCAACAGCGCATCTTAAGCGCAATCGCGCATCTGAAAGGCTCTAATTCACGCGGAAATATATTTGCTTCAGAGATTAAATTAGGCATTTAATTTCTCTTTACTCGCAGCTCTCGCACTTTCATGATTAAATCCATACAAGTTCTTGCCTCTATAAATCTTCGGATCAACCAAGTTATCTCTAGGATTTGGGATTTAATCTTCGTCTCACAAGGCCGAGCATCTCAGACTTTGTCCTCTGATGCATATACGCTCAAACAGGGATTTATAAGGGGTCGTTTGGAGGGTTTTTTAAGATTCTTGTATACGGTAAAAAGCTCAAATTTATTTATTCTCAATTCAAGTCGTGTTCAATTTGTGACTTGAGAAGTTGATTTCTGCGATTTTTGTGGTGTTGTGAACGGGTGATGCTCGTGTATTTGGAGATCATTGAATTATCGCACGCCAAGTGTTTGATGAATTGTCTGGGATATCTTTGTGCTTGAACGTGGTTGTGAATTGTATTTGAGACCGTGGTAATTTGATTTGATTTGTATTGAATTGTTGAGTTATAATACCGCCAAAAACTAAAAGAAAGGGAGCACTTTCTTCGTCCTCTGATGCCCCGTATGATCGACACCGATTTTGGAATGCCACAGTAGCTGGGTACTATGTTGAGTTGATGGAGAAGGGAATACAAAAAGAAAGGTGAATGAGCTTGAGAGAGTATGATGCGCCAGCATTAATTGAAGCCAGGAGGAGAGGATGACAGTCATTTGTACGGAGTCCACCGGAGGCTGTTATATCTTTGGTTCGTGAGTTTTATTCCAATTTAATGATCAAAGATGTGAACCTTCAAGTCAGAGTTCGAGGAAAATTAGTGGCTTTTGACAAAAACACGATTAATACTCTTTATGGCATGCCAAATTTTGAAAATGATGAATATCAGGTATTCAAGAGTGGTCCATACCTTGATGATCTTGTACTTCAGACTTTGTGTCATGATGGGGCGGAATGGAGGAGAAATGCAAAGCAAGAACCTATTACATTTTCATCTATCTTTCTTCGAAGAGAAGCAAATAACTGATATGAGTTTGTGGCTCCCAGCATGTTGCCATCTGGGCATACATCAGATGTGACTAGAGCTAGAGCTGGTCTTGTGTACTGCATTGTGATGAGAAAATCTATTGATGCTGGTAGGGTGATTCAGGAGTCTATTATTGCTGCTGTTAGGGGATCATCGACCAGCAATATGCCCCACTCGTCTTTGATTACAGAACTTTTCCAGAGCACCAGTGTTGTTTGGGATGATACAGAGCAGCTTCTTGAGATTCGAGGTCCCATAAAAATTATCGATGCATTGAGACGAGATAAGAAGAAGAAGGCAGAATGTACTTCTGAACAGTCAGCGGAACCACCGCAGCTCTGAGCCACTACCACACTTTGAGCCAGCACCTCCTCATTTGGAAAGACCTATGTCATTACCGTCGCATCCCGCCCTTGAGTATTCTGCTCCGGATGATTCTATGGTCGTGCTTGCTCAGATGAAGAAGCAGTGGAAGATGATTCGAGAACATATGACATATATGCATGATTTCACTACAGCTCTCTCCCAGAATTATCCTCCCACAGTTGTGCCCTGTCCACCTCCTCCACAGTGGTCGCCTGATGATGATACTGCTGATGTTGCACCTTCTTTCCATGGAGATGAGGATGATGATGCCGAGTCCTGATGCTCGGTACCTGAGGTATTTGTCATTTTCTCTTGTTATTGATTAATCATTGAGGACAATAATGTTAATAAGTTTGGGGGGGTGAATAATCATTTTTGCATATCTGATGTCTGAAGTTGAAGTTGTTGAGGTTAGAAATTGAATTTTTATGATGAGATATATTTGATATAATATTGTTGATTTGTGTTTGGCCTATGATGATGAATGAGGTAAAAATAAAATTTTAAATATAGTGTTGGTGAAATTTTTCTTGAGTTCTTACAAAAATATGCACTATGCCATGATTGTCTAAACCCTAGTGATTAGAGATACTTTGTGATTTTGTGAGTGAATTAGATTATTTGATTCTTAACTTTGGTTATTTATACTTAAAACTGAGGTAGACTTCTACGAGCTTAGTGATGATTTAGGCAATAAATTAATAATAACTCCATCCGGGTCATTAATGAGGAATTGAAATCCTAATTCCCTTGTCCTTGGCTAAGTATGCGGATTAAATGGGGTTGCGAAAAAATTAAAAAATCAATTTTTGAAAAATTTAACAACTCCATCCGGGCTTGGAAAGTGTTTGAAATTCTATTCATTGTTCCATGGCTAAGTTTGCAGGAAAAAAAATAATGGGGTTGATGTTCCATCCGGGCTATAGACGAGGGGATTAAAATTTGAATCATATCTTTAGTTATAGCTAAGTTTGTGGATAAAATGGGGCTAAAAAAACTGGATGAAAAATCCGGTGATTTTATGAAAAAATAATAATAAATATGAAATAACTTGAAAAATCCTTTTGATCTTAGTTAGTAGAAATTGAACTTGGTGGATAATGTCTTAAATCTAGAGAGCGGATTTGATGATTCTATAAAAAGGAACTTGTTACATTAGTGGATCGAAAGCTAGGTGGATAGACAGGATTGGTAATTCACACACGCACGAGAACTCTAAAGAAATTTAACTGTACATGCATTAATTGTTGGATATCGGAGGCCAGTTGGTTTGATTAATTAATTTTATCTTTCTTGGTGTGATGTTGGTTTGTTTTGATAGTTTTGCTCGGAACTAGAAAATATTTAAGTTTGGGAGAATTTGATAAGCGTATTTTATATACATAAATTAATTATGATTTTTATTGTTAATTGTTTGTTTCGAGCAGATTTATGCGTTGTTTTGCTGTTTGTGTGGATGTAAAAAAGTTATGGAGATTTTGTGGAAAGAGGAAGAAAAATGAGAAAAAAAAGTTGTAAAGAAAATAAAAAGAATAAAAGAAAAGGAAAAAAAATAGAAATGGAAAAGAAAGAAAGTACAGCGCTTAAACTAAGTGCTATTGAGAACAAAAGAAGCGCTATCGCGCTAGTTTTGATGTGAGTGTGAGAGTTAAATCAGAGGCTTATGCGCACCCGCGCATAATTTTGAGCGTCCGCTCCGTCTCTGAAGATCAGAGTTTTAATTGTTTTGGTCAAGGAAAGTTTTTATTATTTTGGGCTTTGCATTGGGCTTTTATCTGTAACATATAAAATGAATTGAAGTCAAACAATTAGGGGGAGCCGCAACACGCACTTATCAGAGAAAAAGATTTGTGGGAAATTGATCGTGAGAATTTTGAAGAGGATCTGTGCTTAATTGAAGAACAAATACGGAGATCGATCGACTGGACACAGAAAACCGACGACGGATTTGTTTTCTATCTTTTATTTATTTAATTCTCATTTGATGTTTATTTTTCTGAACATGAATAAATTTTATCATAATTTTATTATGAACTAAATTTTTAGAGTCTAGAGGTCAGATGGAACCTGATGTAGACACTTTCATGAATTTTGATTTTATTGAATTGAGTTCGTCTAGATTAATTGTGTTTCTAGAATTGAATGTCTTTTTAATTACCTGATCAATAATTAAATTGTAATATTTATTTGAAATCTGGCACTCGGGAGAGGGGATTTTGAATAAGACCAATAGAAATAACATTGTTAATTATTTATATAACTCGGGAGAGTATATAATTTTAACAGAGCTTTAAAAAGAACATTGTTTTGCATAGATCACTGCAAGTAGATTCTTAATATGGATATTTGAATTGAACTGTAGTTGATATAATCTATTTCTTGCTCATTAGAGGGAAAAAGAATAATCTAAGTGTTCTTGGCTATTAATTGATTGGAATTCATGAAAATAAATTAATTAGGAGTGATTGTTGTTGAAACCAGGTGATATCTAAACCTCTAGAACATTTTTACCTTGATTGATATTTCTATTAGAATTGTATGCGTGCTACTAAAAATCCATTGCTTATTTTTTATTTTATGCAAATCATTCAAATATTAATTTTCTAGATACAGTTTAGACTATTTTAATTACAAGTACTAGATAATTTCATTTTACTCCACGTGCGTTCGACACTGTATTCATCATTATATTAAAACTTGACACCGTGCACTTGCGGGCATAAAATTATGCAACATCGCTCTTTGAAACGGTATTGTGTATTCGTTGGCGCCCCTGAGAAGACTGTTTTACCAGGGTTTTAAAGTCACTTGTGTGCTTCATATTTGTTTATATATCATTACTTCCGTATTGAGTGTAGTCGCTCACGTCCAGTGTTTTCTGTATGTCTGGACACCCATTCGACGGGGTAGGTGTAGGTGCAGGTAGTGCGCCTAGAGACTCGGAGTAGTCGACGACCTGAGAGACATCAGTGAGTAGCTGTTAGAAATTTTTATATTCGATTGGGTTGTACTATTGGAGTTATTTAGCCGGTTGTATTCTGTCGGTTAGCATACTTATGCTTTCCGTAGTGTATTCTGATTAGTGTTATGGCATGCTTAATTATGCTCTGATTATGTAGTAGCCCGATTCAATTCCACAAGATTAAGTGATTTTAAACATGTTAAAAAATGACATATAATTTTAAAAGTGTCAAAACATGTTTAAGGATTCATTATTTGGTGAAAATAAGTGAAACATCAGATCCAAAACATCCAAAAATGGTAGAAAGTGTCCCGGGGGTCTCAAACAATCCAAAAACAGCCAAACGAGTTCGGAAGGCCCAAAGTAGTTCGAAGCATGCGGACCAGTTCGAACCGTCCGAACTCAGCAAATTCCAGGTGTCAAAAGTGGCTTGAACAAGTGGCAGTTCGGACCATTCGATCCCAGTTCGGACCGTCCGAACTCACCGCCAGATTGAGGTGTCAGAATGCACTCTACACGTGAAATTCATGCCAGGATCGGAGCCTCGGAACCCAGGCCTATAAAAAATGGTCTGAGGCTCTCATTTTGAATGTCAAATTTCCTCTCCTCTCCTGGTAATGGCTCTATTTTAAGGGCTTCAGGGACTATTTCTTTAAGTGTTGGAGTAGGAAATAGTATTTTTATTGCGGACAGTGTCCGCAGTAGCAGCCAGGTGGCGGAGCTCTGGCGAGGCATCCAGGGGTCGTCGCTAGGCTATGCCCAGGCTCTGGGGCATGCGACATCAGCGTGCTGACGACGGACGAAGGTTTGGCTTTGGTTCTCTATAGTAGATAGGGAGTATGCTATAGTTTAATTAATGCTTTTAGATCCTAGTAGGTGATGTTTGGCATGCTAGGTAATGCATGGTTATTTATGTTGTAGTGCTGCATAGTAGGCTTGGACCTAGATGGGAGCTTCTAGGATCTACCTTAGTAAAGTACGGAAGTATTATTCGAGATATCCAGATTGAGTATGCATGTATTATGTGTTTGCATGGATTATGTGATTTCATGTTTTATATGCCTTTATATACAACATGTCATGACTATATGTTGCATACATGAGCATATTGATCCTTTACCTTAGAGTTATCCTGTAGTAAGGTGCTCACCCTAGGAGTTTGTGGATGGTTGGATACGTAATTCTTGTGTCAGGTCACCGTGATGGTTGGACACATGTACTAGTATCAGGTCATCATTATCCACTGGGTATATGAGCCACCTCGTAAGGCGATGACGCAACGTGCTATATACCCTGGGCTCGGTCTATGAGCTAGTTTCTTGACCTGAGTGTCTTGGTACTTAGTTCATTTGCATTCATTCGCATATAATAGTGTATACTCATACTCTCGTATTGAGCATGTTAGGCTCACTTTCGGTTATTTTTTGTTGGCTGGATGCCCTATTCGAAGGGGCAGTTGCAGGTAGTTCTCCCGGAGATAGGGAAGTTAGGTGGTGACCAAGTCTAGATAGCAGGGTTACTTGGTATTTGACGTCCTTTAATTCCGCAGTTACTCTGATTAAGATTATTTTATTGAATAATTGCATGCTTAAGTTCTGATTAGTAGGTGGTCACGGTGCGGGTCACTATATTTATGGTATCAGAGCATGCAATAAGATTTTTTGGGACATAGTATTGATTTTGGGTTATCCTTGTAGGATTAAAAGTTGGATTCGATGACGATATCAGTATCAGGAATTGGAATAACAAGATTTCTAGGCTTTTCCAAGATCGTCATTGTCAACGTTGGCAGCAGATGTTCGTATTATGTGGATCCCAGCAGGATGGAGCTGGAAGAGAAGATCCAGTTTTCAACGTCAGGTGCTTCTCAGGGTTGAATGCAATGTGTGACATGTAGTCATCCATTCGACTTCGACCAAGGAAGCCACCCCGGAAGACTCTTCACTAGTAGTTGGAGAGATTGTCAGAAGAATCTTGTCTCATCTACCAGATTAGAAACCCAACAATATTAGAAGGATCCGGTAGATTAGCAAGATTTTATTCTTTTAGATCTTGCAAGGTAGAAGGTTTGCTGACATGAGTGGCAGACAGGAAACTTCATGTTCAAGATCAGTAGACGGAATGAAAGATTTCTGCAAGAGTTTAAATATTGTATTTTGTTGTAAACAGTATTTCAGTTGTAATCAGATGTATTAAAGATTTCAGTATTTGATGTACTCAGTTATTGTTGTATTGTACATCTTTCAGTGTAATCCTTTGATTAAGTTATGTATTACATGTGATTTTAATAAAGATTGTATTAGAACCTGGATTGGTGGTTCAAGTGTTGTAATCTTTGAGATTAACTTAGTTATTTTGAATAAAAGATTGATCATTGTTTAAATGAGTACTTGGGATTTTGTATGTTTTCAATGAATAGTTCTAGATCTTTTACCTAGAATATTCTAGTAAGCCAAGTCTTTTTCAGGGATGATGTGACTCATCAGGACCCAAGAATGTTTGTTCTAGACAGATTTTCTTAGGACAGTTGGCTGTTTTGATCTTTTTAGGTTGTTACCTAGTGATGATGGATTTTCATCAGGATGACAGGCTAAGAAATACCAAGAGTTGGGGACTGTAATCAGGACTAGACGTGAGAAAGCGCGACCCTTAGTCGGTATTACTCTGGAATTTTTCATACTTCATAGGTTGTTTTGGAGCCCTTTGTGCTCCAGAGACTATTTAGGGGAGGCTAATCAGTCTGGGGATTTTGGCAACAGTCACAACAAGGTATAGCTTTGAAAATTGGATAGATACCAGGTGTGGTATCAGGATTTAGTTATCGTCTATTAAGGATACAGATGTCTCGTTGTCAGAAAAGACTTGGAATAGATTTTCCTTGACAATTAATTGTTCTAAGTAGATAATTTTTGATCTTGATTTATGATTTTGGGATTTAATCCAAGAGATTAGTTGAATTGATATTCAACAGTATTTAATTATCAGATGCTTGCAAACTTGGGATTTGAGTTGTGCCTCTGCAGAGAATTTTCCTTGACCAATGATTTTGGTCCAAATAGGAATGTTGCATAGTAATAGAGACTCAGGGATGAGTTATGCCAGGATGCTGATGACTGTCGGGTTTCGAGATGGTATAGTAAGTGCAACCTTATGCCGGTGTACTTTGGAATGATTTTGTTCCATTGTGGCATTTTAGGAAGACTTACCTCAGTCTTGTTGTATGTGCAGTCATAGAAATGGGTATAACTATCAGAAAAGTATTCAGAATTTATTTGAGTCTTCTAGAATTATACTTGGTGCTGGATTAGTGCCAAGGGAATGTGGTGAGTTATCATCTGACTTCATCAGAAATACAGATACTGATTTTGTGGATAGAATAGTCTTGTAAAGGATTCCTTGACAAGGGTATATTCTGGACGGATAGTTTTTATATGTTACTGGGGGAGAACCAGGAGGTTTTACCAGTATTGTCTGATTCTATCAGAGGTATAATTAGTGATCAGGGTCTTGATTACGAGATGAATAGGAAATTCTAAGTAATGAATTTACTTAAGTAAGTTTCCTTGTAAGAATTGGAATTTTATTGATGGGTTATCAAGCAAAGATGAGTTTTATCAGGACACTGTGATGACTTATACTGGGAGACGTGAACTATGATCATTGCAACAGTTACGTTAAAGTATATTTGTTGTCAGTTTGATTAGCTTGAAAAGATACTCAATTCTATTGACAGATTTCATGAGCCTGCTAAATTACAGCATGGATACTACAATATAAGAATTCACTTGGATAGTGGAAAGATGAGCACTTAGGTATTCATGTGTGTGTTTTGAAATTGTCAGTTAAAATGGTGCAAGTTTGGTGCCAAGTGATTTTTGCAACTATTTGTATGAGATAGATAAAGATGTTATATCCCCGTGATGGGGGAGGTAAATATTATTATGTCGAAAGAACGATTGGAATTGTTCACTTTTTGGTAGACTGATAAGATGAGTACAGTACTCAGGAATGTTTTGCAGTAATTCTGGGACTTCAGTGTCAGAAATTTATCTAGCAAGCATTTGAATTTTAATGGATACTAACAGGATAGCATCAAGTGTTTAGACATGGAAAAAGGACAGCAGCTGAGATCTAAGGTTGTCAGATCCAGTGGGATTTTTGTCACCAATTTTTCGGGATGTCTATTTGATGCGTTAGGTCATTGATAAGTTAGATTCGATGAGATCGATTCAGGGGATTTGCTAGGTTGTATTGGTTTTAGGACTTTTCCAAAGTGGGATGAAACAGTTTTGTTCATCTAGTAGCGCAAGTCAGAATTCAACAAGAAATTATTATCCGTGATAGGATAATCAGTATTTTCATTTTCAGGTGTTATCTCAAGTTATGAGATAGATGTCATTATAAGTGATACTAATTGACTTTTGATTAAATAAGAATATTAGTATTGATATCTCCAAGAATAGAACCTAAAGGGTTCAAGAAATCAAGAATTGAGGACAACGATGTTGACACAGGTGTTATGACAAGTGTTAGTCATAAAGTATGAGAATCATTTCGGTGTACAAAGATTTGCGTACGAGATTCTTTCTGGTGGAAAGTAATGAAGAAAAGTGTGTATGAGTATGTTTCTATATGTTTGGTGTATTAGTAGGTCAAGGCAGAACACCGAAGACCTGGAGGATTGCTTCACGGTTTATTCATTCCTGAGTGGAAATGGGAGTTGATCATGATGGACTCCGTGACCCATTTACCGGTGAGCTCGAGGAATTGTGATGTTATCCGGGTTGTAGTGGACCGACTCACCTATCAACACATTTTATTCCTTATAACCGAGACTACAGTTTTGACAGGATGGCACGGTTGTACATCCAGGAGATTGTTCGATTGCACGGAGTGCCTGTGAGAATAGTCAGCGATCGAGATCCCAGGTTTACATCCAGGTTTTGGGGGAGTCTTCAACGCGCTATGGGTACTAATCTTAGCTTGAGTACAACATATCACCCAGAGACTGACGGACAGTCAGAGCGCACGATTCGTACTCTTGAAGATATGTTGGGAGTATGTTCTTTGGACTTTGGTCCAGCTTGGCAAGATCAGTTGCCATTGATTGAGTTTGCGTAACACAAAAGTTATCATCGCAGTATTGGGATGGCTCCGTTTGAGGCGTTGTACGGGCGACAATGTAGTACTCCACTGTTCTGGGAAGAAATGGGAGAGCGACAGATAGAGGGACCAGAGTTAGTCCAACAGGCAGCTTATATTTTTGGACATATCAAGAAGAGGATTAAGACTAAGCAGGATCGGCAAGCTAGCTATGCGAATGTTAAAAGCAGACCTTTGCAGTTTGAGGTGGGCGAGAAGGTGTTCTTGCGAGTTTCACCTTTCCGCAGGATTTGAGATTTGGTCTCAAGGGTAAGCTATCTCATAGGTACATTGGTCCATTCGAGATTCTGGAAAGTGTTGGAGATTTAGCTTACAGGTTAGCTTTACCACCGTATTTTTCTAATATCCACGATGTGTTCCATGTTTCACTGTTACGATGGTATGTGGAATATGAGTCTCATATCTTACAGCCGTCTGAGGTACAGTTGGACTTGGATTTGACATACGTGGAAATATCTTTGCGTATCATAGGTCTCAAAGATAAGGTGTTACGCAACAAGACCATTCCTCTTGTTCTAGTTCAGTGGCAGCGTCGAGGCACTGAGGAGGCCACTTGGGAACTTGAAAGTCGTATGCGTACAGATTATCCAGAATTGTTTTAAAATTGTTGTACTTCAGTTATATCTTGTAAATGTTCAGTTTGAATAAATAGAAATTTTTATTCAGTTTATATCTGCATTCAGTACTTAAGATTATTCGAAGACAAAATATCTTAAGTAGGGGAATAATGTAGTAGCCCGGTTCAATTCCACAAGATTAAGTGATTTTAAACATGTTAAAAAATGACGTATAATTTTAAAAGTGTCAAAACATGTTTAAAGAGTCATTATTTGGTGAAAATAAGAAGAAAATCAGATCCGAAACGTCCAAAAATGGTAGAAAGGGTCCCGGGGGTCTCAGACAGTCCAAAAACAGCCAAACGAGTTTGGAAGGCCCGAAGTAGTTCGGAGCATGCGGACCAGTTCGGACCGTCCGAACTCAGAAAAGTTCAGGTGTCAAAAGTGGCTTGGACAAGTGGCAGTTCGGACCGTCCGAACTCACCGCCAGATTGAGGTGTCAAAATTCACTTTACACGTGGAATTCATGCAAGGATCGGAGCCTCCGAACCCAGTTCGGACCGTCCAAACCCAGGCCTATAAAAAAGGGTCCGAGGCTCTCATTTTGAATATCCAATTTCCTCTAATCTCCCGGTAATGGCTCTATTTTAAGGGCATCTGGACTCTTTCTTTAAGAGTTGGAGTTGGAAATAGTATTTTTATAGCGGACAGTGTCCGCAGTAGCAGCCAGGCAGCGGCGCTCTGGCGAGGCGTCCAGTGGTCGTCGCTAGGCTATGCCCAGGCTCTAGGGTATGCGACATCAGCGGGCTGACGACAGAAGAAGGTATGGCTTTGGTTCCCTATAGTAGATATGGAGTAGGCTATAGTTTAATTAAGGCTTTTAGAGCCTAGTAGGTGATGTTTGGCATGCTAGGTAATGCATGGTTATTTATGTTGTAGTGCTGCATGGTTGGCTTGGACCTAGATGGGAGCTTCTAGGATCTGCCTTAGTAAGGTACGGAAGTATTATTTGAGATATCCAGATTGAGTATGAATGTATTATGTGTTTGCATGGATTATATAATTGCATGTTTTATATGCCTTTATATACAGCATGTCATGACTGTATATTGCATACATGAGCATATTGAGCCTTTATCTTAGAGTTATCCTGTAGTAGGGTGCTCACCCTACGAGTTTGTGGATGGTTGGATACGTAAGTCATGTGTCAGGTCCCGTGATGATTGGACACATGTACTAGTATCAGGTCATCATTATCCAATGGGTATATGAGCCACCTCCTGAGGCAACGACGCAGCGTGCTATATACCCTGGGCTCGGTCTATGAGCTAGTTTCTTGACCTGAGTGTCTTGGTACCCAGTTCATTTGCATTCATGCGCATATAATAGTGTATACTCATACTCTCGTACTGAGCATGTTAGGCTCACTTCCGGTTATTTTCTGTTGGCTGAATGCCCTATTCCATGGGGCAGTTGCAGATAATTCTCCCGGAGACGGAGAGGTTAGACGGTGACCAAGGCTGGATAGCAGAGTTGACCACTAGGATTTGCTTACTTGGTATTTGACTTACTTTAATTCCGCAGTTACTCTGATTAAGATTATTTTATTGATTAATTGCATGCTTAAGTTCTGATTAGTAGGTGATCATGGTACGGTCACTACATATTAGGCAGTGGATCCAGGTTGGGTCGCTACAAAATTCGTTAAATAAGAATGAGAAAAACAAGCAAGAACTAGCTATCTTAAATATGATTTTCTTGAAATTTTCAATAGTGTTCTTCTTGGTTTTGATCGATTTCTGAAATTTTGGTTGATGATTTTGGTGCACATCCAATACCAATTGATTTCTGGGTGGAAGATGAGTGATGGGTAGAAATTTATGAATTTTTGGACAAAGGTTGGTATTTTTTCCTTGAAATTTCCTCACTTTCCTCTCACTTGCATTCAACTTTCTCTTATTCTCTTCTCCCAACTTTTCTCCCTCTAGCCTCACGTTTTTGGCTGAAATTTCTGATTCAATTGACATCTAAAGAGACCTATCTATGGCAGGAATTTCATCCTTTTGATTTATAAGAGAATGACAAGTGTTTATTAACTTTTTGTTGTCCAAAAACAACAAGTGTCAACGTTTTTTTTTTAAAAATAAAAATAAAGTAGAATTAAATAAATATATTTATATTTTATTTTATATAACTCAGTTTATTATGTTATTATCTCTTTTTTTTTCTTTTAATTTTCTGGTTTTTCTATAAGTTTTTATTTTATAAATTTTGGGAATATTGTCAATAAATTTTTATTTTATTATTATTACTAATTCAAATACTTAAAATTTAATTAAATACCTCAAAATAATTTTTGGAGTGTTACATCGAGACTTTTGCAGAATTTTTTAAAATTAAATTTAAATAACATTTGACTTTTTAAAATTCTACAAAAATTAATTTTGAATATCATCCGACTTTTTATGAAATAAGTAAAAGTACATATTAAATACTTGTGAGCTTTTTAACTGCTAAAAAATCATTAACAATTTAGAACTATTGAACCAATAAACCCCTCATATTATTGTTATCTATCGTTTTGAAGAACATCAGCAGTCGCTGATGCACCATGTCCGAGAATCCTGTGCAGCATCTTCTTCAAGCATTCAACTACATTTCACGATGTGTTCAAACCCAACTCGCAAGATTTATTCTACGCTCGGATCAGCCTCCAGCTTCGGCCCAGAAGGACAACCTTCTTACATCTCTGTCCTCATACTCAGTCGGTGCTTTTCATCCTGAAACTCTTCAGAAAGTAATCCCCTTTTCACTTTTCTTTGGAAATATACTTCTGTCATGGCTGCATGGGTTTTGGTCTCGTTGCTGTTTGGTGGAATGGTGTGTTCGTAAATGCATGTTACCTGTTCGATAAAAGTTGGAAGTGGAATTACAAAGACATCTCTTTTGTTTACGAGTGTTTTCATGATTTATGTGATTTTTCTTGCTGCGTTTAGTACCATTCTGATTGGTAAGTTGCAGATAGATGCAAACATATTTGTCATTTTCTTGTTTCTAAATAATTTTTCAGCAAAAACCATCCGGACCTACAACAAGAGAGGATCTTGGAAGAGCCACTTGGACCTTTCTTCACACTCTTGCTGCTCAGGTATTTTCACACTATGTATTTCGTCCTTCAAATTCAGTTTTGGAACTTGTTACATTGTTTATGATTGAATCTTTTGGTCAGTAATTTTCTATCATTTATATAAATTCCATTTGGTGTATGTCGTCCGTGCTTCCATTTTCTTAAAGGTTAAATGATTTTGGTTTTCCGCATTCGGCATTCAAAGTATTTTGTAAGTAACAATGACTTCACATCTTGAAATGATTTTTTTCTTTTATGGCCAGTATCCAGAGAAGCCAACCAGGCAACAGAAGAAGGATGTGAAAGAGCTGGTATGATCGTTATTCTGTCTTTATTTTTGTGTGTATATCAGAGTTCATATTCTTTTGTGTATGTAAATAGTTTTTGCTGTTGTTCTAAATCAGTTGCGGAGGAAAGCAGACGGGGATGTGTTTTAGCGCTTGCAAGCCAATGCGTTATGCAGTTTGTGGGAACAATCTAATGTCTTTGCATATTTCATGTAGATGGCCATATTGTCTCGGATGTATCCTTGCAAGGAATGTGCGGATCACTTCAGAGAGGTATTAATGTAAGTGTTATCTTTTTGATTCTCCAGTGCATTAAGTTTGATTTCATTTCTTGAAACAATGTTTTTCATCTCAATGTGTGTCATTTTTTGAATATTTATTTTCCATCTTTAGTGTTTTTTTTAAAAATAATTCACTTATTTGAACCAAGTATAATAATATGCCTTCTTAGAACATTGAACTAAGTATAATAATATGCCTTCTTAGAACACAATATTATTCAATCTATCTTTCTTCATTCTACCTTTTCAAATAACCATCAAGAGTAACTGCATGAATGTGATGTACTGTCTATCTAATCAACTTCTGTAACAATATCCAAATACCATTTTGAAAATACAGAAAGAAACCTACGTCCCAATTTTCATAAAGTTTGAGATGACAGAAGTGAAAGGCCAATCAAACACATCCTCTTCCTCTGCCTCTAAAAACATTCATGTTTGTTTTCTGAATTGAAAGTAATTGTTTGCTATAAGTTTAAGCAACAAATGCTTATTTCTGTTGAAGCCTAAACTGGTTGATAATGACACGGTTGAATGTTGTTATTATCTTGGAAAAGATTAATGGTCATTGTTATTGATAGCTGCGATATCCTTTTGCTCATCCACACACACACACACACACACACACACACACACACACACACACACATATATATATGTAGGAGTCTAAGAATTTAGATGTTAATAGCAACGTAAATGGGTTTGTAACACTTTGGTTCTCCTTACTCATAATTTAGATGGTCTTAAAGGCTTCCAAATGATAATTCTTATTTCCCAACTAATAGACATTTTTGGACTTCAAACTTACGCAGAGCAACTCCGGTTCAGGCGGGATCTCATGACGAATTCTCCCACTGGTTATGCCATGTGCACAATGTTGTTAATCGAAGGTACCAAATGCATAAAACAATCGTGTACATTTTGCGGCTTCATTTAACAGAATGCACCTCTAGCAAGCTCGAAACAACAAACTGATTCAATATTCCTAAACTGCCGAACAAAATTTGTTTACATGTTCTTGCTTGCATGAACTACTATCCTTATTCTTGTTTCAACAGCTTAGGAAAACTTACTTTTCCATGTGAACGAGTTGATGCACGGTGGGGGAAGCTAGAGTGTGAGAATCGTGCATGTGATCTACAAGGGGCTGCTTCAATAGATGTTGCTAATGATGCACACAAGAGAAGATAAGTCCTCCACAAACAATTTCTGGATTTAGTTTATGTTAGAATGGGATAGATACTCATTACACACCAAATGCCATTAGACTAGTGGGTTCCACATACATTTAAATGTGGAAACCACATAAATTCACACACATCAAATAATGGGTGTTACAAGGGCTTAGTGTTTCGCCCAGTTTAGTATTGAATAGGAGTATCTTTCCATTCGGATTTGTCACCATCCAAGAGTGTTTCAAAGCAATTTGTCACAATATTTATTAGAGAACAAAGAAGCGACAACAATGGCAGAACCAAAGAGGCATCTACATTTTTGCAACAGCATCACATTCGAGACAATATCGCCATCCTTGAATTGTGCAAAGATGTTAGATGGCTCCCACACATTTGCAAGCACTGAATTCAATCCTCATATGCTTTTTTCCGGCTAACTGATACAGAACAATAACATATGGTATATATACATGTGCGAAAAATGAACTACATATAATTATTTTAGTTTGATATCTAAAAGAAAATCAATTTGACATTAAGCGAAAACTAACTCATTTGATCATTACCTATGGCTAGGAGTAGGTGTGTAAACGAATCGAACCGTATTTGAAATTATTGAATTCAACGTGGACTTGAACATGTTCCAACTTTTTTTCTGAGATTTGATTATTTTGTTTGATAATTTGTAAACCGCTCACAAACTTTAATATTTTATAATTTATAATTATAATATAATGTAATATGATATAATATAGTTATTTATTAAACAATATATTTTGAGTCATTCGAGTATTTATTTTCGAGCAATAGTTCGTGAGAGGATTCAATCTTTCGATCTAAATTCAAACTCAAGTTCCAATTTGAATATAATTCGAACCTTTAAATTTTCTTCATAATATAAGTTTCTCGATCTCAGTTCCTTTGTTTGGTTCTGTCAGATTCTATAGATAATATATGATTTGTATTAATCTTGTAATATGGTAGATGGATCTTGCATATTATGTCAGTTGTATAGTGAATATTCTATCCTAGATTTGTAGGGATCTCATTACTAGATTTAGAATATTAGGTTCTTATGTATATGTAACGTTGTATTCAATTGGTGAATACCAGAAATTTTATTCTCTCTGCTCTTTTTTTTGGTGCCAGAGTCAGTTTTCATCCATCTCTAGCAAAATGTCAGATAATGTTGTAATTATCCGTAATATGATGTTGCTGCTTACATATTGTGGCAATGGTGGACTTGCAAATTTCCGTTATGCTAATAGATTGAGTAGAAAAAAATTACTTGAAGTGGTCCCAACTTGTGTAGGAGCCATGATAAGGAATATGTTTTGTGGACTTACTTCCTAAGGTAGGGTGCCACATACACGACTCTGGGACTCGTCATCTCTATGTGTTGTCTTCTTATTGGAATTACATGGTGAATTATTCGCGTCATGTGTTTCTTTCTTTCGTGCCTCCACTTTTGAGCTGGAGGTGGACGAATTGTCGCTGTTATCCGTTTTTCCCACCTTGCTATTCTGTTGGGATGCTAGGAACTGTGGCAAAGCAACACTCGCTACATTGGTGGTGGTCTCCTCTAACATGGTTCTCAATTCCTCATCGCCTCTTCAGTGATCTGCATCTCGGGTGGTGGTTGGGTTATAGGAGGTGGTCGCCCACTGTCATCAGAATCTTGAGAGGCGTGAGATTATTACCCATTCTTAGTGGCAAGGTAAACATTTTCCCACAACGACACCAAGATGATGTAGAACAAACTACAAAATTCAACAGCTTCGCAAATAGGCTCATAAACAGAACCAGGTGGTCGTAGATGATTGGCTGGCAGATAAGTCTTCGTAGTCGTAGATCGGTAAATAGCAAACTTCATGGATTGTCACATGTGTCACGAACACTCTTCAGAAGCGTCGGGGTTTGAAACTAGTTCGACATTGTCGGGATTTCCAATAGTACGCCAAGAGTACTACCTCAATCATGGAACATGGCGAATTTAAAGATGTTTTACGCTTAGAAAGACAATACTAAGACTCTGTAAGATGTCAATGATGAAAACGAGCTCGAACTCGAGACTATAATCTGTGATGCTTTGCTTTGACTGTGCAAGGCCCGAGACCACACTGAGGCTTTACATGATAGGACTGTGTTTTGACTCGTTTACCGAATCTTGAGGGTCATTAGTAGGTGAGATTGGGTGCAGTTGTGACACATGTAAAACTAGGAGTCAGTGCATTGTAGTCGAGAAATTCATTGCTCGCCTACAAGTGTGGATATCCTATGTGATTTAGAGGGTGTTTGGCTGAGCTTATAAGCTTTTCAAATTTGTTAGGTAAAAATTTTTCTAAACAACTTATAAGTTGTTTTTAAAAAAGTAAGGTCACCCCTACTTTTTTAGAAAATATCTTTTTTCTGAAAAGTCAATAATCTTTAGGTTTTTTAAAGGTTAATAACATTTGGGTTTCTGAAAGGTTAATAAACTTTTTGAAGGGTCAAATAATCGTTTATACATCCTTTGTTTGGATTTTTGAAAGGTTAATAACCTTTTTGAAGGGTCAAATAACCTTTGATATGTCGAAAGGACACTGACCCTTGGCATACTGAAGAGTCATTCTGTAGTATCCCGATTCCTAATTAAGTTACTCAACTGCCTAAACATAATTAAAAGATTTTTAATTGGAATTAAGGAGTTGAAAATTGGATTCAGAATGTTCGGAAATGGTTCCAAGGGTTTCAAGTCATTGGACAGTTCGGAAGCTCCGAAGAGTAGTTGGGAAACACCGAACTGGTTTGGAAGCAACGTTGTACTTCGAAGGCAGAGGGTGATTTCGAAAGCTCCGAACTCAAGATTGGATGGTCGATTGCCTTTGGATAAGAATGTATAGGCTTTTTGATTGGTGAACTGACGTGAGATAGATCGGAAGGTCCGAACCCCAGTTCGGAAGGTCCGAACTCCGTCGGCAGTAATGTGTTGTCCAATTAGGGGCACGCGTTTGGTGGCTAGAGATCGAAAGTTCCGATGGAGAGATCGGAAGCTACGAAGTCCGTTCGGAAGCTTCGAAGGTGGAATCGGTAGTTTCGATCGATGTCTATAAATAAAGGCCGAGAGCTTCACTTTTTATCACCAATTCACTCTTCTCTCTCTCTCTTCTTTGGAGGTTTTGGAGGGCTTCTGGGCGTTGTCTTGAGGTCCAGTCGATAGCAAGGTGCTACCGGGTTCGTATCATAGTTGTGCTTTGAGTTTGGGGTCATCGCCATCAAAGGGCTAACGACGGACGCAGGTATAAGTTTAAACTTTGATTAGCTTCAGTCAATAGCTATTATTATAGGTAAAACTTTTAGAAGGTAATAAGTGATACGATGATTATCTGCTTATATGCTTGGACTATAGAGCCCATTTTGCCAGATTGATTGTATTGAGGTACATACGTACTATCCGATATTTTCTGGTTGAGTATGCAAGTTTTATGTTTGCATGGTTTATATGACATGACTTATGTGCATATATTATTTCACCATTATTATGTTGCATGCTTTATCATGTTGAGTCTATATATTGATATAACCAGTAGTGGGGTCGCTCATCCCCGAGTTATTGAGTGGATGGTTGGACCCGTTGGATTACGTGGTCAGGTCACATATATTCACATTTTCTTTCTGGTATGAGAGCCCCCTCCTAATGCGACGGCCCAACGCGTGACATACCATGACTCCACTTGATTGAGCAGTGTTTTCTGTCATGATAGGTTTTCGGTACCCGTTCATTTGCATTAGCATTCATAGCATATGTATACTCATATTTTGTACTTAGCGTTGTTAGCTCACGTCCTCGGTTTTTGGTTCTTGACACCCCATTCTACGGGGCAAGGCTTAGGTTGAACATACCGGAAGGTAGCAGTCATTGAGCTGTAGCGGTGTTGGGATTTTTTCTGTACCAGGTTTCCATTTGTGGATTTTTAGTATTGTCATTCGTTCGGGTTGTATAACAGTTGATTTCGGTACCGGTTGTATTCCTTCAGTGGTATTGTTGAATCATTTGAGTTTATTCTAGTTTTTATTGATTATTATGTTTTAAGATATTTATTGCATGCTTAAGTTTGATTGGTAGGTGATTTCGGAGCGGGTCACAACATTTATGGTATCAGATCTAGCAATGAGATTTGAGATTTAAGAAAGTAGTTTTTGGGTTAATTTATGTTGCTTTTGTAGATGGCAGACCGAAAACGAGAGTCACGGGAGCTTCGGTGGACGCTGGGGAGATGATGAGGAGCGAGATCATCATCGTGGAACCGTCACGACAGGGATGGGAGACGTTGCTTTGACATGCATAGATTTGTCCAGATGGAGCCAAAACCGCTCGTGGGAGGGGAATTTCCGGATGCTGCGGAGAACTGGTTAGAACACATGGAGAGTTTCTTTTAGGTTTTCCACTACACCGAAGAGCAACGGATGGCGGTGGTCAACTTCCTACTGGAAGGGTGTGCTCGCAAGTGGTGGAAGTCCACTTTTGCGCCCATGATATTTGAGCGAGACGTAGCTATATGGGCCGAGTTCCGTACAGCAATTCGGAAGCTGTACTTTCCTCAAGCACTCCGCCAGAATAAGACGAACGAGCTGCTCAATCTGAAATAGGGCAACATGACGATGAAAGAGTATCAACCGAAATTCTTTGGGTTGTTGTCGTATTGCTCGTATATTGCTGCCAGCTCGGAGGCCAAGTACGATCACTTTCTTCAGGGCCTCAACCTCGAGATCCATGACCGAGTGGCTATCTGTAATTATCCGATGTCGTACGAGGGATTGGTTAATCGATGTCGACAGGCAGAGAACAATATCCAGCGTAACAAGTCTTTCTCTTCCTTCCCACCAAGTAGTTCTTTGGGGCCTAAACCCAGTCTTTCAAGAAGCCTGGTGCATCTTTTTCTTCTTTGAGTTTTGGTGGTGGTGTTTTACAATTCGGGAATAAGAAAGGTCAGTGTGAGCATTGTGGAGGATGTCATTCGTCCGAAAAGTGCCGTAGAGCAAAAGGTACTTGTTTCTGTTGTGGCAAGATGGGCCACATGAAGAGAGATTGTCCTTAGTCTATTTGGGAATCAACATCTGGTTCGGTTCCCAGGCATCAGTTCCGCAAAGGCCAGCTGGACAGTTTGTTGGGAGCACGAATTAGAGGTCGCATATCCCAGGGCAGGTTTTTGCACTGAGCCAAGATTAGGTTCAGAGGGAGAATGAGGAGGTCATCGCAAATACATTTCTTTTATCTTGTATTCCTGCATTCGTTCTCATAGATACTGGTGCATCACATTCATTCATTTCTGCACGTTTTGTTAAGTGTCATAGATTGCCGTATATATCTTTAGATGTAGTGCTTTCTATGTCTACCCCGACCGGCCACTCAGCTTTGGCCAAGCGTGTAGTCTTGGGTTGCTCTTCAGAGTTTGAGGGCTTTTATTTATCGGTGAACCTTATGATCTTAGCGATGGAGGATTTTGATTGTATCTTGGGTATCGATATTTTAACTTCTTATCAAGATACTGTGGACTATTACCAGAAGATTGTTCAGTTTCGTCTGGCTGAAGGAGAGAGTTGGTTTTTCTATGATGAGAGAATGCGATCCTTATGCCTTTGATATCAGCTCTGAGAGCTTTTAGGGCTTTGGAGGTGAGTGGGGAAAGCTACCTTATCTATGCGATTGACACGTCCACAGGGAGCAGGACTATTGAGGAGTTGCTAGTTGTTTGCTAGTATCCAGATGTTTTTCCGGATGAGATTCCAGGGTTTCATCCAGTTCGAGAGGTTGAGCTCGGGATCGAGCTTGTGCCAGGGAAGACACCGATTTCTCGTGCACCTTATCGTTTGGCACCATCAGAGATGAGGGAGTTGCAACAGCAGTTGCAAGATTTATTGGATAAGGGTTACATCCGACCGAGCATTTCACCTTGGGGAGCGCCATTACTATTCGTCAAGAAGAAATATGGTTCTATATCTGTATCGAATACAGACAGTTGAACCAAGTGACGATCAAGAACAAGTATCTTTTGCCACGCATTGATGATATGTTTGACCACCTTCAGGGTACCTCTGTGTATTCCAAGATCAACTTGAGGTCAGGGTATCATTAGTTACGAGTTCGAGATGAGGATGTTTCGAAGACTATATTTCGTATGAGGTATGGTCACTACCAGTTTTTAGTGATGCCTTCTGGGTTGACAAATGCACCTGCAGTGTTCATGGATCTGATGAACAGAGTCTTCCATAGTTATTTAGACAAGTTCGTCGTGGTGTTTATTGACGACATTTTGATCTACTCGCACAATGTTGATGAACATGCGCAACACTTGAGGTTTGTATTGTAGATTCCCCGTGAGAAGCAGTTGTATGCCAAGTTTAGTAAGTGCGGGTTCTAGATTGATTGGGTAGCGTTGCTAGGTCATGTAATTTCTCAGGATGGTGTTTCAGTGGACCCGAGTAAGATATAAGCTATATTGAATTGGTCGCATCCGACGACAACTTCAGAGATTCGTAGCTTCTTGGTTTTAGCAGGCCACTATCGACGATTCATCGAGAATTCTCCCAGATTGTTAAACCAATGACGCAGTTGACAAGGAAGGATGATCCTTTTGTCTGGTCGGCCGAGTGTGAGCAGAGCTTTGATAAGTTGAGGAGTCGACTGACTACTGAGCCAGTTCTTGCTTTACCATCTGGTTCCGTAGGTTAAATGGTGTACAAAGATGTATCTCTTCAGGGTTTGGTTGTGCACTGACACAGAATGGGCATATGATTGCATATGCTTCCCGAAAGTTGAAGATCAATGAAGAACTATGATTGTGAGATTAAGTATCATCCAGGTTCTGCTAATCTAGCTGCAGACGCACTTAGTCGTAAGGTCTATGTTAGTTCTCTTCACACCAGTGCATTATCCAATGCAGTTCAGGAGTGTTGTTATTTGTGTTTAATGTTTTGACACAATAAAGAACAACAATGGATCCGAGTCTTTTCAGTGTAACTGAGCCATCATTGTTTGCCCGTATCCGACAAGTACAATTTTCGTATCCGAAGACGCAGAAGTTAGCCAAGCTTGCTCAGGGAGACAACACATCTGGTTTCCATTTTCAGACGGACGGATTGTGGTGTTTGTGATAGTTGTGTTTTGTGTTCCATATTTTAATGTCATTTTACTATTGTTTTACATGCATTCATATGTTTTTAATTAAGTTTTTATTCATATTTTAAGCATCCTGTCTATATAACATGTCCCCGGATTTATTGTGTAGGAAATGATATTTGGTTGAAAAAGTTCCACAGAACCGTTCTCGCTCGATCTGTTGTTTCTTACTGATCGAATGAGAAAGGAAGTGATTGCGGGACAGAAGATGCTGCGCTCGATCGGTTACTTTTTACCGATCGAGCGGAAGGAAAGATAGATGTGAGGCAGAGAGCTTCCCGTTCGATCCGCATCTTTCTACCGATCGAGCGGACGAAGGAGAAAAGAAAGAAGATTTGGGCAGGACTATGTGCGCTCGATCGGTCATTTTCTATCGATCGAGCGCGACGCGGATTTCGGGAAAAAAATTATAAAAAAGAAAATTTGCTTTTGAAGGATTCTAGTCTTTAACTAGGTTATTATTCCGAATTTTGAACAATCTTGTAATTAGAATTGGAGGGTTGAACACCAAGAACTCTTTGGCGGCTAGGTTTTCTTCTTAATTTTCTTAGATTTCATATTTTATTTTGAAATTTTCTTAGGATTTTCATGAGTATGTGTGGCTAAGTTTTAGTTCTTGGCAGAGGAAGACGAACCTTTGAAGTTTTATTTATCTCGTGAGATTTTGAATTTCATTGTTTGATTTTTATTTGAGTATCAAGAGTTGTTTGAAATTGATTGATATGCTTGTGTATTTAATTATTGGCTGAATATCTGATAATTTTCTCATACAATCTAAAGCTAAATTAGATATCAAATCCACAATTGTTTGATCCCTCTAATTTGCGAAGCAACTGCGATTAATAATTTTCGCTTGTGAATTTTTTAATTCGTAGGAACATTTCTTGACTAGATTAAATAGAAACGCTTGTGTTTGTGTTTTTTAGTTTCATAAATTTCACTAGTTTGAATGCTACCTTGAATTTAAATCTTAATCGCTTGTATTTTGGTTAATTCATTGGTAAGGGTTAATTTAGAACTCTTGTGTCTAATTAACTAAAATTAAGGTGAGATAGGAATTAAATTTTCAATGATGAATATTCAATGAGAGTTAATTATTTTTAGGAAGTCGATGATCGAGTGAATAACTTCAAGGGTGTAGTCGACCGATACCAAGACTTTTTTTAATTATTTGTTTCGTTATTATTTTAATATTGCATGCTAGTGATAAAATTTATTTTATTTGCTTTTAATTTTAGTTAGTAATTTAAAAATCCAAAAATCTCCTTTTGTTTAATTTCAGTACTTTTTAAGAACACAAATAAATTTCACTTTTCTTGTGGGAACGATCTCTACTCTCGCTACTGCATGTTTATTAAGTTAATCTGAGTTGGGTTAATTTGGGTGTGACACGACTAAGCGCTATCAAATTTTGGCGTCGTTGCCGGGGAAGACGTTTAATTTATTTGTGTTTTATTTTTATGTTATTTATTTTTTTTCTATAGTGCTTCTCTGGTTGTTTAATGCTTACATGTGAATCTTCTGAAGAAGAATTTCCCTACGATTCAGAGATAGAGAGAACATTTCACAGAAGAAAGAAGGAGGCTCGAAAAATTTGAAGAGGAAGAAGAATTTCGAATTGAAGATTCTAGAGAAGAGATGTATGCAAATGCGAATCTATGCTTGAGGCAGCTTGGAACCCCCGATCTGAATCAACAGCCCTTATGCATTACCTTTCCTACTTTAAAAGCTAATGCTAATTTTGAGTTAAAATCTGGGCTAATACACTTGTTGCCTTCTTTTCATGGTCTTGCAGGTGAGGATCCCCACAAACATCTGATGGAGTTTCACATGGTGTGCACAAGCATGAAACCCCATGGAGTGACGGAGGAACAAATTCAGTTGAGAGTCTTTCCTTTTTTTCTCTAAAGAATGCTGCAAAGGATTGGCTATACTACTTATCTCCTGGATCCATCACTACTTGGACAGAGATGAAGAGGATTTTCCTAGAAAAATACTTTCCAGGTTTGAGGGCGGCAAACATTAGAAAGGAGATTTACGACATCAAGAAGTATATGGGAGAGTCACTTTACGAATATTGGAAGTCGTTCAAGAAGCTCTGTGTTAGCTGTCCGCAACACCAGATAAGTGAAAATCTTCTAATTCAATATTTCTATGAAGGTTTGTTGTCTCATGACAAGAATATGGTAGATGCGGTCAGTGGAGGAGTTTTTGTGGACAAGACACCACGAGATGCTGGAACCTAATAGAGAATATGGCTCCCAATTCTTAGCAATTTGGCACCAACAAAAGTGATCCAGCACCCAGAAGGAATAACGAGGTAAATGTTTCTTCCCGTGAACAACAACTGATTGATCTGACGTCTCTTGTGCGTCACATGGCTGTAGGGAATGGACAGAATGTGAAGATATATGGAATTTGCAATGCAAGGGGACATGCAACTGACATGTGTCCCACACTTCAAGAGGAAACGGTCGAGCAAGTTAATGCCACAGGAGGATTTCCAGGGCCACCACAGAACAATTATGATCCTTACTCGAATACATAAAATTCAGGTTGGAAGGATCATGCAAACCTCAGATATGGAAATCCTGCAATGAACCAGCCTGCACCTCACGTGCAGCCAAATAATCAAGCATATAGGCCGTCATATCCTCCACAACCGCAGTGTCCTCAAATTGCAATCCCTAGTGAGTTTTTAGAAAATATTGTTAAGGATCTTGCCACTAATACTTTGAATTTTCAACAGAAAACTTGAGCAAGTATCCAAAACTTGAACACTCAGGTGGGGCAGTTGAAAACTGCAATTAACAGGTTGGAGGCACAAAACTCTAGCAGTTTACCATCTCAGACAGTGCCTAATCCGAAGGAAAATGTGAGTGCAATAACTGTAAGGAGTGGAAGGGAGTTGAAGGTTCGAGAGGAAGTGGTACAAGAACCTGAAAAATATGAAGATGACAAGGAAACCAAGACGGAGGAAAATGATTAAATTCAGAGAGACACACCAAAAGGTAAGTTTCCTCCCCTTTCTGAGTATAAACTCGTACCTCCGCTTCCCCTTGCGTTGGAAGAGTTTAGAAAGGATGAAGGTATTAAGGAGCTGTATGACACTTTTCGTAGATGTGAGGTAAATATTCCTTTGTTAGATGCTATCAAACAAGTACCTCGCTATGCTAAATTTTTGAAAAAATTCTGTACTGCGAAAAGAAAACAAAAACTGAAGGGATGCCAAAAAGTTGAATTAGGATAACAGGTTTCTGCTATGATTCATAGAAAGATACCTGCAAAATGCAAGGATCCAGTTATGTTTTCGATTCCTTGTAATATAGGAGATGTTCAGCTTGATACGGCCATGTTAGATTTAGGAGCATCGATTAATGTCATGTCATATTCTACGTATGCTTCCTTAAAACTAGGGCCCTTGAATGAAACTGCAATTATAATTCAGATGGCTGATAGGTCTACTATTTATCTTAGGGGTGTGATTGAGGATGTTCTTGTGACAGTTGATAAATTGGTTTTTCCTGCTGATTTTTATGTGCTTGACATGAAACTAATGATTTGAATAGTCCAATTTTGCTAGGAAGACCGTTTTTAAAAACTTCAAAGTCTGTCATAGATGTTAATAATGGTACTCTCACTATGGAATTTGATGGGGAGGTTGTTAAGTTTAATATTTTTGATATCCAGAAATTTCCTAGTGGTGAAAGTGATGTTAATAATCTTGATATCAATGATCACTTGTCACAAAAAAACAAGAAAGTTGTGAATGAGGATAAAATGAAGAAGGTTAATGCAAGACCTGCTGAGAATTCTTATGCTAAAATTTTTCTTTCTGATTTTGCAGGCATCTAAAACTGAGCCAAAACTTTCTCCAGATCGAGCAAAAGGAATACCAATGGGAAAATGGAAAAATCATCCAGATATTGGAATCCCCAAGAAATAGAAGGAGAGAAAGCATAGACAAAAATTAACTGCAAAACTGTTCCAGTGGGTGAAGGTGGACAAAAGAACCAAATATGAACCACCATGAGAAGCTGAAGCATGCAGTCGGGCCGACGACTGTAAAAAGAGGCGCTGACTGGGAGGCAACCCAGTGTTTTCTTTTCTTTATTTTTATTTTTTTTTTATGTTTTTTTTTATTATTATCTTTTGCTAATCCCCATTCCCACCGCCTTCTTAGTTTCAATTCGCCACTCCTGTTATTCCACCAGACGTAAAAGAGGATGAGCAAGCCGACACATGAACCAGGGGATTTTTGTTTTGCAGTTGTATTTAGTGTTCGTTTTTGTTTATTGCGTCTTTGTCTTTATGTTTGTGTTTATGCTTCTAGAGCATTGAGGGCAATGCTTTAGATAAGTGTTTGGGGCGGGGGGGTACATTCATTGTTTGTCATTTTGTTTTGCATTCGTATTGTTGAGTTTTATGCATGTAGTTCGTTTGCATGTCATTTTGTCAGTTTGTTTAGTGTTTGTATTGCATGAGTAAGATGGAGATTGATAGCCAATGATGATATGAAGTTGAAAAATAAAATTATTTTTGTCAAAATTTTTGCTCTTGATTGGACATGAGAAACCGTAGGTTGAGTTGTGAATATTTTTAAGCACACATGTTAGACCAGTGAAATGTAGCGATGTATTAGATGATGTTGGTGTCTGTTGAACCATTGCACGACAATAGGTGTTTGTAGAACATGATAGTTTCTAGAATCTTGATGATCTTTTTGATATGGCATATACGATCTTGAGTGCACCTGTTAAAATACTTTTTATAAAAATTTTGAAAAATGAAATTAACTCTATCCGGGTTATGAGCAAGAGATTGAAATCCTAATCATCTTGTTTTTAACTAAGTATGCGGATTAAATAGGGTTAAAATTTTGAAATATTTTAAAATAACAATTTCTTCTGGGCTTAGAATGTGATTAAAATTCTAGTCACTATTCCATAGCTAAGTTTGCGGACCCAATGAGATTGTAGTTCCATCCGGGCTATAGACGAGGAGATTGAAATTCGAATCCTATCTTCGTTATAGCCAAGTCTGCGGATAATTAATGGGGCTTTAAAAATGTCGGGTGCAAATTCTGACGGTGCGTAATTATATCTCAAGAGAGTTGTCTTGTGTTAAAAGATTGTTGGGAGGAGGGCTCTTGATGGTGATACATCACACTGATGTGTCATAGGTCGGCGAACAGTCTTGAAACTATGTCTTTTGAAGTTGCATGTTGTAACGCCCCACTGTATCAAGACGGGTCTTTTCAGCGTGCTTATCTTCTCACTCACACGCACCCTGGAAAACTTCCCAGGGGGTCACCCATCCTATAATTGCCCCAAGTCAAGCACGATTAACTTTGGATTTCTTATGTGATGAGCTTCCGAAAAGAAGATGCACCTTCTTGATATGAGTATCACATATGAAATCTTTTAAACCCTCCTCAACTATGTAGTCCCATACCTACACAGTCTCAGAATCCCCTCTCATTCCGGCACGAGATCGGTTCATTCATGTCTCCCTCCGCCTAGAAGCCTACCAGGAGCCGCTCATTGTCCGTGCAACCTCTTGGCATCGGCGATCACTCCCTGTCTCTTCAACCCCGGGCGTCACATGCCCACCAGCTTCCTCTTGGTTCGTCCCCGAACCATACCGTACTAAGAGAGGTCGGCTCTGATACCATTTGTAACGACCCACTGTATCATGACGGGTCTTTTCAGCGTGCTTATGTTCTCACTCACACGCACCCTGAAAAACTTTCCAGGGGGGTCACCCATCCTATAATTGCCCCAAGTCAAGCACGCTTAACTTTAGAGTTCTTATGTGATGAGCTTTCGAAAAGAAGATACACCTTCTTGATATGAGTATCACATATGAAATCTTTTAAACCCTCCTCAACTATGTAGTTCCATACCTACACAGTCTCAGAATCCCCTCTCATTCCGGCACGAGATCGGTTCATTCATGTCTCCCTCCGCCTAGAAACCTACCACGAGCCGCTCATTGTCCGTGCAACCTCTTGGCACCGGCGATCACTCCCTGCCTCTTCAGCCCCGGGCGTCACACATGTAGCTGGGATAACATGACACACACACACCTTCACACCTGACTGGTGGTATATCATGGAAGTTCAAGAGTATTTGTGAAATTGTTTTTGTATGGTGTAACTTCTCTGAGGTTATGTTGTTTATGATTCATCCGTGATTATGTTTTTGTTATGTTTGCATATTATTTTTGCATATCTTGCTCGAGGGCGAGCAAGGTCTAAGTGTGGGGGAATTTGATAGTTGTGTTTTGTGTTGCATATTTTAATATCATTTTACTATTGTTTTACATGTATTCATATGTTTTTAATTAAGTTTTTATGCATATTTTAAGCATCCTGTCTATATAACACGTCCCCAGGTTTATTGTCTAGGAAATGATATTTGGTTGAAAAAGTTTCACAGAACCGTTCTCGCTCGATCTGTTGTTTCTTATCGATCGAGCGAGAGAGGAAGTGATTGTGGGACATAAGATGTTGCGCTCAATCGGTTACTTTTGACCGATCGAGCGAAAGGAAAGATAGATGTGAGGCAGAGAACATCCCGTTCGATCCGCAACTTTCTACCGATCGAGCGGGCGAAGGAGAAAAGACGGAAGATTTGGGCAGAACTATGTGCGCTGGATCGGTCATTTTTTATCGATCGAGCGCGACACGGATTTCGAGAAAAAATTTATGAAAAAGGAAATTTGCTTTTGAAGGACTTTACTCTTTAATTAGGTTATTATTCCGAATTTCGAACAATATTGTAATCAGAATTGGAGGGTTGAACACCAAGAAATCTTTAGCGGCTAGGTTTTCTTCTTAATTTTCTTAGATTTCATCTTTTCATTTGGAATTTTCTTTGGATTTTCATGATTTTGTGTGGCTAAGTTTTAGTTCTTGGTAGAGAAAGACGAACCTTTGATGTTTTATTTATCTCGTAAGATTTTGATTTTCATTATTTGATTTTTATTTGAGTATCAAGAGTTGTTGGGAATTGATTGATATACTTGTTTGTGTGTTTAATTATTGGCTGACTATCTGATAATTTTCTCATATAATCTAAAGCTAAATTAGATATCAAATCCGTAATTGTTTGATCCCTCTAATTTGCGACGCAACTGCGATTAATAATTTTTGCTTGTGAATTTTTTAATTCGTAGGAACGTCTCTTGAATAGATTAAATACAACCGCTTGTGTTTGTGTTGTTTAGTTTCATCAATTTTACTAGTTTGAATGCTACCTTGAATTTAAATCTCAATTGCTTGTATTTTTATTAATTCATTGGTAAGGATTAATTTAGAACGCTTGTGTCTAATTAACTAAAATTAAGGTGAGATATGAATTAAATTTCGAATGATGAATATTCAATGAGAGTTAATTATTTTTAGGGAGTCGATGATCGAGTAAATAACTTCAAGGGTGTAGTCGACTGATAACAAGGCTTGTTTTAATTAATTGTTTCGTTATTATTTTAATATTGCATGCTAGTGATAAAATTTATTTTATTTTCTTTTAATTTTAGTTAGTAATTTCAAAATCCAAAAATCTCCTTTTATTTATTTTCAGTACTTTTTAAGAACACAAATAAATTTCACTTTTCTCGTGGGAAAGATCCCTACTCTTGCTATTGCATGTTTATTAATTTAATCTGAGTTGGGTTAATTTGGGCGTGACACGACTAAG
This sequence comes from Henckelia pumila, assembly GCF_033568475.1. Classification (NCBI taxonomy): domain Eukaryota; kingdom Viridiplantae; phylum Streptophyta; class Magnoliopsida; order Lamiales; family Gesneriaceae; genus Henckelia; species Henckelia pumila. Next base: position 194,325,058 of record NC_133121.1, read on the forward strand.
CGCTACCAGTTTATCTGGTAGAGTGGTTGTACCTGACGATTCTGTTAGAACCTAAGGGAGCAAAAAGTAAATGAAAGAAACTAAGTAAAACAGTAAAAGAGAGAGCTTGTTTATGGAATTTCAAAGAAAATCGTCTACATCTCCCTTTTCCGGCTAAGATCGATTAACCGATGTATCACTAAAACTTTCTTTTTGGTCTTGATGGCTCCAAGTTAACTTTAAAATTAACACGCTCAATGCGTCTACTTGGCCTTGAGGGCTCCAAGGATAGCCACAAACAATCAACCACAACTTTCAAAGTTACAATGATCACCATCACGACCACAAGCTTATAATAGCTTATAAAAGTATGTATTGAAAAGACACGAGAGAATTTTTTGAAGCTGATGGTGTGTCTTCAAATGAATCCGAAGTGGCCTATTTATAGTGTTGAGATCGAGTTGGTTCAGACCTTCCTAACCCAGGTTTGGAACTTCCGATCGTCTGCAACCAATTCTACGATCGAACTGATCGGACCTTCCGATCTACCTTAAGTGCTTTCGATCTCCATATCCCGCTTAGATTCAAATTTGAATTCTTTTACAGCGGATCAAGTGTTCGGAACTGCCGATCTCACTTCGGTGCTTCCGATCTACCTTCATAATATATTAATCCGCAAATCTTTCAACTGTTGTATATCATGATCGGACCTTCCGATCTGTCTTCGGAGCTTCCACACTTGTGCACTTTGGTGCCTCCGAACTCCTTCGGATGGACTCTGGTTGGGCATAGGAGTGTAAACAAAACGAATTGAGCCGAATAATGATAAAAATTTAAGGCTCTAATTCGTCTCGAATTAAGTATATTCGAGTTCGAGTTCGAGCTCGATTCGAAGCTAAAAAATTTCAAATATTTTGGCTCAAGCTCGGTTCGAAATGAAGTTTGAATTACGAGTTCAGATCAAAATATTCGAACGTATTCGTGAACTATTCAAACTATTGCTCAAATATTATGTTTCGACAAGATCGAAATATCTGAAAATGTTCGAAATGTATTTTTATTTATTATATTAATAAAATATTAAGGCTCGCGAACTATTAGCGAACTATCGAACATAATTATTTTGTCTCGAGCTTGGCTCTAAAAAAGTTCTAACATGTTCGGATTAGGCTTGATTTCGATAAGTTCGAATAAAAATCAAATATTTATCGAGTCGGCTCGAAAGCTCGTTGTAAGGCCGAAAATATTAAATTATTAATTATGAGATTTGAGAATTAAATTTCATATTATGGGCTAATATTTATTTAAGAAGTTATGGAAATGATAGATTTAATTTCCGAGTCGAAAATATTTAATTTGAGAATTTACGGATTTTGAGAATTAAATTCCGAGAATTCTTAAATTAAAAGAATAAATATTTGATTTGAATATTTATGGAATTTGAGATTAAATTCCATATTTCGGAAATTAAAGAAGATGTATTTTGAAGATGAAACCCGACCAGGGGTTGATTTGAAAATATCAAAGATTCGAGGGCTAAAGTGAAAAAGGCCGGGATTATTGATTTAATCCGAATTTATTTAATTTTAATCCGAGTGTATTTAATTTGGGAATATTTAGAGTTTTGATTTTAATTCTAATATTCTTAAATTATTTTGGATTGAAATTGAATTAAAAAGAAGGTTGAGGACTGAATTGCAATTACTGAAGACTTGAGGGACTAAATTGAAATTTATGCAATACATATCCGATTTAATCAGATTTTTAAGCATATACACGTGCATAAGTTGTAAGAAACTTCAGAATTCAGAAAGTGAACAGAGGAGCTCGAACCCTCTTCCATTTCCTTTGCTTTTCGATTTTCAAATCGCCATAACTTTTGTTTCGCTCGTCCAATTTCAATTCCAAAAGATGTTCTGGAATCCTTGCAACGAGGGCTTCAATTTGATGTAAGTATTTTGTTCTCTCGGTATGTTTTGAAGAACGAAATATGGCAGAGATCAGATTATGAAACTATGTTGTGTCTTTGAGTTCGTATGCCGTTCGATATCACAGTCGGATTGGAAATGAATTAAGAAACGAACTTGTCATGGTTTCAGCATGTTTTTGACTTGTTAACATGTGATTATAGCTGCTGATATGATGAATTGAGTGATGAATTCAGCTGATATAAGTGATACGAATGATTGAGTTGATTAGAAATGAATTCGATACCGAGTCGGTTCCCGATTTTCAATCGCTACAACACCGGTTGATGTTTTGACTTCGTTTTGATAGCCTATAACTGAGTTGAGATAGTTGTTTAGATGTTATGAATGTTATAGCATTTTTATTTCTCGATTTCAGTTGAGTTTCGAAGGCTAACGATTCAAGACTCCGAGTTATATCGAATAAGAAGAAGTTGAAGTTTGAAATGATGTTGATTGAATCTATATTGATGATTTTGATTCAATTCTGAAATGATTGAATAGAATGAGGTTTGATATATATGTTTTGATGATATGTTTTAGAGTTTAATAGGAGACTATTGACTCAAGAACCTCAACTTGAAACCGGAGAAGAAATGATGATAGTTGAAGTTGTTTTCCCTTGAAGATCGAATGTTATTTGAATGAGCAGATTTGCTATGAGTTGTGGTACTTCCTATCCTGATGTGAAACATCGTCAACTCGAGAATGAAAGGTATAATGACGACATCACGAGTCAGGGACTTTGAAACTCAAGAACAACTATTCTTGAGTTGGCCCGCGAAAATCACATACTTGAGATGTTTTGATTATGTTTGTTGTTGTCGATCCATCGCAGGTAGTGGATCTTTGATTTTGAGTCGATATGATTGTATATTGAATTGATTCTATGCCAAGGTTGCGGTTAACCTTATATTCTAGCCCGGAATGGCTACGATAGATGGATATCCATGTCAAGATTGGTTAAGAATCTTGATGGCAATGAAGTGATAAGAATCAATTATTGAGATAAGCACGCTATATAAATTGAGTTTTGATTTGAAGTTGAGTCGATATATGCGTTATTTTTACTCTATTCTTGAGTTGATATGTTTAGAGTTGATATGAATTTATTTAACGCATTTATATGTCGATTATACTGAGAATGATTTCTCACCGGAGTTTATCCGGCTGTTGCTTTGTTTTGTATGTGTGCATTGCAATAGATGGGGCAGGAGATGGTCTGAGATGACATTGACAGATTGGGAGCGAGACTTAGCAAGTGTGAACTCGGGTTTTAAGCAGAAGAATGGTAGTTAGATAGCATCAAACTTGATATGAACTTATAGACTTGAAGCTCACATTTGAGTCTTTGTGTAGCTTGCTCAATTAATGTCTATTAAGTGATTCGAATTGATGTATTCAACGCATGTTTTGATGCCAGAGACTTCGTATATGAATATATTTATGTTCTCAGATGTTATATCATGTATAGGCTTGAATTTATTTGAAGGATCTTGTCAATGTTCCAAGGTTTGACAGCAAACAGATTCTGCAGAAATTTTGAAACAAAAGACACGCTCGATCCTGGGAATTTGTAGGATCGAGCACGACCATCAATTTGTAAAAACAGAGACTTGAAACCTTGAGCTCGCTCGATCGCAGGTAATTGTAGGATCGAGCGCGGCAAGTAAATGGGCACACCGAGAGTTTTGATTCATGGCTCGCTCAATCGGCTAACTTTGCCGGATTGAGCGAGGCCAATATATGTGCAGACCCGAGAATTTGATATTTTGCTCGCTCGATCGGCTGACTTTGCCCGATCGAGCGAGGCTCTGAGATTTTAAAAAAAAAAATTCTACTCTTGATTTATTATTCTTTAATTGTTTGATTAATTGTTTAATTAATCATTAGCTGCCCTAAAATGAGATTAACAACCCGAGGTCCCCACAACAGGTGGTATCAGAGAGTAGGTTCTGGACTGAGATAGAAGCTGAGCGGGGTAGAGTGAGTCATATGCATTTATAGTATTGCATGAGTATGCAGTATTTGATTCGATGATTTAATAAATTGCATGTACTCTGGATCTACTTTTTAAATTGAATTGATTAATTTACTGATTTGTAAATTTTTGAATTCTTATCGATGTTATTATAAGAATTTCCCCGGGTGATGTAAGCACCCAGAATCGAAGAGAATATTGTTCTTTGGGTGATGTAAGCACCCCAGACTGACAAGGTTGTATGGCCAAGCTGAACAGAATGGTATGGTCAGATTGAACAGAACTGTATTATTGCTCAGCTGAATGAAGTATCTCTGATTAAACAGAACAGAATATCAGCGAATGACTAGATGTATTGCAGGTAGAAGTTGTTCTGAAGAACTGATTAATCGTTCAAATAACTGAAAGAGACAGATGAATGATGTATTAGATTGACTGTCTACCAACTTCGAAACCTAGCAATCAGCTGATGAATTTTGATGAAGAAATGATGAAAGAACAGAGGTATATTACTTTGTTGGTAAGTGCTTAGAACATGATTTTTGTTTATAGTTCTTTGCCACAACAGATAGAAATGATGAGAAAGAAAAATATACCATCTCGAAGTTGAATATTTTGAATATTGAAGAATGTTTTATTAGACTTTGCAAGACTACTATGATTCTTTGAATTGTGGATGATAATAATGAAGCTCAAGATTGAGTTGTTTAATTATGGCTTGAATTCAAAGATTATGTCTGAATAAATGTTGACGACTGAAACATGTTATGAAATACATAGTCTTGTTTAATAAAACTAAAGCTGAATGATGAAGCAAAAGGACTGAAATTGTACAGATACTATAGTGTGTGAGAAAAACACATATTTAGCTACAATTTCTATTCTAGAAGTATACAGAGAATCAGAATGAAATTGCACTTGAGAATGAAATTTCAGGTAACAGATTTATTTTGTTTTGATCTGTCTATTATTGGTGCAATAGATTCATGATAGCTGAAAGCTTATTATATGATCACCTCTGTATCAGAAAAGAAATTGTGTGAATTGAACTGAAGAATGGAACTATTGCTTCGATGAACTGAAACTGAAGATGATTTTATTCGTATTGAAATATCTATTTATATTGCATGATAGATGATGATGCAATAATCGAATACAGATTAGTAGAAGAATTGATGATAAGAAGCGATTAAATTAGATCAGTAAGAACATAATGTGCAATTGAATATGATGATATAGAATCTATAATTAAGATTCTGTGATTTCAGTTTGCTATATGATGTTTGATTACAGAAATATGCCGAAATCAGTATATTCAATGCACTAGATATGTTCATGATCTAAACCAGAATTGAAAGATATGCCGAAGAGTAGAGATGACAGATATATTTCAGTAAGATTCTTGACTTTAGTTTAAGTTGTGAACTGGAATTTATCAGAAAATTGAGGAGTTTGTGAATTGACTAATGCTTTTGAGGTTTACAAAATAGATGATGATATGAAAATCAGTTACAGATTAGTCTTTATTTGATTTTATTGAAGTTTTTACATCATAAAATCATGATTTTTGAAATTCTTGATATTGATTTCGAGGTTTTGGTACCGACCTCAATCGATTTTGATGGACTCTTATTCTTTGTTAGGGTCTGATTTGATTTACTTGTCTTGAGTTGAGATGCTAGTGAGTTGTTTTCACTTAGCATATTGTCATTCATATTATTGTTCTGTGGATGACCTTGACTTAAGGGAGTTTCTCTGATTATGAATTTCAAAAGTTACTGATTGGTTGATGTATACATTCAGTATATTATAATATTTATGACTCATAACTGATAGAATTTCCAATTGAGATTTGGGAAATAGAACGAAGAGACGAGATGAATATGTGATTGAATGATCTTTGAATTTATGTGCTTGAGTATCGAGATAGATACTAAAACAGTCAGAATTGCTGTAATCCAAATTAAGTGAGAATTGATTTTGAAGGATTAAAGCACATTGAGATGAGATCAAGTTATTAGAATTTAATTGAGAAATAGAAATGAAGAATGAAACAGGCATTCGATCAATTGATTTTAGATTCTGTGTATTCTGGTTTGAATATTCAGATGAATATATGACCAATCGGAATGATTTTTGATTGAAAGCAATCCAGAACTGTTCAAAAGATGAAAGAAACACAGAAAGTAAACTGAAGTGATGAGAATTCAGTATAGAATGCCATATAGAGATATGAATTGAAGCCTCAGATCAGAATGAATGAATCTATTATGATTGATTATTTGATTGTGCCTGATATTTCCGAAAAGAGATATCAGAATTTGAAGAATTGTACAACAATAAATTCAATATTCATCCGATAATTGTTTTATCAGACGATAAAGCAAATAGAAGTAAGAGAATTAGTATGTTTTTGAAGTTAAACATACAGAGAGTTTCCGATGAATTTGAAAATCGTTGACCAGATGAGTTCAGTGATAGTTTAAAAAAAAACTCCAGAATTGTTACGAGATTGTGATTTGAAAGAATATTTTGCGAAACTACCAAGATGAAACAATTTATGTGAAGTAAACAAGTGGTAGTTATGAACAGATTGATTGAAATTACTGTCTACGATGATTTGTCTGTATGATCAAATCACTGAATTGTGATTAGATTCGTTGTAAGACGAACAGTAAGCCAAGAAATAATGTCTCAGATTGAAACATTGGGTTTACTATTACATTGTAATACAGATGATCCGAAGACTTTGAGTACTTTTTGAGGTAAAGGTACAATATGTTATCCTTGAATTGGAAGAATAATCAGAGAAGATGAATTGAATTTTGAGAATGAATTTTTATCTGTCGTGATATCGATTATCAACATATCTGAATACTTTGAAAACTATGAATACAGCATATACTCTGATTACTAGATAGTCCGAATAGACTAATTAGATTTGTAGAATACACTGTATGAGATGTGAATAACAGCTATCGATTCAGATCTGTGAAGAAGAAAGAGATATGATGAAATTACAGAAATGATTAAAATCTATTGTCAGGATTAAGACTTTAGATTTATTCGACATATGTGGCATTGATTGATTGATGTTCTGAGAGTTGGTTATATGTGATTGCATTATACCATTTGTCGATTGATGGATTATCTGAGTTGATTTTCCGGATATTGAGAATATTCTCAGAACTTTAATACCTGATTCGGTATTACTTGACTTGATGTATTGCCACTTGATGATTATACTTCCTGTAACAGCTAATGAATCGATTTTGAGATAGTGTTATGATGATATGATGAAAAGAAATCAGATTTCTTTGTGTTGGAATGCTACTACTGAAGTATATGATATCAGATCAGACATGATTTGTTGACAGCAGATCAGATTTGATTTGAGAGACACAAAGATGATGAATATGAATCTGTATGGAATGAAAGCAAAGAAGAAGAACCAGAATTAGTAATTGAATGATAGATATAACTTTTGAATCTGAAACTGACTAGTTAAGCAGAAAAGTATTCTTGAAACATCATTCAATTCAGAAGTGAAACAGAGCAGAGTTGTTTTACAGATTTAGAATATGAATGTGAATAATGATTTTGAAACGATGAACTGAATAACAGTGTAGACTTGATTTATTTCTATACTCTGTATAGAATTATATAGAGAAAGAATCAAGTCGTCTCAAAGGATGAATTTCACTGAATGAAATGTTAGACAGAATTGATGATTTCATTAAACGAATGTATTTTGTTCAGCTGGATAAGTTCAGTATCTAAGTGAAAGAAGTATCAGTACATTATTCATATGTACTTTATTCAGATGAGATAGATATTGACGAGATTCTGAGTTAAGTCGATTATTCGACAAATCCTTGATTGAAGAAAGAAACAACTCAGATTCAATGACTTAAAGTACAACTGAATAGATACTGATTACAAGAGAATAGAAGCAGATTCGAAGTAATAATCTGACAAGAGATTGAAAGATGAAGTGAGATACGAAATTCAGAGTTGGATGATTGAAGTGAGAATCACTTCAGATAACCATTCAGTCTATTAGATTTGATATTCTGGATGAATACGATTTCGAGGACGAAATCATTTCTTAGAGGGGAGGAATTGTAAGGCCGAAAATATTAAATTATTAATTATGAGATTTGAGAATTAAATTTCATATTATGGGCTAATATTGATTTAAGAAGCTATGAAAATGATAGATTTAATTTCCGAGCCGAAAATATTTAATTTGAGAATTTACGGATTTTGAGAATTAAATTCCGAGAATTCTTAAATTAAAAGAATAAATATTTGATTTGAATATTTATGGAATTTGAGATTAAATTCCATATTTCAGAAATTAAAGAAGATGTATTTTGAAGATGAAACCCGACCAGGGGTTGATTTGAAAATATCGAAGATTCGAAGGCTAAAGTGCAAAAGGCCGGGATTATTGATTTAATCTGAATTTATTTAATTTTAATCCGAGTGTATTTAATTTGGGAATATTTAGAGTTTTGATTTTAATTCTAATATTCTTAAATTATTTTGGATTGAAATTGAATTAAAAAGAAGGTTGAGGATTGAATTGCAATTACTGAAGACTTGAGGGATTAAATTGTAATTTATGCAATACATATCCAATTTAATCAGATTTGTAAGCATATACACGTGCATAAGTTGTAAGAAACTTCAGAATTCAGAAAGTGAACAGAGGAGCTCGAACCCTCTTCCATTTCCTTTGCTTTTCGATTTTCAAATCGCCATAACTTTTGTTTCGCTCGTCCGATTTCAATTCCGAAAGATGTTCTGGAATCCTTGCAATGAGGGCTTCGATTTTATGTAAGTATTTTGTTCTCTCGGTATGTTTTGAAGAACGAAATATGGCAGAGATCAGATTATGAAACTATGTTGTTTGTGTCTTTGAGCTCGTATGTCGTTCGATATCGCAGTCGAATTGGAAATGAATTAAGAAACGAACTTGTCATGGTTTCAGCATGTTTTTAGACTTGTTAACATGTGATTATAGCTGCTGATATGATGAATTGAATGATGAATTCAGCTGATATAAGTGATACGAATGATTGAGTTGATTAGAAATGAATTTGATACCGAGTCGGTTCCCGATTTTCAATCGCTACAACACCGGTTGATGTTTTGACTTCGTTTTGATAGCCTATAACTGAGTTGAGATAGTTGTTTAGATGTTATGAATGTTATAGCATTTTTATTTCTCGATTTCAGTTGAGTTTCGTAGGCTAACGATTCAAGACTCCGAGTTATATCGAATAAGAAGAAGTTGAAGTTTGAAATGATGTTGATTGAATCGATATTGATGATTTTGATTCAATTCTGAAATGATTGAATAGAATGAGGTTTGATATATATGTTTTGATGATATGTTTCAGAGTTTAATAGGAGACTATTGAATCAAGAACCTCAACTTGAAACCGAAGAAGAAATGATGATAGTTGAAGTTGTTTTCCCTTGAAGATCGAATGTTATTTGAATGAGCAGATTTGCTATGAGTTGTGGTACTTCCTATCCAGATGTGGAACATCGTCAACTCGAGAATGAAAGGTATAATGACGACATCACGAGTTAGGGACTTTGAAACTCAAGAACGACTATTCTTGAGTTGGCCCGCGAAAATCACATACTTGAGATGTTTTGATTATGTTTGTTGTTGTCGATCCATCGCAGGTAGTGGATCTTTGATTTTGAGTCGATATGATTGTATATTGAATTGATTCTATGCCAAGGTTGCGGTTAACCTTATTTTCAAGCCCGGAATGGCTACGATAGATGGATATCCATGTCAAGATCGGTTACGAATCTTGATGGCAATGAAGTGATAAGAATCAATTCTTGAGATAAGCGCGCTATATAAATTGAGTCTTGATTTGAAGTTGAGTCGATATATGCGTTATTTTTACTCTATTCTTGAGTTGATATGTTTAGAGTTGATATGAATTTATTTAATGCATTTATATGTCGATTATACTGAGAATGATTTCTCACCGGAGTTTATCCGGCTGTTTCTTTGTTTTGTATGTGTGCATTGCAACAGATGGGGCAGGAGATGATCTGAGATGACATTGACAGATTGGGAGCGAGACTTAGCAAGTGTGGACTCGGGTTTTAAGCAGAATAATGGTAGTTAGATAGCATCAAACTTGATATGAACTTATAGACTTGAAGCTCACATTTGAGTCTTTGTGTAGCTTGCTCAATTAATGTCAATTATGTTATTCGAATTGATGTATTCAACGCATGTTTTGATGCCAGAGACTTCGTATATGAATATATGCATGTTCTCAGATGTTATATCATGTGTAGGCTTGAATTTATTTGAAGGATCTTGTCAATGTTCCAAGGTTTGACAGCAAACAGATTCTGCATGGTTTTCCAATGTATTGTTACAGTATTGGATAGTGGCAGAAACTTGATCATTTTTGAATTAGTGGTATCCTTTTGAGTATAAAGATTTAGCCTATGGCAATAAGAGAAATTTTGATTTCTATAATTTTGATAATGATCGAATTGAATTTTGGCATGGTTTTCCAATGTATTGTATACAGTGACAATTGTGGTTTGTGATTGGGGGTATTGTAATCAGTATAAGAATGGATTAGATATAAGAGAAATCTCAAGATAGTAAGATAACAACTATTGTGATAACTGACAATGATTTGAGATCTCATAAGATTTGGGGAAATCAATAAGTGATTTGTAGTGATATTTTTGCAAGATTCATGTGAATTTTCAGATTAAGTTTACTAAAGTTGAACGTAAACTTTTGTATGATTTAATTGAGATTCAGAAATGACTCCAATCTTGATTATCATTTAGATATTGGAATTGCTAGATCGTTATTTAAATTTAACCAAATGAGTAGAAGATTAGATGATTGAATTTTGTGTCTTGGACATCAGTGTTTGTAATCTTATCATAGGAAAATGATAAGACCTGGTAACAATTTTTGGAATACAGTAGGGTAATGTCAGATAGTGTGACGCCAGGGGTTGAAGAGGCAGGGAGTGATCGCCGGTGCCAAGAGGTTGCACGGACAATGAGCGGCTCTTGGTAGGCTTCTAGGCGGAGGGAGACATGAATGAACCGATCTCGTGCCGGAATGAGAGGGGATTCTGAGACTGTGTAGGTATGGGACTACATAGTTGAGGAGGGTTTAAAAGATTTCATATGTACTGCTCATATCAAGAAGATGCATCTTCTTTTCGGGAGCTCATCACATAAGAACTCCAAAGTTAAGCATGTTTGACTTGGGGCAATTATAGGATGGGTGACCCCCTGGGAAGTTTCTCAGGGTGCGTGTGAGTGAGGACATAAGCACGCTGAAAAGACCCGTCTTGATACAGTGGGTCGTTACAAATGGTATCAAAGCCGACCTCTCTTAGTACGGTATGGTTCGGGGACGAACCAAGCGGAAGCTGGTGGGCATGTGACGCCCGGGGCTGAAGAGGCAGGGAGTGATCGCCGGTGCCAAGAGGTTGCACGGACAATGAGCGGCTCCTGGTAAGCTTCTAGGCGGAGGGAGACATGAATGAACCGATCTCGTGCCGGAATGAGAGGGGATTCTGAGACTGTGTAGGTATGGGACTACATAGTTGAGGAGGGTTTAAAAGATTTCATATGTACTGCTCATATCAAGAAGATGCATCTTTTTTTCGGGAGCTCATCACATAAGAACTCCAAAGTTAAGCATGTTTGACTTGGGGCAATTATAGGATGGGTGACCCCCTGGGAAGTTTCTCAGGGTGCGTGTGAGTGAGGACATAAGCACGCTGAAAAGACCCGTTTTGATACAGTGGGTCGTTCCAGATAGACTGTAGTAACCCAGATTCCATTTTAAGATAATAATATGATAATCATGATTAAGGGTCCAATCTAAACTGCTAAACTGTTGAGCTGCTGAACTGCAGCTAGGGAATATGAGCAGCTAGGGAAACATGAGCTGCTAGGGATTCTTTAGCTAGGGAATTCTTTTGTTAGCCTGTTAGGGAATTTCGTTACTAAGGAAGTTTGAAAAGCTGCTAGGGAATCCCGAGCTGCTATTAAGGACTCCCGACCTGCTGCTAAGGAATCCCGAACTGCTATTAAGGAATCCCGACCTGCTGTTAGGGAATCACGAACTGCTATTAGGGAAGCCCGAACCCTCCAGGACAGGCAGACAGGTGTGTGGACGCTTGCATGAATGACAGTTGGCGCCTAAGCATGAGCTGTCAATAATGGTAGTGACTCAGCTCAAGCATCTGATATGTGGCGTGCTTATAGGAGCTCGGACGTCTCGACGTCAGCTCAAGAATCCCGATCACCCCAAATATTTGTCTACAAAATAGGAGCTAAGGATTCAGTTATTTTTCACATCACTTCCATCTCACTTCATATCTTTACCCGGGAAAGATTAGCTCGGGAATTCGGGAAGGAATAGCTCGGGAAGGAAGAGCTCGGGGTCGGACCAAGAGGCCAGGTCGGGTCGGGTCGGGAGTTGACCTAGGACAGCTAGGGGTTGTCTTTTTTCCAGCTTAGTTCAGACATCGGTGTTAGGTACATACACATTGACTGAGATTGCCAGCGAGTATACATGTTTATATGTTGCATTTATTTGGCATTATTATGTGGCATGATGTATGTTTTACCGCTTTCTATATTCATATATCATGTGCACATACACGTTGAGCCTATACCTTGTTATACCTGATTATAGAGCCGCTCAGCTCTATACTCGATAGTCTGTCACTGAGAGTACCGCGACGGCGGGGACATGTATGTCTGACTACTCTGGTGTATTAGACGAGTGTGGTTGCACCCAGAGGTTGATCCGTGCGGTGGCTGCACTCATGTGGCACCGATACTGAGCATGACTTTTCAGATGACCATTTACCAGTCATCATGTTGCATGCATCATATACATATGTTTACTCATGTTTATGTACTAGGCGTTAGCGCTCACGTCCTAGTTGTTATCTTGGACACCCATTCCACAGGGCAGGTCGCAGGATGGACGGAGCCGGTAGCTCGAGGCAGGATTAGGGAGCCAGAGCTTTTCAGGGGATTTTATACAGCATGATTTGTTTAGCTGTATAAATGTTTTAGACAGTTTATTTTAAGCATTTCAATATGGTTGTATCACTACAGATTTAAGCCTGGATATGTTTTCCTAAGCTGTTATGTAAATTATGGATTATGTTTCCGTACGTTTTTACTATGTTAAGAATTTTGCTGTATTAAGTTTAATGCATGCTATTAGTTGCCAGTTAGTAGGTGATTCCATGCAGGGTCACTACATTTTTGGTATCAGAGCATGCATGGATTTTGGGATTAGTATTTGGGATTTACTCTCATCTTAAGTAATTATTGCGCATTTGGGATTTTAATGTGCAATTCTTTTCAGGATATGGCTGACGAGAGTCACAGTAGTGTTGGCCAGGGAGGTGGTCATCATCATCGTCACCATCGCCATCAGAATGATCGACATCGTCCTCATGAGGGTAGACGTCGTTACTCTATTAATAAGTTCATGCAAGTAGGACCGAAACCCTTGTTGGGAGGTGAGAATCCTGAACAGGCAAGAGGTTGGATGTCTAAAGTCGAGAGTGCGTTTCGAGCTTTCGAATGCACTGAGGAGCAGAAACTGGAAGTTCTAGAATTCATTCTAGAGGATCGAGCACGCTTATGGTGGGATGCCAAAGCTACTCAGGCACGTACTGAGAGAGGACAGGTGACTTGGGAGGATTTCTGTCAGCAGTTTCAGAAACTGTATTTTCCTCCAGCTGTTCGTCAGGCACGATCTATGGAGTTGTTGACTCTGAGGCAAGGATCAATGACTATTGATCAATATCAGCAACGATTTCTTGATCTGCTACCTTTTAGTCCTCATATCAATGACAGTGATGCGTCCAAGTATGATATCTTTCTGCAAGGCCTGAATCAAGATATCTACTCACAAGTTGTCGTATGTGATAATCCGACATCTTATGAGACTTTGGTGAACCGTTGCCGTCAAGTGGAGAACAACAATAGGCGGGCACTGTTGATGATGCTAGGACAGCCTAGTGGATCTCTTGGGCCTAGGGCTCAATCTGTTGTGCAATCTGGACCTATGTCTTCTACTACTACTACTACTATACTTCGTCTGGTTCTCGTGGTTCACGAGGTACTTTCCGTTTTGGGAAGAAGAAGAAGAAGGAGGAATTTTGCAGCCACTGTGGTGGGAAGAATCCTGCGGCTTCGTGTCGGAAGGCTACTGGTGCTTGTTATATTTGTGGTGAGCTGGGACATCTGCGGAGAGATTGTCCTCAGCGCATGGGTTCTGCTAGTGGATCGGGATCACAGGTTGAATCTCAGGCTTCTACTTTTCCATGTCAGCAGACAGCACCACAGAGTTCTTCTGGTTACCGTCCATAGACTCAAGGGCAGGTATTTGCTCTGTCTCAAGAGAAGGCTACGGAGGGAAGCGATCGCATGTTGGCATGTACCTTTCTGTTATGTGGTATTCCTGAACTTGTCTTAATTGATACTGGAGCGTCGCATTCCTTTATTTCTAGTCATTTTGTTAAGAGACATAGATTACCTTATGTATCATTAGATATGGATTTAGTTGTATCTACTCCGCTAGAGCAGGAGGTAGTAACTAAGCGTCTAGTGATGAGTTGCCTTCTAGAGTTTGAGGGTAATGTGTTATCGGCTAATCTGATGATATTAGCGATGACAGATTTTGATTGTATTTTTTTGGGAATAGATATGCTGACTTTGCATCACGCTATTGTGGATTTTTATCAGCGTCTGGTACAGTTTCATCTGGATGAGGGTGATAGCTGGTACTTTTATGGTGAGGGTGCGCGACCTCCGATGCCACTTGTATCGGCTCTGAAGGCATGTCATGTCTTGAAGTCAGGTGGGGAGGGCTACCTCATTTATGCAGTTGATATGTCCATGAGTAGTCCGGGTATCGATCAGCTACCGGTTGTCAGCGAGTTTTCAGATGTATTCCCTGATGAGATTCCTGGTTTTCCTCCGGTTTGAGAGGTTGAATTTGGTATTGATCTAGTACCAGGAACTACGCCTATATCCCGAGCACCTTATCGTCTAGCACCGTCAGAGATGAGGGAATTGAAACAGCAGTTGCAGGATCTGCTTGATAAGAGATATATTCGTCCGAGTGTTTCTCCGTGGGGAGCACCTGTTTTGTTTGTCAAAAGAAGGATGGATCGATGCGATTATGTATTGATTACAGGCAGCTGAATCGTGTCACCATCAAGAATAAGTATCCTTTGCCACTAATTGATGATTTATTCGATCAATTACAAGGTACTTCTGTTTACTCCAAGATAGATCTGAGATCGGGATACCACCAGATGCGGGTATGAGACTCAGATATTTCTACGACTGCTTTCAGAACCAGATACGGGCATTATGAATTTCTGGTGATGCCATTCAGTTTGACGAATGCACCGGCAGTCTTTATGAATCTGATGAATCAGGTATTTCGAGAATATCTGGATAGATTTGTCATTGTCTTCATTGATGATATTCTTGTCTATTCTCATGACAAGGATGAGCATGCACAGCATCTGAGGATTGTGTTGCAGACGTTACGAGATAAGCAGCTTTATGCAAAATTGAGCAAGTGTGAATTCTGGCTTGATCGGGTAGTGTTTCTCGGTCATGTGATTTCTAGTGAAGGAATATATGTTGATCCTAGTAAGATAGAGGCAGTGCTGAACTGGTCTCGTCTGACGACGGTTGCTAAGATTAGTAGTTTCTTGGGTCTAGCGGGTTATTACCGTCGGTTCGTCGAGAATTTTGCACTGTTGGCCAGTCCTTTGACTCAGCTTACTCGGAAAGATGTTTCTTTCATATGGTCCTCGGATTGTGAGGAGTCATTTCACGAGCTGCGTAGACATCTTACTACTGCACCTGTGCTAGCTCTACCTTCTGGATCAGGAGGTTATGTTGTCTATACTGATGCCTCTGGTCAGGGGTTAGGATGTGTTCTGACACATCATGGACATGTTATTGCCTATGCTTCTCGACAGTTGAAGACACATGAGAATAATTATCCAGTACATGATCTCGAGTTAGCCGCCATTGTATTTGCTCTCAAGATTTGGAGACATTATCTTTATGGCGAGAAATTTGAGATATTCACGGATCACAAGAGTTTGAAGTATTTATTCACTCAGGCAGAGTTGAATATGCGACAGAGACGCTGGATGGATCTTCTGAAGGATTATGATTGCGAAATCAAATATCATCCAGGTTCTGCTAATCTTACTGTTGATGCCTTGAGTCGGCAGGTGATATTTTCTGCACTTCAGACTAGTGAAGTATCTCATATGATTCAAGAGTGTTGTTCATTGAGTTTTACGCTCAAGCATAAGAAAAGGAGGAATGGGATTCGATTGTATACTATTCTATCTGAGCCATCATTGTACTCTCGGATCAGAGATGCTCAGATAACTGATGATAAGACTCAGCGTTTGGAATGTCTAGCCAATGGAGTTAATATATCTGGATTCCATTATCAGGCAGATGGTTTATTATGCTTATCGAATCGAGTGGTTGTACCTGATGTTGCGGAGCTCAGAAACGATATTCTTTCTCAAGCTCACAGGAGTCGATTGTCTGTTCATCCTGGAAGTATGAAAATGTATAAGGACTTGCGAACTAGATTTTGGTGGAAAGGGATGAAGCGGAGTGTATATCAATTTGTTTCAAGATGTTTGGTTTGTCAACAGGTCAAGGCTGAACACCGACGACCATGTGGATTACTGCAGAATCTTGAGATTCCCAAATGGAAGTGGGAGCACGTGACTATGGATTTTGTTACCCACTTGCCTATGACATCACGTCAGTGTGATGCTATCTGGGTCGTTGTTGACTGTCTGAAAAAATCAGCACATTTCATTCCTTACAACCGGGAGTATTCTTATGATCGCATGGCACGCTTATATGTCCAGGAGATAGTGCGATTGCATGGAATTCCAGTGAGCATAGTCAGTGATAGAGACCCGCGATTTACCTCACGTTTCTGGGGTAGTTTTCAGCAGGCGTTGGGTACCACTCTGAGTTTAAGTACTGCATATCATCCGGAGACTGACGGGCAGTCAGAACGGACGATTCGTACATTGGAGGATATGCTACGTTCTTCTATCATGGACTTTGGTTTATCTTGGCAGGATCAGTTACCTTTGATCGAATTTTCTTACAATAACAGTTATCATCGTAGTATTGATATGGCACCTTTCGAGGCATTGTATGGTCGACGGTGTCGTACTCCGTTATTCTTGAATGAAGTAGGAGAACGACAAGTCAAGGGTCCTGAGTTGGTGCAGCAGATTGTAGAAAAGGTAGATTTGATCAAGCGGAGAATCAAAACTGCTCAAGATAGACAAGCCAGTTATGCTAATATTCATCGCAAGCCATTGCAGTTTGAGCCTGGTGAATATGTGTTCTTGCGAGTATCACCTTTCAGGAAGGTGATGAGATTCGGTGTGAAAGGCAAGTTGTCACCTCATTTCATTGGACCTTTCCAGATACTGGAGAAGATTGGAGATGTTGCTTTTCGTTTGGCGTTACCGCCATATCTTTCCAGTATACATGATGTTTTTCATGTGTCGTTACTTCGACAGTACATAGCTGATGAATCACATGTGATTCAGTCTTCTGAAGTTCAGCTAGAGCCAGATCTGTCGTATGTTGAACGACCACTCTGTATTCTAGATAGGAAAGAGAAAGTTCTTCGAAACAAGACTATACCACTTGTAATGGTACAATGGCAGCGCCGAGGAATTGAAGAAGCTACTTGGGAAACCGAGAGCCGTATGCGAGTGGAATACCCTGAGTTGTTTGCTTTATACTTTTGATTACCATGTAAAGATGTAATTACCGTTGTTGTAATAAGACATGGTTTTCTGTTTCATATTGTTATCTTAATTTGCCTTTAGATTTTATTTCGGGGACGAAATATCTAATGGTGGGGAGAATGTAGTAACCCAGATTCCATTTTAAGATAATAATATGATAATCATGATTAAGGGTCCAGTCTAAACTGCTGAACTGTTGAGCTGCTGAACTGCAGCTAGGGAATATGAGCAGCTAGGGAAACATGAGCAGCTAGGGAATCTGCTGCTAGGGATTATATAGCTAGGGATTCTTTAGCTAGGGAATTCTGCTGTTAGCCTGTTATGGAATTTCGTTACTAAGGAAGTTTGAAAAGCTGCTAGGGAATCCCGAACTGCTATTAAGGAATCCCGACCTGCTGCTAGGGAATCCCGAACTGCTATTAAGGAATCCCGACCTACTGTTAGGGAATCCCGAACTGCTATTAGGGAAGCCCGAACCCTCCAGGACAGGCAGGCAGGTGTGTGGACGCTTGCATGAATGACAGTTGGCGCCTAAGCATGAGCTATCAATAATGGTAGTGACTCAGCTCAAGCATCTGATACGTGGCGTGCTTATAGGAGCTCGGACGTCTCGACGTCAGCTCAAGAATCCCGATCACCCCAAATATTTGTCTATAAATAGGAGCTGAGGATTTAGTTATTTTTCACATCACTTCCATCTCACTTCATATCTTTACCCGGGAAAGAGTAGCTCGGGAATTCGGGAAGGAATAGCTCGGGAAGGAAGAGCTCGGGGTCGGACCAAGAGGCCAGGTCGGGTCGGGTCGGACTTGAGACCAGGTCGGGTCGGGAGTTGACCTAGGACAGCTAGGGGTTGTCTTTTTTCCAGCTTAGTTCAGACTTCGGTGTTAGGTACATACACATTGACTGAGATTGCCAACGAGTATACATGTTTATATGTTGCATTTATTTTGCATTATTATGTGGCATGATGTATGTTTTACCGCTTTCTATATTCATATATCATGTGCACATACACGTTGAGCCTATACCTTGTTATACCTGATTATAGAGCCGCTCAGCTCTATACTCGATAGTCTGTCTCTGAGAGTACCGCGACGGCGGGGACATGTATGTCTGACTACTCTGGTGTATTAGACGAGTGTGGTTGCACCCAAAGGTTGATCCGTGCGGTGGCAGCACTCATGTGGCGCCGGTACTGAGCATGACTTTTCAGATGACCATTTACCAGTCATCATGTTGCATGCATCATATACATATGTTTACTCATGTTTATGTACTGGGCGTTAGCGCTCACTTCCTAGTTGTTATCTTGGACACCCATTCCACGGGGCAGGTCGCAGGATGGACGGAGCCGGTAGCTCGAGGCAGGATTAGGGAGCCAGAGCTTTTCAGGGGATTTTATACAGCATGATTTGTTTAGCTGTATAAATGTTTTAGACAGTTTATTTTAAGCATTTCAATATGGTTGTATCACTACAGATTTAAGCTGGGATATGTTTTCCTAAGCTGTTATGTAAATTATGGATTATGTTTCCATACGTTTTTACTCTGTTAAGAATTTTGCTGTATTAAGTTTAATTCATGCTATTAGTTGCCAGTTAGTAGGTGATTCCATGCAGGGTCACTACATAGACTGTATTCAGTTTCGGTAACAGAATAAAGGTGGATTTTACTATTTTGGGTTGAGATCACCCCTCTCGTTTTGGTTCGATGGCAGCACCGGGTCAATGAGAAAGTTATTTAAGAATCAAAGAGCTGTAAGAAGCAGAACCTCAGGAATTTTTTTGGAGTGTTCTTCCGGAATGACAGAATTGTACCTTTTAAAATGTTCTGTTATGAAAAAAATGTTATATTCTTTGTTTGTATACTTAAGATTGATTTCGAGGACGAAATCTCTTAAGTGGGGGAGAATGTAGTAGCCTGGTCTCATTTTACAAGATTAATTTGGTTAAACATATTTAGAATTAATAAAACACAATTGAGGGATTTTAATTATATCAAATTGACCAAGAAATCAGATCCATAATATCCAAAAATAGTTAATGGGCTTATTTGGGCTCGGGTGGTTCAAAAGGTCCGAACCCAAGCCTTGTAGGGATCGGACGGTCCGAAGGGTTTGGAAGGGGTGAAGGAGTTCAGACACTACGGTCGAGTTCGGAAAGTCCGAACGTGATCGGAGCATCCGAACAGATTTAGGCCATGTGCATTATCGACGTGTCAACTTTCTCGGACACGAAGAAGATCGGAACGTCCGAAGGTGAGTTCGGAGCTTCCGATCGTTGCATTTTTTCAACATGGCTGGCATGCGAATTCGGAGCTTCCGAACTCTGTCTATAAATAGGGCATTCGGGAAACCATTTTCATTTCTAATTCACACTTTTCTCTCTCGGTTCTTGGGTGATTCTAAGGCTTTCCAGCCATCTTTGGCAAGGGGTAGGGCCTTGGCGAGGTGTCCAGAAGTCGTAGCGAATTTGTGCCCAAGTTATAGGGCAATCGACATCAATGGGCTGACGATGAACAGAGGTATTCCCGAGATCTTATAAATAATTTGGGAGTATTTAATAGCTTAATTAAGGCTTTTAGAGAAATATGAGTAATGCATGGTTATCATGATTTGTAGTGATGGACTGTAGATGCTCGGACATCTAGGATAATTATTAAGGTACGAAAGTACTATTCGAGATACCCTGACAGAGTATGCATGTGATGGTCGAGACTAGAGAAATTTTTTTTAAAAAAAATGTAAAATTTAATTTCATACATTATCATATTAATTCATCCAACACTTGCCATGATTATGGAATCAAGAAATCAATTCTATTTGATCCTTGTAAGTTTAATATATCACAATATTATTATTATATAAATTAAACACAAAAGTCAATCGTAATCCAATCACAAACTTAGAGCAAAATTTTAGTGGTAAATATAAAAAAATATCCCTATAGTTTCACAAAATTCCAAAATATATCCTTAATTCTTTTCCGTTTCTCAAATCAGTCCCTCATCTACTAAGATTGTTTCCTAATATGCCCCTCAAATAAAAAAAGTCCCTATAATACCCCTAGTTTATAATTATTTTATTAAACCATGAAAATGGTATCAGAGCCTAGGTAATTTTATTTAGACATGAAATTATTATTACTCTGTAACTGACTTAACTAAGGAGGAGATTTCCTCTCAAGTAATGGATCCGAACATATGTTTGAGATTTGTATTTGCGGGAATTATTTCAATATTTTGGAATATTTTAAACAAAAAGTTCTAGCTACGGTTAATATTGGAAGTCGATCTAGATAATAAGGTAAATTATGATTCAAATAAATTTTTAGAAATTATTCTGGATTCATCTAAGATCTCGGGAGATCTTAAAGAAATTCAAAATACAATACAAAATTATGGCAATCAGCCATATTATGTACCAAAACAAATTGAAGGTATCCTTAAATGCCAAGAAGAAATTATGGAAACTTTAAGGGTTGGTCTAGAGGATTTACAAGACCTTGCAGAATCATTTGAGAATCTCAAGGTTGTAGATCTTAAAATGAACACAAATGGGGGTGATCAATCCCTAGTATGACAAATTACACAAAGAGGAGAAAGTGTGGGATCCCATGACACAAACACGGGAGAAAATCATAATGACTTCCGAATAGGAGGAGACTCACACCCAGCATGGAAAAGGTCAAGAAACAATCAAATTCTCTTGCACCAAACACCCTATGGGAAAATGGTTTTGGAAACAATACATCCTTATGGGGTTATGTTAACCTCGATGTACTGGATTTCAAAAAATAGAGAAGATTTGATAGACGACTAGACATCATCTATGAGAATCGCAGCAGGTACACTTGATCTTAATAAAGAAGGATTCATTAAAATTTTAGAAATTAGTCTTATGGGATCAGTAAAGTTCACTTGGGAAATGACATCGAAAGAAACAAAAGAATCAGTTCTTGTCGAAGAATCCCAGAGTGAAATAGGCGGAAAATTGGCCACCATATTTCAAGCACAATTTATAGGTGTGGATTATTTTAATAGTCCAAATACCAAGAAGAGAAAGAAATATACTCAAGATTTGTATAGTCTTGAATTACTGGACATCAGTTTATTATATAAATACATTATATTATTCACTAAATACGGATGAAATCCAGGAGTCAAAGAAAGCACAACAATGCAACTTTTCTTTGCAAAATTTCAAAGTCCCTGGAGAGAAGTGATAAAAAGGAATATATCCCTGGGAATCCAGATACTTTGGCACGTAGAGCCTCTTTTCTAATAGTAAAATTGATAGAATGATGTCTTATGGCAGCTTTACAAAAGAACTACAAAAGACTAAAGGGTATCAACTGACGTACTACTTTATGTTGTAGAGAGAATGATCTTCCAAAAATTATTAGAAGTAATCTTCAGAGGCAGAAGAGGAAGAACTACATATCTCATCCATATGCCAAAAGCGGAAAAGAAGGAAGAAGTTCTTGGAAAAAAAAAAAAACAATATGGTCTAGACAGAAGACCAGATCTTATAAATCTGAACAAAGAAGTGGACCATCAAGAAGTATAATTTCATCCCAATCCTCAAACTCATCTTAAAGCACAGGACGAATCCTAACAAGAAAAATTTTTAGAAGAACTCATACCAGAGTTGATGAAAGTTTTAAAGATTGCAAATGCTGGACATACAGAGAAAAGGGTCACATTTCAACCAATTATCCAGAGAACGAGAGAAAATGAATAAAACGCTTCGAATCTACTCCAGATATTGAAGAAGCGGTTTATTACCAAGATCTAATTCAAGTATACCAGTTTGAAGATATTACCTTAGACGAAAGTATATACGAAGAAGAAGAAGTCTTAAGACAGACGATTCATATGGAGAGATGGAATAAGAATCCGACTGAAGAAGAAATTCTTAGACATGAAACACAGGAAGATTTATCTGGTTTCTTCAGTCAAACCACGATATCTCATAATATTGTCCAAAAAATTATGAGAGAAAATCCTACCTTACATATATATCAAGGATTTTCAGCATGACAAACTGAGAAATTCTTAGGAAATCTTAGCTTGAGAAAGCATCACCTGATCTATAAGGTTTCTAGAAGGAAAAAATGGCAATCCCAATGGAACTTAAAGGAAATCGTATGGAAATAAAATTAATTCATTTTCAATAAATAAAAGAGAAATTAGAAAAGATCAAGCCAAATATAGCACGAACCATGTCTTGGATTCATATCAAAGTAGTCCAAATCATGATAAAAGCTATCTTTAAAGAAGGAATAGATTAATCCATAGATATTTCTTTATGGATAAAAGGATGGGTAATCGTCAAGATTCAATACTGGGAACTATCTCAAGAAATCTTTGCGTAGAAAAAATTGTAGGAGTTATCTATCCAAGAATTGTCTACAATTTTTCAAATCTCGACTTCAGCCGAGCCTTGACACTACATCAAAATTTCAAGGAAAAAAGGTTGATGGAATAGTGAAATAGACCATACTCTATTACCTACCAGGTATCATATGCTTTATCTAATACACATCATTCAAAATTTTTTATTAGAAATTAGTTTATAGAAATACCCAAAATATTTAGAAAAATTGCTCAAGAAATATATCCAGATAGAATCCAATTTCCATTTAATACAAGAAACAAATATACAAATCCAAGACAAACCGATTTTGCAAAAAAATCAAAGTTTTAGATTAGAACCCCAAGAGACTATATTTTCAAGGAGATAGAATCACCAATTACAAGTGGGGAAAAACACCTGTGCTTGAAATCCAATCAGTACCAAAAATCTTCTCAACCATCGCAAAGCTTAGATGTCCGGAAGGATGGAAAGAAGTCCAAATAGTATTTGATATTACAAGTCAAAGGAATCAATTCCCTATAATACTATATACTATTTGGAACACCCAGTAATAGGAATCTACCAAGGGGTAATAAATATTGGGAACTTGGAGGTTTATATTAAGGGTGTTCCAGGAAGTGAACCAGATCAGCTGGTTCTAGTTCTAGAGTTTCTTGAGAAAAACGAACCTTGGAAACATCTAGAAAATGAAATGAAATTTGTGGCAGATAATCAAGTATGGAAAATCCAATGACCACACAAGTATATTCTCGATATACATCTCAATCGAGATGTTTTACGAACAATATAAATCAGAATACTTTGTTGTTTATATTGATTCAGGAGCTGGAATTTGTACAACAAAAGAAGGATTTTTTCCAAAAGAATTAGAAGAAGAACTATCCCAAATAACTGTATGAGATTTCTCAAAAAAAATCTTAATCTTAAGTAAAAAGATTAAGAAATCTAAAATTTTAATT
This sequence comes from Henckelia pumila, assembly GCF_033568475.1. Taxonomy (NCBI): domain Eukaryota; kingdom Viridiplantae; phylum Streptophyta; class Magnoliopsida; order Lamiales; family Gesneriaceae; genus Henckelia; species Henckelia pumila. Next base: position 194,349,213 of record NC_133121.1, read on the forward strand.
GGTGGAGCTGGTCACACCTTGGTACTAGTTAAAGACACCACCAATTTACTTTCATGATACAGGAGTAGACATCTTGTTAGGAAATAATTTTCTAAAAATGTTTAAATCATATACACAAGAAAACGAGAATAGAAGATTAATGTTTACAACACCATGTGATCAAAAATCATAGTTTAGAGACTAAGCGATGCATTTTACAGAAAATTGCCAATCCAGCTTCGCAGCAAGCGTGATGATGAAGGAAAACTTTTACACCCAAAAATAAATGACTCCAGAAGGTTTGGAGAAACAATCCTCCAAATAAGAATGGAGCAGGAACTCCAACCAGAATAAATAGAGTTATTGAAGATAGCTTTACACAAAAAAAAAAAAAAAAAAAAAAGTAGAGCTTGAAACAAAGGTATCCCTAGAAGATGCTAAGAGAAGGATTAAAGAAAATTACAATGAAAATCCTTTAGCATGGTGGGAAAGAAACCAACTACAAGCCAACCTTAAAATTAAGGAAGGAAAAGAGTATGAGTTTGTAAGATGCAAGCCTATCCCGATGAACATAATTGATCAAAAGGATACGCAGATAATTACCAAGGAAAATTTGTACCTTGGGCTAATCAAAGCAGGAGTATCACTATATAGAAGTTCGGGCTTTTTGGTAAGAAATCATGGTGAGATCAAGAGAAACAAACCCAGGGTAGTCATTAATTACCAAGAAATAAATAAAATCTTAGAATTTGATGGGTATTTCATACTAAGAAGAGATCACTTAATCAGTTGTATATGCAACACAAAAGTGTTCTCTAAATTTGATTGTAAATTCGGATTCTATCAGATTCAGATGAAGGAGGAAATCAAGAAATTCACAGCTTTCTCAACATCACAAGGTCATTATATTTGGGAAGTATTACCAATGAGATTGACTAATAAACCCCAAATATTTCAAATAAAAATTGATAATGTATTTAAAGATTGTCTTGAATTTATGTTTGTCTATATATATAATATTTTAATAACATCTAAAAATATAGATGAACACATAAAAAATTTAGAAATTTTCTCTAAAATTTGTAAGCAAGAAGGACAGGTTTTGTCCGAAAAGAAAGCAGTCAATGCTTCAAGAAAAATTTACTAAATAAAAACATCATGCATAAATCATATATCATAAAATTATTCATTTTTGGGTGATGCAATACATGCAATTGTTATAGCCACTATTTATGAGCACATTGAGTTCACGTGATCACGGTCGTTGTACAACAAGTATATGAAGAAATACTTGCCTTGGCCAATATGCCTCTCATCTCGCCTTGGCCGCTTAAACTTTCATTCTTTGGAAGGGCCTCTCCGGAGCTCAATCTGGAATACCAATCTCGTATTGCTACCACAAGAACACATACAACATCAAAATATTTTTTATGCATCATCATACTTCATCATTGTCATGTAACATCATCATCATACTTACTTCTCATAAACTTTCATAAACATTTCATGCCATTGAATCTTTTCATGCTTAAAAATCATGCATGCTATTGAAAAAAAATGAGTTCAACAATTTTACATTCCTAAAACTTTATGCTTTCATAATGAACATAACTTTAGTGAGAAAAAAGTACATGTAAATGCACTACATAGCTGAATCAATCCACGTGAATCGTTCTTTTCGTTCTTGACATCAAAACTTAAAAATGTTTTCATAGGAACTCTTAAAAATACTTAAAACACCTTAAAAGATCATAAACATGAATTTTTGAACGTAAAAAATACGTGTTGAAAATTTTAAATAGAATACTGTGGGATGGAGCATGCAAAACTGCAGGCTCCAGCTTGATAGATCAAGCTCGAGCTTAAAAATCTGCAGGCTCCAGCTTGATTGGGTGCGCTGGAATGTAGTAACCCGAATCCTAAATTTATAACTAATTGTTGATTAGTGGCGTAATTATATTTAGATTGGGTAAAACATGATTAAGGGATTCTCAAATGAGTTTAAGGAGTTCAAAAATAGATTCAAAATACTCAAAAATGATCCGGAGGAGTCCAAGCTCTCGGGTGGATTGAAAGATCCGAACCCAAGGATCGGATGATCCGAAGCATTGGGAGTTCGAAAGCATTGTTTGAGATTGGAGGGCCTGTGGAGATCGGACGATCCATTCTCCATTGGATTAGATAAGATAAGAATCGAGATTTGATTGGTCAGCTGCAGGAGTTTGGACAATCTGAAGGCTTAGATCGGACGATACGAACATATTATGTAAGCAGTGATGTCATAGAAAAGACACGTGTTTGGAGGGGATTGACTAGGGAGATCGGACGATCAGATCAAAAGGATCGAAAGATCCAAACTGCATCTATAAATAGAGGTGGAGATCCCTCATTTCAAATCGCCCCATTCCCTCTTCCTCTCTCTTTCTATCTAGTTTTAGGGCCTTTTGGACATCCTATTTAAGGGCGAGGGGGGACAGAGCACTACCGAAGTTGTAGCAGAGTTGTGCCCAAGTTTTGGGGCTATCGCCATCAGTGGGCTAACGATGAACATAGGTCTGGTCTGAGTTGCCTAAAAATATTAGGGAGTATTTAATAGCTTAGTTAAGGCTTTTAGAGCATGATTAGCGATGCATGGATATTTTGCATTTCAGTGTTGGACTGTAGATGCGGGGCATCTAGGAGTATATAATTTAGGTACAAACATATTATCCGAGATAGTCTGGTAGAATATACATATTCTATGTTTGCATTTATTATGTGACATTGGCAATGTGTGCATTATTATGACACGGATATTATGGTGCGTGCATGTCATGTTGAGTCTGTTATCTTATTGATATTATCGGTATAGGGGTCACTCAGCCCCATATTCTTAGTGTAGGGATTCCATGGACTTGTATCAGGATATATCCATAGTTTTATGCCATGTGAGCCACCTCCTAATACGACGGCCCAACGTGCTACATACCATGGCGCCATTGAATGAGTAGATTTCTGGATAGGTTTCCAGTACCTTACACATGCATTTGCATTTGCATTCATAGCATGTGTATATTCGTACTCTTGTACTGAGCTTTAATGCTCACGTACAGTGTTTTCTGGACATCCCATTTGACGAGGCAGTGGCAGGTGATCCACTAGGACTTGGGATTTAGGTGGTGACCAAGCAGAGCTACAAGAGTAGTAGCTAGGATATATATTGATTCTAATTCAATTGGGTTGTATAATTGGATTTGTTTTACCAATTGTATTCTGTCGGTCCAGTATTTATTTGGTTTCTGTAGATTATCTCTGATTATCATTTATTGCATGCTTATTTAAGCTTAAAACTCTTATTAGTAGTGGATCCGGGTTAGGGTCACTATATTTATTGGTATCAGAGCATGCAATATGAGTATTTTGGACACACATATTTGTGTTATCCTTGTAAAGTGAAGATTAGAACATCAGATATGGCAATGTCAGGGTATTTGGGTTTGCCCAAGACTATCATCACCTAGATGATCTTCAAATATTTTATTTATGGGAGTTACATTAGGATCGGACATGAGAGAAGGATCATGTTCGAAATATCAGGATTTTGACTCGTGTGGATCCTAGATTTGGATCGAGTACCAGATATCGGAGGCAGTAGCAGAGGATTGGTTGGGGCACGTATGATGCTTGCATCCATGTTACTTCACCCCGGATAGCACTCCTTTGAAGATTTTCCACAAGTAGTTGGAGAGATTGTCATAAATATCGTATCTCATCCACTGGGAAATTTACCATATAACAGTGAAGTACCCGGTAGATTAGTAAGATATTTTAAAGATAGTGAAGCGACCCTAACTTCTAAGCTACATTAATTAATTAAATAAAATACGAATTTTCAAAATAATTTTTCCATGACTTGTTTGAAAATACAAAATCCCACCTGACTCAATTCAGCAGTTCATAAAAAAAAAAAAAGAATAGACGCTAAAAAGGAAAAAAAATCCGATAATCATAATCTTTCGGAAATAACATCGAAAAGTTTAACAAATTGACATTTACAAGCACACAAACAATTCTATAAATCTTTAATCTTACATTTATTCAATCAACAAAATGAAAGACTTTAAAGCATTAAATTAAAATTTCGCGGAAGTCTAGCATAGGTCGGAAGGATGTGCCGTACCCGCGTCACAGTCCACTCGATAGCCCTATCCCTCGATCTCAACGATAAACTAATCCTGCACCAAGAAAGTGTAGTGAGTCTAATGACTCAACAAGTATAAACTTTTTAATAACAAGGGATTAAAAATACCTGCGGAAATACTTAAAGTACTGTACATATAATACTTTAAAACTTACTCTGAAAAGCTGTATGATAAATGAGAATGAGACAAACTATAAGAAATGAACTCACGCCAACTCACACTTGAAACTTGAAACTTTCTTAACTTAACTGAACCTCATGCATGACTGAAAACTGAATTTAAATTAAGACGAGTCAACTGATACTTGAAACTTCAACTTTAACTTTAGCTTTAGAACTTAGATCCTTGGATTGTGACTCAAGTTTCTATCATGATCATGGCTGCAGTATACTATGCCGGCAAGGACATCGAGATTAATCTCGTTGCCACATTGCCCCTTTTTCATTCTTTTTGGTAGGGGAGCCGAGATGAATTCTCGGCCGCTTACTACACGTCTCATTTGGTAGGGGAGCAGGGATGTCTCCCAACCGCTTACTATACGTCTCATTTTGGCAAGTGAGCCAGGGCATCCCTGAAAGAGTGGGTGCCCAGTTAGCCAACTTGTGGCTAAGGGCTTTTATGACTCTATGCATAAAACAATCGTTGTTTAATATAATTTACATTCATTAATGGCATTTTCTTTGTCTTTCTTCATATTGTTATATTGTGATATACTATTGTTGTTTTGATAAAGACCTTGAATATACTATAGTGTAAGTAAGATGAGATAGTGAATAAAGAGAGATCACTATTATGAAACACATCTTATAGTCACTGTATATTCTAAACAGTTCCTAGTCAATTGAGCCGTCCGCTAATAAGGATAAGGATTGCTCGAGATTGAAACTAGCATTTGTGATGCCAAGTACGACGTTTCATTGGTAATGGACATGGAGATGTTCAAAGCATGCAAATGGATATTCATATGATGAATGATCGAACTACCCTATTCGGACTTTCCAAGTGGTTATCACTAATCGAGTGGATAAAGTCCGCGGTTTTGGTTGTACACCATTAGTCCTTACTACTTGAAACATCATTGAGACTCTATATGCTAGTACTGTACTTTTACTTGTTTACCGAATCTATTGGGGTCATCAGAATTGGGTACAGTTACGACACATATAGGAGTCGATGCTTTGTTGTCAAGGATTCACCACATACATGCGAGTGTGGATATCCTATGCGATCTGAGGAGATATTAGTGTGACGAATCTCTGGCCAGAGTACATGATGTGTTTTAGGTTACTCGGTTTTCCTAGTAACACATGCGATGTCACTATTTGATCTCCAAGATGTAATGCATAATTATCGAATCTCGAACGACTCTCGATGCGCCAATGGTTGTTGATTCGATCGGGATATATGGATGAAGGGACCGTACTGTACGCTAACCAAAATCTACTGGTTCTTGCAGGCACTATCAGTGATACCTAGGGAATCATGGGGCGATGTTGCTAGACGCTCTTACCATGATTTGATGGGTAAGTCGGAAATTGTTGTTCCGAGTCACAAGGAGTTATGAGCCAACGGCTAGCTGTATCCCTGAACCATTGAGGGTCACACAAGTAATGGATTACTAAACCCCGTTGAGATAGTTAAATTTAAAGAGTTAAATTTAATGAAAGAGAAGTTGGACTTCTTAACTAAAAGAGAGTGGAATTTCCTAAAATGACATAGGGATGAGCATTTTTGGAAATCACTGAATTCAGATTCAGAAAAATTATCTTGACTTTAAAAGGTGCAGAAATGGTTTCTGTGCACATTGGTGAAATCGGTTTATCAATCGGAGTCATGATGAATTTTATATTAATTTTTATAATAACGAGCTGGCTTGTTGGGCTTAAGTTATGGATTGTGGGCCCTAAAGAGTTAGAGTCCTAATACAATCATAACTTAATCTAGTCTAGAAATTATCTATAAATAGATGAGTAGTGTTCGAAAATCAAAAGAATTCATTCTAGCAATTTTCGAAAATCACTCTTATTATTTCAAGGGGATTTTCGAAATCCTCTGTCCCTTTTTGAGAAAATTCAGTTTGTGATTTTTATGGAAAATTACATTCTGAATTGACAGATCAAATCTATTTATTCTCATCGATAAACATCTGATTGATTTCTAGTACAATCAATCAGAGGGTTTTTGTTTTCTGTTCGTGGACCTTATTCCGGAGATTGATCGTGAAGCCATCGGTTCCCGGGATATACAAGAAGAGCAGATTAAATTTTGTTGGTGTCCATAATCAAGTCGTTGCTTGAATAGGTAAAAATTTAATAGTGATTTTATTTTTACTTGCATAATTTAATCGTAAAGTTTTGATACCCATGATATGGAATCGTTCCATATCGAAAAATAAAAATTTTTAAACTTCCGCTGCACCGGGTATTAATTCTTAATTTATCTGAACACGTTTTTCCAACAGTGGTATCAAAGACAGGTTGCTCGGATCAAACGATTAAATTAATCGATTGTACAAAATATTTGGCCTCATTTTTTTGAAAAACAAAACGAATTTTAAAAATTAAAATTTTGACGGAACAGGGGCATCGGGGCAGCGATCAAACGGCGCTGCCCAGGGCAGCGATCGTCGCTGCCCGCCTCCACGTGGGCAGCCCTGTCCCACGTGGAGGAGGGGGCTGCCCGGGAATGTCCCGGGCAGTCCGGGAAAAATTAAAATTGATTTTTTAATTAAAATTTTAATATTTTGGAATTTTAGTTTTTGGTCCGATCGAAAATTGTTTTTGATTGGTCCACGAGGCATTGGATCAAATTGTTTGAGTCCGAAATTTTTAAAATTGATTTTTGGATAAATTTGAATTTTTGGAAAATTTGTAAATCTTATCCGTTAAATTAGATTTTATAAAATTAATTATTTTGGTACAATTGATGATAAGATATGATCTTATGAATGTATTAGATAAAATATGATTTTATCTTTTAATTATGATGTCATTGCATGTTATCCAATGTTTTAATTATTGAATTAATTATTGGATAAAAGGATGATCGATTGCCATGACCAATGTTTTAGGTGTATGTTAGGTAATTTACATTTGATTTTATTGTTGTTGGGTTTTATTAATGGGCTTGGTTTATAGCCCAAATTTGAATTGTCATTTGTAATAAAAGTGAGCTTGGTTTATGGCCCGTTCCCACCCCTAAAATATGTATCCCCTACTTGTCATCGAAATTTATTGTAAATTTGTTAGACTTAGTGGGAGATAAAGATTTGAAGACAATGGTGGGCCCAGCAGACGATAAATTTTCGAAATCCTCTGTCCCTTTTTGAGAAAATTCAGTTTGTGATTTTTATGGAAAATTACATTCTGAATTGACAGATCAAATCTGTTTATTCTCATCGATAAACATCTGATTGATTTCTAGTGCAATCAATCAGAGGGTTTTTGTTTTCTGTTCGTGGACCTTATTCCGGAGATTGATCGTGAAGCCATCGATTCCCGGGATATACAAGAAGAGCAGATTAAATTCTAATGGTGTCCATAATCAAGTCGTTGCTTGAATAGGTAAAAATTTAATAGTGATTTTATTTTTACTTGCATAATTTAATCGTAAAGTTTTGATACCCATGATATGGAATCGTTCCATATCGAAAAATAAAAATTTTTAAACTTCCGCTGCACCGGGTATTAATTCTTAATTTATCTGAACACGTTTTTCCAACAGTGGTATCAAAGACAGGTTGCTCGGATCAAACGATTAAATTAATCGATTGTACAAAATATTTGGCCTCGTTTTTTTGAAAAACAAAACGAATTTTAAAAATTAAAATTTTGACGGAACAGGGGCATCGGGGCAACGATCAAACGGCGCTGCCCAGGGCAGCGATCGTCGCTGCCCGCCTCCACGTGGGCAGCCCTGTCCCACGTGGAGGAGGGGGCTGCCCGGAAATGTCCCGCGCAGTCCGGGAAAAATTAAAATTGATTTTTTAATTAAAATTTTAATATTTTGGAATTTTAGTTTTTGGTCCGATCGAAAATTGTTTTTGATTGGTCCACGAGGCATCGGATCAAATTGTTTGAGTCCGAAATTTTTAAAATTGATTTTTGGATAAATTTGAATTTTTGGAAAATTTGTAAATCTTATCCGTTAAATTAGATTTTATAAAATTAATTATTTTGGTACAATTGATGATAAGATATGATCTTATGAATGTATTAGATAAAATATGATTTTATCTTTTAATTATGATGTCATTGCATGTTATCCAATGTTTTAATTATTGAATTAATTATTGGATAAAAGGATGATCGATTGTCATGACCAATGTTTTAGGTGTATGTTAGGTAATTTACATTTGGTTTTATTGTTGTTGGGTTTTATTAATGGGCTTGGTTTATAGCCCAAATTTGAATTGTCATTTGTAATAAAAGTGGGCTTGGTTTATGGCCCGTTCCCACCCCTAAAATATGTATCCCCTACTTGTCATCGAAATTTATTGTAAATTTGTTAGACTTAGTGGGAGATAAAGATTTGAAGACAATTGTGGGCCCAGCAGACGATAAAGACCGAAGAAATGTAAATGGAAGCTCAATGTAATAGGATTGCATTGCATACTTGCATATCACCTAGGATTGGACTTAGACTCGTGATTGGCAACCACGGGTCGATTAGATAATGGGATCGATCATCCTTAAATAATATATGATATTATTGATGTATGCATATTTAGACTAAATTGTATGAATCCCGCAAGCATACATAAATTGCATGATGAGACAGATTTTCAAAAATTAAAAATCTCTCATTTTAAATATGATTTAAAATTGATATCAAGATAAACAAAATGGAATTTAAATATTGTTTAAATATTCCTACCTTCCATAAACGATCAATGTATGAGATGCTACCCGCAGGCACGGTCCGGCTCATATTATTGGGGGGCCCGTTCGTTGGAAAGCTGTACATTGGATCGACACATGTTGTAAGTTGGGTGAAACTCCCATGGGATTGGCTCATATTATTGGGGATCCACATGGCGACCGTCCATCACAACTTAATATTGATGGGTCATCTTGACATGTCACATTAAACGGCGTCATATTAAAGAATCCTCCAAAGGAAGCACCGGCTAATATAAGTCCGGAAGAATTGGAAAAACTTGATCAATGGTGGGACCATGATGTCAAGGCTAAATGCTATATGCAAGCTTCAATGTCTGATGAACTCCAGAGGCGATTTGAGGATGCCGTGAATGCTGCTGACATACACATGCACCTCAAGGAACTTTTTGGAGCTCAGTCAAGGTCGGAGAGGTATGCCACCGTCAAAGAGCTCATGACATGCCGCATGCGAGATGGGACTTCGGTCCGTGAGCATGGGGTACACATGATTGGGCTCATTGAAAAATTGGTAACACTCGATTTGACTTTGGAGCATGCACTAAATGCGGACTTGTTACTTCTTTCCCTTCCTTCGTTGTTTGACGGATTTGTGGTGAACTTCAATATGAACAAGATAGAGGCCACCCTTGAAGAGATGGTCAAAATTCTTGTGTCTTATGAGGCCACATTAAAGAAGGATAAACCGGTACTCTTGGTTGGCTCCTCTTCTTACTCCAAGAAGAGGCCAAGTGGAAAGGGTAAGAAACGTTCTGCCCCACCCAAGAAAATTGTACCACAAAAGAAGGCCAAGACAAAAGCTTCAAACGTGAACATATCTGGAGATGTTTTCCATCACTGCAAGAAACCCGATCATTGGAAACGTAACTGCAAGAAATACCTCGAGCAGTTGCGAACTGCAAAGGGTATGTTTTACATTGAAATAAATGTTTCACTTAATACTACTTCTTGGGTATTGGATACCGGATGTGGATCTCACATTTGCAATGATTTGCAGGTGATGACAAGAAGTCGTAAGCTTAGGATGGGTGAGACCCAGCTGAGGCTTGGAAATGGTTCCAGAGTTGAAGCCAAAGCAGTGGGAGACGTTTATTTAGTTTTGCAGAAAAATTTTAAGTTATTTTTGAGAGATGTTTTATTTGTGCCAGATTTAGTTAAAAACATTATTTCTATTTCTATGCTTGATAGAGATGGTTTTTCTTGTAATTTTTTGAATGGGATTTGCAATATTTACAAGAATGAATGTTTGATTGGAAATGGACAACTTGAAAACGATCTATATAACTTAAAATTAAAAGACGTTCCAATTAATTATGTTGATAAACCGGTAACAACAAATAAAAGGAAAAACGATAGTCAAAACCCGGCAAACCTTTGGCATGCTAGGCTAGGTCATATTTCCTCAAGGAGGATGAACAAGCTAGTGGGAGAGGGCATGTTTGATATGTCTGATATTAACTCTCTACCTACTTGTGAGTCCAGCCTAAAAGGAAAAATGACTAAATCTCTGTTCAAAGGGAAGCCTGAGCGTAGTCAAAACCTGTTGGATTTGATCCATACAGATGTCTGTGGACCATTTATTATCGGTACTAAATTTGGACACACCTACTTCATTACCTTTACTGATGATTATTCGAGGTATGAGTATTTATATTTAATGAAATATAAGTCTGAATCATTTGAAAAGTTCAAAGAATTCAAGGCTGAAGTAGAAAAAAAACAAGGTAGAAGTATTAAAGCACTTCGATCGGATCGATGTGGAGAATACTTAAGTACCGAGTTTTTGAGCTATCTAAAAGAGAATGAGATTCTCTCTCAGTGGACTCCTCCTATTACACCTTAGCTGAATGGTGTCTTGGAGCGTCGCAATCAAACTTTGTTGGACATGGTTCGATCTATGATGAGCTTCACTGAGCTCCCACCTTCGTTTTGGGGCTATGCGCTTGAAACGGCGGTATTGTTGTTGAACAATGTCCACACTAAAGCAGTAGATAAAAATCCATAAGAGTTATGGAATGGCAAAGCTCCTAAGTATTCGTACTTAAGGATTTAATTTGGGGATGTCCTTACGTGAAGCAGACAGTGGGAGATAAGTTGGATAGTCGATCCACCTTATGTTATTTTGTAGGATATCCGAAGAATTCAATCGGATATTATTTCTATCATCCTTATGAGATAAAAGTGTTTGTTTCGAGGAATGCCACCTTCATGGAGAAGAAGTTCTTATTAGATAAGAAAGGCAAGATGATGGAACTCGATGAAATTCGAGAAGAACCCGAGATACAAAATAATGATCACACACCTCAAGAACCTTCAACGGACACGCCAATATCTAGGAGATCCGAGAGGACTTCTAGACCTCCTATTCGATATGGTCTTCTTCTTGAAGGGGATCAAAGTGAACCCGACATTGGATGTGATCCAAGAAACTTCAAGGAAGCAATTTCTGATGCGGATTCTAATTTATGGCTTGAAGCTATGCAGTCGGAAATAGACTCGATGCATACAAACCAAGTTTGGTCTTTAGTAGATCCTCCCGATGGAATTGTTCCAATAGGGTGTAAATGGATCTACAAGAGAAAACTTGGGCCTGATGGTAAGGTACTTACCTACAAGGCACGATTGGTAGCAAAAGGTTATACTCAAAGACAAGGAGTTGACTATGATGAAACCTTTTCACCAGTCGCAATGTTCAAGTCCATAAGAATCTTTATTGTCATAGCAGCATGGTATGACTATGAGATATGACAAATGGATGTGAAGACTGCATTTCTTAATGGAAACATTAAGGAAGAAATCTATATGATGCAGCCCGAGGGATTCACATCCATGGAAAGCGAGCATAAGGTATGCAAGCTTCAGAGATCAATTTATGGTCTCAAACAAGCATCAAGAAGTTGGAACCAGAAATTTGATGAAACAATAAAGGACTTTGGTTTCATCAAAAACCCGGAGGAACCGTGCGTGTACAAGAAAGTAGTTAAGGATGCGGTGACGTTCTTAGTGCTTTATGTTGATGACATCCTACTCATTGGAAATGACGTAGGGATGTTGCAGTCAACAAAGATATGGTTATCAGGTAGATTCTCGATGAAGGATTTGGGTGAGGCCTCCTATATTCTAGGGATACAGATCTATAGAGATTGATCTAAGAGAATGATAGGACTCACTCAAGCAACCTACATCGACACCATATTGAAAAGGTTTTCTATGGATGAGTCCAAGAGAGGACATCTACCTATGTGTCATGGAGTTTCTCTATCCAAGTCTATGTGTCCCAAGACTGATGAAGAGATAGAGAAAATGACACACATACCATATGCGTTAGCCATAGGTAGTATTATGTATGAGATGATATCTACCAGACTGGATGTAGCCTTTGCTCTGAGTGTCACGAGCAGATATCAGGCCAACCCCAGTCAAATGCATTGGAAAGCCGTGAAGGATATTCTTAAGTAGTTGAGAAGGACTAAGAATATATTCATGGTTTATGGAGGAAGAGAATTGAAATTGGAAGGCTATACCGACTCTAGCTTCCAAAGCGACGTGGATGACTCGAAGTCAACCTCTGGATTTGTATTCATGCTCAATGGCGGTGCTGTCTCTTGGAAGAGTTCCAAAAAAGAAACCACAGCGGATTCCACCACTGAGGCAGAATACATTGCAACATCAGCTGCTGCTAAAGAGGCCGTTTGGATGAGGAATTTCGTCCAAGAGTTGGGCATAATTCCTGAAGCTATTGGTCCAGTTCCGGTGTACTGCGACAACACTGGTGCCGTTGCACAGGCAAAGGAACCAAGGTCTCATCAAAGATCCAAACACGTACTGATGAAATACCACATCATCCGGGAGATTGTGGAAAGAGGAAACATCACTGTCGAGAGAGTGGCCTCTACAGACAATATCGCTGATCCACTTACTAAGCCCTTGCCAGGACCATTGTTTGACAAACATCGCGAAGCAATGGGATTACGTTGTATGACTAGTTGGCTTTAGGGCAAGTGGGAGATTGAAAGAGTGGGTGCCCGGTTAGCCAACTTGTGGCTAAGGGCTTTTATGACTCTATGTATAAAACAATCTTTGTTTAATATAATTTACATTCATTAATGGAATTTTCTTTGTCTTTCTTCATATTGTTATATTGTGATATACTATTGTTGTTTTGATAAAGACCTTGAATATACTATAGTGTAAGTAAGATGAGATAGTGAATAAAGAGAGATCACTATTATGAAACACACCTTATAGTCACTGTATATTCTAAACAGTTTCTAGTCAATTGAGTCGTCCGCTAATAAGAATAAGGATCGCTCGAGATTGAGACTAGAATTTGTGATGCCAAGTATCACGTTTCATTGGTAATGAACATGGAGATGTTCAAAGCATGCAAATGGATATTCATATGATGAATGATCGAACTACCCTATTCGGACTTTCCAAGTGGTTATCACTTATCGAGTGGATAAAGTCTGCGGTTTTGGTTGTACACCATTAGTCCTTACTACTTGAAACATCATTGAGACTCTATATGCTAGTACTGTACTTTGACTCGTTTACCGACTCTATTGGGGTCATCAGGTGTCGGGATTGGGTATAGTTACGACACATATAGGAGTTGATGCTTTGTTGTCAAGGATTCACCACATACTTGCGAGTGTGGATATCCTATGCGATCTGAGGAGATATTAGTGTGACGAATATCTGGCCAGAGTACATGATGTGTTTTAGGTTACTCGGTTTTCCTAGTAACACATGCGATGTCACTATTTGATCTCCAAGATGTAATGCATAGTTATCGAATCTCGAACGACTCTCGATGCACCAATGGTTGTTGATTCGATCGGGATATATGGATGAAGGGACCGTACTGTACGTTAACCAAAATCTACTGGTTCTTGCAGGCACTATCAGTGATACCTAGGGAATCATGGGGCGATGTTGCTAGACGCTCTTACCATGATTCTATGGGTAAGTCGGAAATTATTGTTCCGAGTCACAAGGAGTTGTGAGCCCACGGCTAGCTGTATCCCTGAACCATTGAGGGTCACACAAGTAATGGATTACTAAACCCCGTTGAGATAGTTAAATTTAATGAAAGAGAAGTTGGACTTCTTAACTAAAAAGGAGTGGAATTTCCTAAAATGACATAGGGATGGGCATTTCTGGAAATCACTGAATTCGGATTTAGAAAAATTATCTTGACTTTAAAAGGTGTAGAAATGGTTTATGTGCACATTGGTGAAATCGGTTTATCAATCGGAGTCATGATGAATTTTATATTAATTTCTATAATAACGGGCTTGGCTTGTTGGGCTTAAGTTATGGATTGTGGGCCCTAAGGAGTTAGAGTCCTAATACAATCATAACTTAATATAGTCTAGAAATTATCTATAAATAGATGAGTAGTTTTCGAAAATCAAAAGAATTCATTCTAGCAATTTTCGAAAATCACTCTTATTATTTCAAGGGGATTTTCGAAATCCTCTGTCCCTTTTTGAGAAAATTCAGTTTGTGATTTTTACGGAAAATTACATTCTGAATTGACAGATCAAATCTGTTTATTCTCATCGATTAACATTTGATTGATTTCTAGTGCAATCAATCAGAGAGTTTCTGTTTTCTGTTCGTGCACCTTATTCCGGAGATTGATCATGAAGCCATCGGTTCCCGGGATATACAAGAAGAGCAGATTAAATTTTATTGGTGTCCATAATCAAGCCGTTGCTTGAATAGGTAAAAATTTAATTGTGATTTTATTTTTACTTGCATAATTTAATCGTAAAGTTTTGATACCCATGATATGGAATCGTTCCATATCGAAAAATAAAAATTTTTAAACTTCCGCTACACCGGGTATCAATTCTTAATTGATCTGAACACGTTTTTCCAACAATCCCCTCGACCGACATTGCACGTACAAGTCACAACCAACTCACTTCATCCATTAACTTTTCCTTTCAATTAACTTTTTCTCATTTCAACAATTATCTTTACAAGCATTCTTTAAATAAGACTTCGGGACTAGAATGTAAATGAATTTGAAGTCACACACGCGAATATGAAACTTTAAAAAATGAAACTCAACTAAAAAAATGTGGGTGCAAGGTGGGTGAGTAGCTGCCCCTAAGCAAAAAAGCCCAACTTATTCTTCAATTTCCTCAACCTTGAATTAAACCGAGCAACCAAACCGTAAAACCCTTAACTCTATCATACCTTAACCAAAACCCGTCCCGCTTGAACCGACACTCTCCAAACACTACAAACTAACCATAGGAATAGTTTGTAACTTCATTTGACAGCCCAAGCAAATCGACCAAAAACCAAATTCAGACAGCCTATTTTCCTCTTAAAATTCTGCACCAACACCTTGAACTTAAAAGTCCCTTAACCTATCCAAATCTTAACCGAAACGAGCTCAATTTATACCGACGCGACCCCAACATCATAAATTTTACTTAGGAACAGGCCTCATGCACCCATTGTTGCTCAACACGTTCAGTTTATTCCATCACTCAACAGCTCACACATTGTTCTTAAAATTTCTGCTCCGACCCTTAAACTTAAAAAACCCTTAACCTAGCCAAATCTTATTCGAAACGAGCCCAATTTATACCGATACAACCACAACATCATAAACTTGACTTAGGACAGCCCAAGACACGACCAGACCACATTTGAGGCCTCCCCTGTCCAGATTTCAGTGACCCCTGTTCAAGGAAATCAACACCCTACTTCACTTCTACCCCAAGGAATCAATCTCATGCCCTTTTCCCTTACCTCTACCTTCTTCCAAACCACAAAACACACCTACTAACATCTCTTAGAACTTATCAAAAGCACCTACGCAGCTCTCAACCACACTTCAACTCCACAATTCGAAAACACCATGATCAAGCACAAAAGTGGCTTAGATTCTTGCACAATCAATGAAGTCAATTGCCAAACATCAAAATGCATTGCACAACCTTCAAACACAGCCCTAACATCATAAATTTTCGAAATAAATAGGGCATGCACTTCTGAATTTTTGAATTTAAGCAATATGCATCAAAACTCTTCATGTCTCATATCAAAATTTATCATACAACTCATATAACTTCAAACCACATGCATAACTCGAAATTTACACATCAACCTTTTTGAAAATTTGTAAAAATCGAAACATAGCTTGCAAAAATCATAAACATTTCGAAATTAATCAAGAACTTTAGCACAAAAAATTAAATAGCTAGCTTGGGGCCAAAGGAAGCCTATACAAGCTTAGCAAACCAATAGGGGAAGGGTTCGGCCAGCTGAAGGAGGGCACGACCAGCAGCTTTATTAACCTCCTAAGATGGTCCTCGGGGCGGCACGGCGGTGGCTAGGTGGCTGGGCGGCGGCCAGAGTTGAAGGGAAGGATTTCCTTTTGATTCTCCGATTTAGATAATCTCGAACCCCGATGGCATGCATTGCATTTTATTCTGCCTCAGTGGTTGAATCCGCAGTGTTGTTTTGCTTGGAACTCTTCCAACAAACAGCATCAATTAAAACTCTAGCCAAATGATTGTTCATGTCTCTATTCCATGAGATATAGTTTCTTGATAATTCAGATTGTTTTTTATGATATCCACCTACCAATAAACAAGTCTTTTATTTTAACACTAACATTTGTAAAAGTCCATCAAGTTGAAATTTTTAGAAAATAAAATTTACTCCATCCGGCTTATGGGCAAGAGATTGAAATCCTAATCATCTTGCTTTTGACTAAGTATGCGGATTAAATGGGGTTAACTTTTGAAAAATTTTAAAATAACAATTTCATCCGAGCTTGAAAAGTGATTGAATTCTAATCACTATAAGTGTAGTGTAAGTATAAATATTAGTGTGTGTATGTGTAGGTACGTGGTGTGAGTGTAGGTAGGTGGTGTGAGTGTAGAGTGAGTGCAAAAGTGTTACTACACTTATAAAAGTGTCATTCTTACTATTACAACTTTAGGCTTAGGATTTTGCACTCATCTTGAATTTAAGTTTAAAATCCCTTATTTAAAAACTAAGAATAGAATTTAACTAGTTCGGGTCCAAAAAAACTAATTTTTAAGAAATATCGGAAATTACGCACAAGAATGCACTTGCGCGATTTTTGGCACTCGAAAAGTTTTAAAAGTAAAAATATCATTTATTCTTCTCAACTCCCATAAATTTTTTTTTGCTTTCTAAATAAATTCAAGATTTTTCCACCAAGTCCACCATCACCGAGTGCTGGAGCCGAAGGTTACCGAACTCAAGAATAATTAACTTAATAATTAAACAAATACCCATTTGAAGGAGTTTAAATACTAACTAAGAAATTAAAATCAACACTTTAAATATTTTGATGTCGCAGCGATAAATAAAATATTTAAACAATAAACAGAGCGATTAAAATAATTTAAATATGCTAGACTAATGTTTAAAATAATTTAAATAAATACACAAGCGGAAATTAAACCTTTGAAATGATTTGGACGGATAAAAGCATTTAAATCAATAAGCTAGACATTTAAAATAATTTAAATAACTAACCGATAAACTTAAATTATTTTAAATAAATAAACTGGACAATAAAAGTCATTTAAAAAAACAAGTCTAAAACCTTCAAATCTTTAAGACAAACAAGTAGTATAATAAAATAATTTAAATGAAGAAACTTAAACAATTAAAAGCATTAATTAAATAGTTAGTACAATAAAATCATTTGAATAAATAATTAATATTTTGTTAACACATAATTCAAATAAAGAATTTAAATCAATTAAACAAAAATAATAATAATCATAATATTTATTAAATTTATTGCACGCAATTTAGTAGATTGGATTTTAGGTGCTACAATTCCTTCCCCCTTAAATGGAATTTCGTCCTCGAAATTTAAATTTACTATTCCAGACACATTAGACTAGATCGGTACTAACTACTCTTACCTACTACCTACACGAGTCGGCGTTAATAAGTTTTCGATGCGCATTCTGATGTTTATCAACACCTACCAAGCAAGGAAACTAACTAACTCTCACTGTAAAATAAATTTGAAAATTCCTATTTATCCCCAATGGTAGTAGCTTACGAGAAATTTCTAATTACAGGTGACTTTAAGAGTTTTCAATTCGCCTCCTAAACTCCTAAAATATCAGATATCTGCCTTAGTTTGATAACCTTAAATCCTGGATCGAAATTTCAAGCAATAAATATCCGTAAACCCAATAAATAATTTATGTCGACCTTACTCATAACTTAAAAGCTTTCTAACAACGAAACTACGCTTATTGTCTATTTAACGTAGGGGTGGAATAGGGTCGGGACCCGTCCCGTAAACCCCCTACCCAACTCCCGTCCCGAAAAGAATCGGGAAACTTTTTTAACTCCCGATCCCGTACCCGAAATATTTCGGGAACCGACTATTCGGGATCCCGAATGTTCGGGATCCCGTCGGGTAGGGAGAGAAAAATCCCGAATTTTTTTTCATGTTCAAGATTTCGTTCAAAAAATAAAAAAAATGTGATAATTTTATTAAATATACTATTTAGAAACATATATTTATAAATAAAAATAAATATTCAACTTAAAACATATAATATTAAAATATTTCGGATAATGTTTCAAAGTTTTGTTAAGAGAAAAAATGTATCGGATAATTATTAATAAAATGCTCGGATATAATTACTAAATAAATTTTGTTAAATAAATTGTCAAATTAATCTCTTTAGTCTTGTTCTACATATTTGTTCTAATTATATAATTATAAATATGATATAATTAAATTATTAATTTAATTTTTAAAAAAAATACAAAAAAATAAAATGGCATTTCGTGATTTTACAATTTGATCGTCTCAACAATAAAAATTATGTGAATTAAGTCCACAATTAAATTTATATGAGTTGAAACCTAATAATATTTAGCTTATTATATTATTAAATTTATTAATAAAATATATTATTATATTATTTCGGAACGGGTCGGGAATTTCGTCGGGATAAGGTTTTATTCCCGATCCCGCTCCCGATATTAATCGGGTTGGGAAAAATCCCTAAAGTTCGGGTCGGTAAAATTTCGGGTAGGGATTTTTTCGGGACGGGAATGGGATGGGATTCGGGAAGGGTCGGGATTTCGGAAATTTTTGCCACCCCTAATTTAACGATTAAACTTAACTCATATAATATACGAATCGAGCTCTTAAGAAATTTACAAGTCCTCAAAATACTTAACAACTAAACACTTAACTTTTCTAAATAGAATAGCTAAGGGAACTACACACCTCTACCTCAACTGCCTTCAAGATACAAGATGGATCTGACCCTTATTTCCACAACATCGACACATGGAACCCATCATGTATTACTAACAAATGTGCGGCGTATCCAACGATAAAACAAATTAATAATCTCCTCAACATTTGCATAAAGACCGACAAACAGAGTTAATTTCCCTACATCCCAAATCGATAGTTTTACAGGGCAACGATACCTTCAAGAATAACTTATTAACAATTTGAAATTCTAAATATCTATGACACTTATTAGCAATGATTTGCTTAATGCTCTTGGACTATGTTCAATCTCTTATTAGTTACTATAACTCGCAACGCTTCTAAGGATGATTAAAATTTTTTTAAACAACGACTCTAGCTCGGCTAACCTTCAAGTGGGACGAATGGCTCTTCTCAACTTAGGATTGATTGACCAATTTCTATAAACAAACCTAATCTAACCCTTGATAAGAAAATATGACCATAAAATTCCACTGTTGTTCAGTCCCAAGGTATTAACCGATAACATATAGAATCCAAATAGATGACTAAACAGATCTCAATTATCCAATCACCAATTTATACTTTCGCCTCTTGGTCATCTTAATTCTACCAAAAGTTGAATTTCTTAGTTAAAATTTTCCAACGGATTTAACCACCTTTCTCTAACTCAGACGCATTGACTAAGTAATCCTTACTTACTCTTCAAGTCAAAATATACCACGAGCTATTATCCACTTATTGGATTAGATGGTCTCTAAGTACCAAACAATTCATACATATCTCCTGAAGACATATCTCAAATCTCTAGTTCAACTAGAAAGCAAGTCTGAAAATCCAAAGATTCCCAAATTATTATATGTACAACCAGAATTTATATTTAAAGAACTTAGTATACAACTGGACACCTCGAAGGGTTTGTAACGTGATCGTAAAGACTCTCTAATTGTTCCTCCAGTACCTTAGTATTTCATCGATAAATAAATTTACAGCTTATCTAGGAAAACTACCTGAATATTCTATCCATCCTTCTGTACCTATAGTTGGTGCATTACTCTTACCGGTTGATGTTCACAAAATCTTAGAATGCTAATATAATGTACCCAAAAGTCTTTAGTGGCAACTCTATTTCCCTATCTCGTGACTAACCAGCCATTCAGCTTACTAAAATCATCTGTTTACTATTAACGATCCTATTTAAAATAAAACAACACATTCAACTAATTCACTAACTAGCAATCTTCTCGCTAGGACTAGTTATAACTACTAGTCGACATTCCTCGGATCACAACAATATCTTAGGATTTTATCTAGTACTAATGCTAAATCCCAACAGTCCAAATTCGTACCAAGCGGTTACGAGCAATTTTCTACACAAAAAATCTAATTGATAATTGAAACTATGATCCACCCAAAATCCTCATCATGATGCATCATGAAAGGAAACAAACATACAGGTAATGTTGCTCGATCTGAAATGAAACGACGCAAGCATTACAAATAAACGAGCTGAAAATACAAATCAAGATAAGTAAAAACAACTCACTTATAATTCAATTGTAGGGACGAATGAATAATAATGGAGACTCCACGAATATTGAATATGAGCTAACAAGATACAAATTTTGCGATCATTCATCCATGGGAAATGAAAACATGTTTAACAATCAAAGCACAATTAAGATAGTCAGTGGGACTACAGTCGAGAGAAGTACACACAAGTCAATAATCAGGGAAAAACAACGGTCTCAAAATAAAATCAGATGTCAGCCAGACAACATTAGTAGATTACCAAAAAGAGAAAGTGAATCCTACTCACATCAACATGTGGCTCGAGAACCGAAGGAAAAATTTCCATAAGTATGAAACATCAACAAGATTTTACTAAGAAGTTCAACCAATGCCAAAGTGACAGAATTCAACGCTGATTAATGTCATACGAATCCATAAATGGTCAAAGAAAGTGCAAAGAAATTTCAGATACTCAGAAGTATATGTTACTACCATGGATACAAACATAAATGAAGAACAAGGAAATAATGATCGGAATAATAGTTCTGATAATTGAAAGGCTCATAGTAACCGATTCAATATTTTCCAAAATTCATATTTGCCCAAATAACAAAAGAAAACTCAAACTATCCCTAATAATATAAAACAAAGTATGTATCCCAAGTCTTCACACGAGTTTCAATCACTTTACTTTACTGACAAAATATACGTCTATCAATTCCTAAGCATCTATATACTTAGTTGTATCCGACTAAAATCCCTCCATAAGAGAATAAATTACTACAAGGACACATCAATAAATATCTCCTAAAAGTTTCTAGCACTACCTAATAACTCAAACAACATCTACGTAATGTCCAAAACTGGAAAGAATATTGGTACACCAACTCCGTTTAACTTAAAGCCGCATGCTATAAAAATAGACATTTGAATGATATACTTTAAACTACTATAAGAAAATTTAAACAATAAAAAAAAAAACATTGAGCTACACAACTAAATAAATTAAACATCTAGTTTGAAAATATTTTAAAAAAGATGTCATCAAAACATTTAAAGTAATAGTCTCAAATGCGTCTAACATATAAAATTTCTTAAAACTTACAGACTTTGAGGCGAGACTTCTCGAGTTTCTTGCAACCGGCAGTAGGCACAACCCAAACCAGAACCATGCTCTGATACCAACTGAAACGACCCTAACTTCTAAGCTACATTAATTAATTAAATAAAATACGAATTTTCAAAATAATTTTGCCATGACTTGTTTGAAAATACAAAATCCCACCTGACTCAATTCAGCAGTTCATAAAAAAAGAGAATAGACGCTAAAAAGGAAAGCAAATCCGGTAATCATAATCTTTCGAAAATAACATCCAAAAGTTTAACAAATTGACATTTACAAGCCCACAAACAATTCTATAAATCTTTAATCTTACATTTATCCAATCAACAAAATGAAAGACTTTAAAGCATTAAATTAAACTTTCGCGGAAGTCTAGCATAAGTCGGAGGAATGTGCCATGCCAGCATCGTAGTCCACTCGATAGCCCTGTCCCTCGATCTCAATGATAAACTAATCCTGCACCAAGAAAGCGTAGTGAGTCTAATGACTCAACAAGTATAAACTTTGTAATAACAAGGGTTTAAAAATACCTGCGGAAATACTTAAAGTACTGTACATATAATACTTTGAAACTTACTCTGAAAAGCTGTATGATAAATGAGAATGAGACAAACTATAAGCAATGAACTCACGCCAACTCACACTTGAAACTTGGAACTTTCTTGACTTAACTGAACCTCATGCATGACTGAAAACTTAATTTAAATTAAGACGAGTCAACTGATACTTGAAACTTCAACTTTAACTTTAGCTTTAGAACTTAGATCCTTGGATTGTGACTCAAGTTTCGATCATGATCATGGCTGCAGTATACTATGCCGGCAAGGACGCCGAGATTAATCTCGTCGCCACATTGCCCCTTTTTCATTCTTTTTGGTAGGGGAGCCGACATGAATTCCCGGCCGCTTACTACACGTCTTATTTTGGCAAGTAATCCAGGGCATCCCCGGACCGACATTGCACGTACAAGTCACAACCAACTCACTTCATCCATTAACTTTTCCTTTCAATTAACATTTTCTCATTTCAACAATTATCTTTACAAGCATTCTTTAAATAAGACTTTGGGACTAGAATGTAAATGAATTTGAAGTCACACACACGAATATGAAACTTTAAGAAATGAAACTCAACTAAAAAAAATGTGGGTGCAAGGTGAGTGAGTAGCTGCCCCTATGCTAAAAGCCCAACTTATTCTTCAATTTCCTCAACCTTGAATTAAACCGAGCAACCAAACCGTAAAACCCTTAACTCTATCATACCTTAACAAAAACCCGTCCCGCTTGAACCGACACTCTCCAAACACTACAAACAAAACATAGGAATAGTTTGTAACTTCATTTGACAGCCCAAGCAAATCGACCAAAAATCAAATTCGGACAGCCTCTTTTCCTCTTAAAATTCTGCACCAACACCTTGAACTTAAAAGTCCCTTAACATATCCAAATCTTAATCGAAACAAGCTCAATTTATACCGACGCGACCTCAACATCATAAATTTTACTTAGGAACAGGCCTCATGCACCCATTGTTGCTCAACACGTTCAGTTTATTCCATCACTCAACAGCTCACACATTGTTCTTAAAATTTCTGCTCCGACCCTTAAACTTAAAAGACCCTTAACCTAGCCAAATCTTATTCGAAACGAGCCCAATTTATACCGATACGACCACAACATCATAAACTTGACTTAGGACTAGCTCAAGACACGACCAGACCACATTTGAGGCCTCCCCAGTCCAGATTTCAGTGACCCCTGTTCAAGGAAATCAACACCCTACTTCACTTCTACCCCAAGGAATCAATCTCATGCCCTTTTCCCTTACCTCTACCTTCTTCCTAACCACAAAACACACCTACTAACATCTCTTAGGACTTATCACAAGCACCTAGGCAGCCCTCAACCACACTTCAACTCCACAATTCAAAAACACCATGATCAAGCACAAAAGTGGCTTAGATTCTTGCACAATCAATGAAGTCAATTGCCAAACATCAAAATGCATAGCACAACCTTCAAACACAGCCCTAACATCATAAATTTTCGAAATAAATAGGGCATGCACTTCTGAATTTTCGAATTTAAGCAATATGGATCAAAACTCTTCATGTCTCATATCAAAATTTATCATACAACTCATATAACTTCAAACCACATGCATAACTCGAAATTTACACATCAAGTCA
Organism: Henckelia pumila; assembly: GCF_033568475.1. Classification (NCBI taxonomy): domain Eukaryota; kingdom Viridiplantae; phylum Streptophyta; class Magnoliopsida; order Lamiales; family Gesneriaceae; genus Henckelia; species Henckelia pumila. The sequence goes on from NC_133121.1 coordinate 194,373,358, forward strand.
TCAACCTTTCTGAAAATTTGTAAAAATCGAAACATAGCTTGCAAAAATCATAAACATTTCGAAATTAATCAAGAACTTTAGCACAAAAGATTAAATAGCTAGCTTGGGGCCAAAGAAAGCCTATACTTGCCTAAGCTTAGCAAACCAATAGGGGAAGGGTTCGGCCAGCTGAAGGAGGGCACGACCAGCAGCTTTATTAACCTCTTGAGATGGTCCTCGGGGCGGCACGGCGGTGGCTAGGTGGCTGGGTGGCGGCCGGAGTTGAAGGGAAGGAGAAATGGTGCAAGCCGATGGAAATGGGAGGTGAGAAATGGAAGAAGGCGTGCACTTGTGAGAAATGGAGGGGAGGCGGCTGATGGTGATAAAATTGTAGGGTTATGTGTGTTATGTGGTATTTTAAGTGTAGTGTAAGTATAGATATTAGTGTATATATGTAGCTAGGTGGTGTGAGTGTAGGATGAGTGCAAAAGTGTTACTAAACTTATAAAAGTGTCATTCTTACTATTACAACTTTAGGCTTAGGATTTTGCACTTATCTTGAATTTAAGTTTAAAATCCGTTATTTAAAAACTAAAAATAGAATTTCACTAGTTCGGGTCCAAAAAGGCTAATTTTTAAGAAATATCGGAAATTACGCGCAAGAATGCACTTACGCGATTTTTGGCACTCGAAAAGTTTTAAAAGTAAAAATCTTATTTATTCTTCTCAACTCCCATAAATTTTTTTTTGCTTTCTAAATAAATTCAAGGTTTTTCCGCCAAGTCCACCATCACCGGGTGCTGGAGCCGAAGGTTACCGAACTCAAGAATAATTAAACAAATACCCATTTGAAGGAGTTTAAATACTAACTTAGAAATTAAAATCAACACTTTAAATATTTTGATGTCGCAGCGATAAATAAAATATTTAAACAATAAACAGAGCGATTAAAATAATTTAAACATGCTAGACTAATTTTTAAAATAATTTAAATAAATACACAAGCGGAATTAAAATCTTTGAAATGCTTTGGACGGATAAAAGCATTTAAATCAATAAGCTAGACATTTAAAATAATTTAAATAACTAACCGATAAACTTAAATTATTTTAAATAAATAAACTGGACAATAAAAGTCATTTAAATAAACAAGTCTAAAACCTTCAAATCTTTAAGACAAACAAGTAGTATAATAAAATAATTTAAATGAAAAAACTTAAACAATTAAAAGCATTAATTAAATTGTTAGTATAAAAAATTATTTGAATAAATAATTAATATTTTGTTAACACATAATTCAAATAAAGAATTTAAATCAATTTAACAAAAATAATAATAATCATAATATTTATTAAATTTAATGTACGCAATTTAGTAGATTGGATTTTAGGTGCTACAGATAGTGCATGGTAGGTTCTTCCAGCATGCTTACATTGATTCTTGGGAGAGGCAAACAAGAAACCTCACGTTCAAGATCAATAAATACCAAGATGCATACAATGGCGAGTTGTATGAGGTATCATAGACAAATTGTAAATACTGTATTAATATTTATTATAAACAGTATTTCAGTTGTAAGCAATAGAATCATTGTATTATTGATTTCGGGTTATTGGAATTTCTTAGTGGTTGTAACTAAGGGTTTGTAATAAGAATAGTATTAAACATGGTTCAGTGGTTTAATGATTTTAGATATCTGGATGTACTAGATGTTGTTTCATTGTACATTTTTTTCGTGTAAATTGGTATGGATTTAGCTGTTTATTTTATTACATGAGATTGTAATAGGGATTGTTCAGAACCTGGAATAGTAGTTCTTTTAATTGGATGTTTGGGATTTTTATTCCAGTATTTAGTTGATCAGTATTCAACTACAGTGACTTGGATATTATTGCATAATTGGGATAGAGTTATGCATGTGATTAGTTCTAGACGTTTTTGTGTAATAATTTAGTGAGTGGATTGACTATGGGATAGTGCCAGGGATGATGTGTTTCATCAGAGGCCTTAGTCATACCAGTTTATTTTATGATTTATCTGGGTTGTTTTCTAGATCAACTGATATGATTGACCTCGTAGAGTTGATACCAAGTGATGATGGGTTTTCATCAAGGACACGGTGATGCGTTATATTGAGTGCTAAGGACTATGTTGGGATAGTTGAGACGGGTGATGGAGCACGATCCTATACCGGTATTTTTGGGAGGATATATTCAAGATGGGACGGTAGGGGAGGCTACCTAAATCTTGATGTTTTACGCAGTCATAGCAAGGGGTATAACTACCAGTGGAATTTTCAGTTACAACCGAATTGTTTGGATGTGGCTTTGGTATTGGGTATGTACTGAAGGATTTAATTGACTTTTGACTCAGTCGGAAAATCAGGATAAGATTGTCACTTGACGGTATTGTCATAGACTAAAGTTTCAAGTATCTGACTTGATCAGAAGAAGAACGATGAATCTTTGGTACTAGGTCCTATGATATTTTGGGGTCGGAATAGTATTGGAAAGGATATTCCCAGACAAGTGATCATTTGAGCAGAGAGTTTGATTTATTTGGGGATATCACTACATTGTTGAATCTAGTAGGTAGATTGACTAAGTACCAGTGCTCATTGAGATTATCGTCTGACTACGTCAAAAATATAATTTGAGATTTCATTGTGACTGTAGTGACCCTCACCGTGATCACCTTCTAATCAAAAAATTATACATACAATTAAACTATAAATAAACATAATCAGAGTAACTGCGGAATTAAGTCAAAATACTAAATCGACATAATACAACCGGCAATTAAATCCAAACTAATACAACCCAATCGAATTAACTTAATACAAATGAAGTAAAACCTAGTGGCTAACCCTTCAATCCTGCCTTGGTCACCGCCTAATCCCCAAATCACTGGAGAAGTACCTGCAACTGCCCATTCGAATGGGGTTTCCAAGAAACACAGAAATACGGACGTGTGCGAACTATGCTCAGCACTAGAGTATGAGTATACAAATATTATATGAGCATAAATGCATGTGTATTGGGTACCAAAGGTCAAGAAATCCTGCTCATTGACTGGGGCCCTAGGTATATAGCACTCTGCGCCGTCGCACCAAGAGGTAGCTCATATACCTAATGTGGATATAGGTGACCTGATCATGAGTCCACGTGTCCAACCATCCACTACATGTAGGGTGAGCACCCTACTACTGACTATCTCAAGGATACAAGCTCAATATGTTCATGCATGCAGAATAATATCATGACAGGTAATATGCAAATAAAATTATGTCATATAACAATGCAATACATAATACATGCATACTCAGTTAGGGTATCTCAAACAGTACTTTCGTACCTTAATGATAGTCCTAGATGTGAAGGCATCTACAGTCCATCTCTACAAGTCAAGATAACCAAACATCACTACACTGATCTAAAAGTATTAACTATGTTAATAGATACTCCCAAATTCTACTAGGGATTTCAAGCTATACATGATTCCGTCTTCAGTCCGCTTATGTCGATTGCCTAGAACTTGGGCACAACTTTGCTACGACTCCGAAACACCTCGCCAAGGCTTGCCCCTTGCCAAAGAAGGCTCGCCCCTTGCCAAAGAAGGCTGGAAGACCCCTAAAACTAATCATAATTCAAGAGAGAAGCTATCAAGTTGGTGCTCAAATTTGAATCTCAGACACCCTATTTATAAGCGAAGATCGGATGCTCCGATCTCTAGATCAGACGGTCCGATCTTGCATGCATGGCCACTTGCATGAAGGCTCTGATCGGACACTCCGAATTCGGATCGTCCGATCTTACACATGCAACACCAGCGGTCAATATCTACGCCATCTGTCTCACCAGCACTTCGGACGGTCCGATCTTTGCCTGTTGATCTCAAGTTGACAACACATAGGACACCTAACTGCTTGGGTTTAGACACTCTGATCTTGGGATCGGATCGTCCAATCACACCATCCCTCCGAACCCCAACTTAGCTTCCGAACTGCTGAAGTTCGGACCATCCAATCATCCAATCCACCCGAATGTTTGGACCCTTCCAGACCATTTTTGAATGTCCTAAATCCGATTTTCAACTCCAATAACTCAATTGAAATTTCCTTGATCATGTTTTAACCATTTTTAACATAATTTTTTTCCAAAGCCGTCTTTTGTTTTGGGGGGGGGGGGGTGGGGTTTAGGCGGACCCCTACCCATTTATTAAAATAAAAAGAAATACAAGAGAGGGGGACTAAACCAATACCTCTTGAGAGATTACAAGAGCTGAAACTCAAAAAATTAAATACAAAAGTTTGAATTAACTCTAATATAAGGAAGATTCAATCTATCTAATCTGCAAATTCCCTTCAGATGTCCATGAAAATCTTCAGGTGTCAAGATAGTCGATCCCTTAACCAAACCTATATTCGCCAATTCATCAGCCGCCGCATTTGCTTCCCTGTAGACGTGAGATTTTCTTACCACATTCAAATGAAGGATTCCTTGAATTTGAGTTAAAATACCACTAAGCTCCCAAGACATGATGTCCGCATCAATAATAGATAGCGCTGCCTTTGAATCAACTTCCAGCCACAATGAAAAAAAATTATATAGCTTGCATATCTGTAGCCCCTTCAGAATAACACAAAGCTCAGCTCTTGTGTTAGAGCCAATACCAATATAATCATGATAAGATAGAATTACCTTCCCTGTATGGTCATTGATAATACCTCCAATCCCAGACTCTCCTCCACCTTTAGAGAATCCATCAGAATTTAACTTGAAGTATCCTATAGCAGGTGACACCCATCGAACCACTCGAATAGAAATAGTTCAAGTGACACGATGTGGAAGGCCCATCGATCTAGCCACATCCTCACAACCTCGCCAATGACCAACCCTCAAGATCCCTGCACGGCCAATAGAAACAATAAACTCATGAGTATTGTCTGACTCTATCTGAGATATGATGATGAACTCAGTTAGGGAATCATGTGATTCCAAATGTTGGAATTAGGAGACTTATGGCGGCAAGATCAGAAGTTGATCAAGCCACGAAAGTTTTCAGTGACCAAGGATTGGTAATGATTGGCTAAATTTGGTTGATCCTGTCAGGCTAAGAGTGAGCCACAATGGATCAACGTGATCGATAAGTTTAGTCCAATCAGTTTTGATTTGGGATATGTGAACTAGGAGGCACTTGAGATGGTGCAATAAGTTGGTATGCTTAAGAGTTGTTCCTTGGTAATTCCTCGAAGAAACAAAGTGATTCATGTGCATTCAGGAGTCTCTAGTCATTTGGAGATCTCCAAGAATGCAGGAGACGGAACTTTTGGGTTTCTGCTGATCACGGGGAATGGTTACATTTTGACTCTTGTGGTCATAGGCCTAGTCCAATAGCATTTTTGAATTTATCGGTGATAAATGCAGACCTGGAATTTAGTAACGTTTCAGGATAGTACTTCTTATTATAAAAGACAGATTTTGGATCTGAGCATTTTCTTGGTATTAGCAATGGTTGACCCAGTTGCGGAAATGGGATTAATTAGTTGTTCCAGTTGGTTAATGGATGGCAGTTTCTGGGACTATTAGCTGAGTACTTTTCTTAGGCGTTTCCAGCGGTATTCTCAAGAGTTTTTCATTGGGACATGAGCCGACAAGTGATTTTGGATTTTGATGTACATTGGCACGTTAACACTAATTGTTGTAATCGTGGGATGAGACAACAGCTGAGACCTATGGTTTTCAAGGCCTGGCGGGATTTTTTTCACCGATCTCCCAAGTGTTTGTCTGATGCATTATGCCATTGAGGTGCTAGAATCGATCGGGATCGAACCAAAAGTTAGCTAGATTGCCGCAAGTATTGAGGACTTCATGAAGGCACGAGGTGGACCAGTTTTGTTCATCCCAGTTAGTAAGTCAAGTTGATAAAGATTTGACGTTATCCATGACAGGATAACCAGTATCGTTCTAAATGTTATCTCAAGTAACGAGACAGATGACATCATTAGATACTGACTACTGATGTCAAGGATGGTGTTAACCCATCTTAGCGTTCGACAATATGGTAGTGTATTTTCCAAGGCGACGACTTGAGAATTTTGTAAGTTAGAGGGTTGTTGATGTGGTGATATTTTATTATGGTTATTTGGGTTAAATTGATATTATTAGGAGAATTTGCATTGCTTTAATTCATTTTATAGTTCCTAATTATTGTTTCTGGTTGGATTTAGGAGAAGAAGGAGAATGAGCAAAAGGTAGATGAATTTGAGAGGAAAAGATGGAAAAGCTATTGCACAAGAATGAATTACTAGCAGCAATGATCAAAGAATCATTTTGAATTTTAGAAAGCTTTAAATCCGATCTCCACCGTTCAAAAAGAAGTTAAAGATGTTTTGAAGCTGGTGTCCAAAATTTAGCTCAATCCGACAACTAGATCTCGAGATATGAAATTTTTAAAAACATTGCGCGCTGGAAAAAAATGAGCTCGCTCGATCCGTCAAACTTTACCGATCGAGCGGCCAAAAGAGAAAAATTGCAGAAAATTTGGACAGAGAAATTCTGGCTCGATCTGTCAACTTCAACGGATCGAGCCAACGACGCAGTTCGGGAAAAAAATTTCAGAAAAAGAAATTTTTATTTTGTGGCTCTAGTCTATAGTTAAGACTTTTAATTTTGATTTTCAGTATCTTTTACCAGACATGGAGGCTTAGAACGTGGAGAACATCTTCGCGGCTAGATTTCTTCTCTCTTTTCTTAGATTTAATTTTATTTCATGAATTTTTCTAGAGAATTCATGAATATTATTGGCTAAGTTTTTATACTTGGTTGAGGAAGACGAATCCTTGAGTTTGTTTATTTGTGAGATTCAGTTTTCATTGTTTAATTCTAATTGAGTATCCAGATTTGTTTGGATTTGATTGCCATGCGTGTGTGTTTGATTGTTGGCGTAATTCTTAATGATTTTTCATACAAACTACTGCTAAAGTAGAATTCAAATCCATAATTGTTTGAATCATCTTATTTGTGAAGCAACTTCAATTAATAATCGTCCGCTTGTGAGTTTATTAAATTGTAGGAAAAAAATTGACTATACTAAATACATCCGCTTGTGTATGTGTTGTCTAGATTCATCAGTTTTACTAGTTTGTATGTTGCCTTGGATTTAAATCAAATCGCTTGTATTGGGTTGATTCTGTTAGAGTAGATGCCCTGCAAGCCAAATGTTGGTCAGAGATTTTATTGACTCAAGTGTAATAACAATCTTTATTTTAATATAATTAATCTTTTATTTGGCATTTTATTTATCTGTATACCCATGCAAGCTGCATAGATAAAGACCTTGAATATACTATAGTAAGATATGATGTTGTACATGTGATGGCAATCATGAAACACATATTATTAATTACTGTATATTCTAAATCAATTCCCTAGTCGATTGAGCCGTCTAAAATAAGGATAAGGATCGCTCGAGCTCGAGCTCGAGACTAGATTCTGTGATGATGTGTACCACGTTTCATTGGTATGAACATAAAGATGTTCAATCATACAGATTGGTGCTCATACGATGAGTTCACTGAACTACCCTTCCTCGAACTTCCCAAGTGGTTATCATTCATCGAGTGGAGAAGTCTATGGTTATAGATGTACACCATTAGTCCTTACGACCCGGGACAACACTGAGGCTCTACATGCTAGGACTTTACTTTGACTCGTTTATCGACTCCATGAGGGTCATCAGGTGGCAAGGTTGAGTACAGTTGCGACACATGTAGGAGCCAGTGCATTGTAGTCGGGGATTCACCGCTCACCTACGGGTGTGGATATCCTATGTGATAAAATGAGATAATAGTGCATGGAATCTCTAGCCAGAGTGTATGATGTGTAGTAGAGTAAAGTGTTTACCGAGTTACACATGCAATGCCACTATGTATTCTCAAAGACATCACATCGTTATCGAAATTCACATGCAACCCTTGATGAACCAATGGTTGCAGTTTCGATCGGGATATATAAGATGAAGGGACCGTATTGTACGTTAACCATAATCGACTGGTTCTTGCAGGCACTATCTGTAGTGACCCTGCATGGAATCACCTACTAACTGGCAACTAATAGCATTCATTAAACTTAATACAACAAAATACTTAACAGAGTAAAACGTGCGGAAACATAATCCATAAATTACTTATTAGCTTAGTTAAGGCTTATAGAACTTGTGTAGTGATACGGTGAACTTTTGAATATAGGCTTGAAACCTAGGATCTACTATACTTGAACTAGCCTAGAGTTAAGTACACATTGACTGAGATTGCCAGCGAGTATACATGTTTATATGTTGAATTTATTTGGCATTATTATATGGCATGATATATGATTTACCGCTTTCTATATTCATATGTCATGTGCATATAAACGTTGAGCCTATACCTTGATATACCTGATTATAGAGCCGCTCAGCTCTATACTCGATAGTCTGTCACTGAGAGTACCGCGACGGCGGGGACATGTATGTCTGACTACTCTGGTGTACTTGACGAGTGTGGTTGCACCCAGAGGTTGATCCGTGCGGTGGAAGCACTCATGTGGCGCCGGTACTGAGCATGACTTTTTAGATGACCTTTTACTAGTCATCATGTTGCATGCACTATATACATATGTTTACTCATGTTTATGTACTCGGCGTTAGCGCTCACGTCCTAGTTATTATCTTGGACACCCTATTCCATGGGGCAGGTTGCAGGATGGACGAAGCTGGTAGTTCAAGGCAGGACTAGGGAGCAGGAGCCTTGAGGAGTTTATTATACAGCAGGATTCGATATAGCTGTATAATGTTTACTTTTAAGTTTTCGATATGGTTATATCACTACAGTATTAAGCCTGAACTTTTTTTACTAAGCTGATATGTAATTTATGGATTATGTTTCCGCACGTTTTACTCTGTTAAGTATTTTGTTGTATTAAGTTTAATGCATGTTATTAGTTGCCAGTTAGTAGGTGATTCCATGCAGGGTCACTACATTTTTTGGTATCAGAGCATGCATAGATTTTGGGAATTAGTACTTGGGATTTAGTTTAGTCTTGAGTAATTCTTGTATAATAAAATCCTCAAGACTCCTGCTCCCTAGTCCTGCCTTGAACTACCAGCTCCGTCCATCCTGCGACCTTCCCCATGGAATAGGGTGTCCAAGATAATAACTAGGAAGTGAGCGCTAACGCCCAGTACATAAACATGAGTAAACATATGTATATAGTGCATGCAACATGATGACTAGTAAAAAGTCATCTGAAAAGTCATGCTCAGTACCGGCGCCACATGAGTGCTGCCACCGCACGGATCAACCTCTGGGTGCAACCACACTCGTCAAGTACACCAGAGTAGTCAGACATACATGTCCCCGCTGTCGCAGTACTCTCAGTGACAGACTATCGAGTATAGAGATAAAGCGGCTCTATAATCAGGTATATCATGGTATAGGCTCAACGTGTATATGCACATGACATATGAATATAGAAAGCGGTAAATCATATATCATGTCATATAATAATGCCAAATAAATGCAACATATAAACATGTATACTCGCTGGAAATCTCAGTCAATATGTACGTACCTCTAGGCTAGTTCAAGTATAGTAGATCCTAGGTTCCAAGCCTATATTCAAAAGTTCACCGTATCACTACACAAGTTCTATAAGTCTTAACTAAGCTAATAAGTACTCCCAAAACTTAAATAGATTCCCGGACCATACCTTCGTCCGACGATAGCCCTTTGAAGTCGTTAGTCCCGGATGACTATAACCACTCCTTGGTTATTCCAGAACCTCTATTGTAATCGATAGGGCCCTCAAGTGTATAACTCACACTATATAACTGGAGAAGGAAACTCGGGAATTCGTAATTAGAAATGAATCTGAAGGCCCCTTTTTATAGGAAAATTTTCGGACGAGTTCGGGCACTCCGAACTGGGGTTCGGATCGTCCGATCCAACTCAATGCATGCATGCAAGCCACGTCGGGTTCGGAGCCTCCGAACTAAGGTTCGGATCATCCGAACTTCTCTACATCCGACACTTGTCAAAATCCATGGCTGAATAATCCTGCTTGCATGGCATGAGGGAGTTCGGGCCGTCCGATCCTTAGTTCGGATCGTCCGAACTTGCCTTAACTCCGAAGTCAACAAGCCATCTTCGGAGCACCCGGTGTGCTGAGTTCGGGCCATCCGAAGTCCTCTTCGGATCGTCCGAACTGGCTCAGAAAATAAAAATCCAATTCTTGATTCTGAAGTCCGATTAAGCCCCGAAATTGGTTAATTACCAACCCTTAATCATGTTTACCATATTATTATCTTAAAATGAAATCTGGGTTACTACACTATCAGTGATAACTAGGAAATCATGGGGCGGTGCTACTTAACGCTTTTACCATGATTCGATGGGTCAAATCAGAAAAGAGTTCTGACAATTTTTTTTATGATCAAAGAGTTTATGCATATAATGAGGCTAATAAGGGTAAGCCTGGACCCACGATTAGTTGTATCCCTGAACCATTGAGGGTTATACAAGTACTGGTTTTCCTGTTCCCGTTGAGATAATAAATTCAAAGATTTGAATTTATGATGAATAAATTTGACTGGATGATAGATGAGCTTATAAATTATTTATAATAGCTTATAAAAATTTTGAGAGCAAAATTAATTAAAAGAGTTTAATTAATTTTTCAAGTTCGACTTGGATTTTAAGGGATCATACAATATATATATAAATGCATATATATATATATATATATATATATATATATATACACATGATATATATGGATATATAGAGTTTCTTTCAAGTGCCCACTTATCATGCCCACTACCATGCCCACCAATGATGTGTCACTATTCTATTGGACCACATCTTTATCACATCCAATAGAATAGTGCCATATCATTGGTGGCATGATAGTGGGCATTATGGGTGGGCACTTGAAAGAAACTCTGGATATATATATATATATACATATAATATATATATTTATGGTTGTGGGACCTTATGTTTATAATAATAATATATATATATATATATATAATATATATATTTATGGTTGTGGGACCTTATGTTTATAATAATATATATATATATATATATATATATATATATATATATATTGATTGGGGGTTGAATCAGAATATATTCGATGCTCGAATTGTTTCTGTTCGAAGCTCTCTCTCTGCTAGCTCTCTTCTCCAGTCATCTTCTTCGTTTTTCTCTTCGTTAAATTTTTTCTTCTTTTAAGTGCGATTTAGAAGAGGAACAGGAAATCTGGTCGTGGACCTGATTTTAAAAAAGGAAAAAAAATCTAGTTGATTGTTCGTAGGGATATACAACAAGAGCTATTTTTGATTTTTCGAAATAGTTCGAGTCATCGTCAATCTTTTAAGATTGATAGGTATAAATCTTTTAACACGCTAAGAATGATTTATTTAAACCATAAGAGTGGCCAAGAATATTTTGAATGTCAAAATAAAATTTTAAACTTCCGCTGCGCCTTGGGCACGATAGAGATCCGAGATCCAACAGTGGTTTCAGATTCAGGTTCTCTATATCGTATGATTTATTTCATGTTGAGTATTTTTAATTTCTAACCGCATAAAAAAATATTATAAAATCGCTACAACATAAAATTTATTTTTAATAGAATTTAAAAATATATATATAGATATATGTATGTATATATATTACGATATATATATGGATATATATTGTTATTATTATTATTATCATATATATGTATAGATATATGTATATATTTAATACGATATATATATACATATATATATATATATATTTGTTATTATATATAGATATGTGTATATATATGCATTACGATATGTATATATAAACATATATATATATATAATATAATAATAGTCATGATTAAAATTGTGGGTCTTATTATAAAGTGCAATTATGTGAATTGCAGCATGATTTACAAGCTGTCCAAATTGTTCGGGCAGCGTACGGGCTTAGTGGTGCGTTGTCTGAAAAAGTTTCGGGCAGTTTTATCTATGGGTTTTTGAAATGCGTTTCAGACCCGATGCAGTTCTATAATTTTTAAATTAATTTGAGATAAATTAAAATTTTAATAAAATTTTACTTATTTATCCTTATATTAATTTTTGGTAAAATTATAAATATTTTCTTATGAAATAAATAATTGGAATGTGATTCTAATTATTTATAGTAAAAGGAGTTTTACAAGAAAATTAATTATTATTGAATTAATTATAAATTAAATAAAGGAGTTTATTTAATTTGTTAATTCATTTAATAATTATGGCGGTTAGTGATAAAATTACAAGATACATGAAATTGATGAATTATATAATATGTGATATTATATGCATGAAGGATGATCGAGAGCCATGATCAATGTGCTAGGTGTATGTTAGGATATTTTTCATGTCTCAACTTGTATAATTTTATTTGATAAAATTAAAGTGGGTCTGGTTTATGGCTCGTTCTCATCCCTTGATATGTATCCTTATGTGTCATGACTATTCAAATGTAAATATTTGTAATCGTGGAAGATCAAGATTGGAAGATAGTGGGCCCGATGATCAAGATGACGACATGTTAAATATTGAAAGCTTATGTAATAAGTTGCATTTGCATCCCTGCATTTACCAAGTATTTGGACCTTGATCCATGTTTCGCTCGCATGGATCAAATAGTATTGGCAATCGATCATCCTTATTTAATTGTCATATTATGATATATGTGATATATAGTAATATGCATGTATGTATATTATTCGATAATATAGTTGCATGAATCCGGCAAACATACAAAATCATGGCACGCGATTTTAAATAAAATGATGAGACAATTTCAAAATTAAAATCCCTCATTTTGAATATGATTCAAAATTTATATCAAGCCATAAAAGTAAAAATTAAAAGAGTTTAATTTATTCTTGTCTTCCATCAACGATGGTTGTATGATGAACGCTACCCGCGGTCAGTGTCTGGCTTATATTATTGGGGAGACCTGTACGCCGGAAAGCTGTGACTTCCACTGACATAGGTGATGTGAATTGGGTGGAACTCCCATAACTTCGACTCATATTATTGAGGGAACTCATGGCGATCGTCCACTACGATTCAACATTGATGGGTCGGCTTGACACTCGAAGATAAACGACGTCATATTATTGTGTCCTTGTCAAGAGTGAGACAAAACACATAGAGGTTGCATGGGGATGCAATTGGGCTCTACATTTTAGAAATTATGATTGACTGATATTATTCGGGATCATAGTTGTCTAGATTGGACTCTACGTGCTCACTAAGGAAATACGATTTCCCGTTTTCATCAGATGGTGGTGAAAATGTCAAAATAGTGGGAGGAAATTTATAAAATTAAAGTCCATATTTTATATCTTAAAATTATTTTAAAATAATTAGTAACGATTATCTGTTTTCATTTTCAGTATGTTTAAGATGTCGACACGCAATCCACTTTCTGCTATTCTTGAAACAAAACAAGCTAACCAGACCTAATTATCAAGACTGGCTAAGAAATCTTAAGATTGTTCTAAACTCTGAGAGGATTGCTTATGTGCTTTAAAAGAAGCCACCGAAGGAAGCAGCTCCTAACATCAGTGCGACTGAGTTAGCCAAGCTTGAGAAATGGTGGGACCATGATCTCCAAGCTAAGAGCTACATCCTGGCTTCTATGTCGAATGAACTGCAAAGGCGGTTCGAGGATGCTGCGAATGCTGTTGACATTCAATTTCATCTGAAAGAGTTATACGGTGTTCAAACTCGATCAGAAAGACACGCAACTGTGAAAGAACTCATGAATCCACGCTTGCGAGAAGGGGCTTCGGTCCATGAACATGGTGTTAGGATGGTTGGGTTAGTTGAGAAATTATTGGGACTCGATGTGATTATGCCTTATGAGATCTTGACTGATATTCTCTTGTTGTCTTTACCTTCCTCGTTCGACGGATTTGTGGTTAATTTTAATATGAACAAGATAAAGGTCACCCTTGAAGAGTTGGTCAATATGCTTGTTAATTATGAGGCCACAATCAAGAAAGAAAAGCCTGTTCTATTTGTGGGATCATCGTCTAGGATGAAAAAAGGATTCCAAAACAAGGAAAAGAAGCGTTCTGCCCTTACAGCTAAGAACAAGCCTAATAAAAAGACATACAAGAAACCTGCTCAAGGGCCCAAAAGGCCAGATAAATCAGAACAAGTTTGTTTCCACTGTAACAAGTCTGGAGATTGGAGGCGTAATTGCACTGAATATCTTGCCCAGAAGCATTCTGGCCATGGTATGTTTTATATTGAAATTAATATCTCAATGAATTTTTTTTTTTGGGTATTGGACACCGGATGTGGTTCTCATCTATGCAATGATTTGCAGGTGATGACAAGAAGCAAGAAACTTGGAGAATGTGAGACATTTCTAAGACTTGGAAATGGAGCAAGGGTTGCTGCCAAGGCCAAAGGAGATATTATTTTAATATTAAACAATGATTTTAAGTTATTTTTTAGAGATGTTTTGTATGTTCCTGATTTGGTTAAAAACATTATTTCCATTTCTATGCTTGATAGAGATGGTTATTCTTGTGTTTTTGCAAAAGATGTTTGCAATATATATAAGAATGAATGTTTGATTGGAACTGGTGAATTACAAAACGATCTCTATAACTTAAAATTAAAAGATATTCCATTAAATAATATCCAAACAGTAACAACAAACAAAAGAAAACAAGATAGTCAAAACCCTGCACATATATGGCACGCTAGACTAGGTCATATTTCTCAAAGAAGGATGCACAAATTAGTGGGAGAGGGCATGTTCGACATGTCAGATATAAACTCTCTACCTACTTGTGAATCTTGTCTAAAAGGAAAAATGACCATGACTCCTTTTAATGGGAATGTAGAACATGCACATGGTCTTTTGGATTTGATCCACACGGACGTATGTGGCCCGCTAAATGTTAGCACTAAATATGGGTGGGTATGTGTATTTGATGAAATACAAGTCTGAAGCATTTGAAAAGTTCAAAGAATTCAGATCTGAAGTAGAGAATCAATTGGGAAAAAGTATTAAAACACTCCGATCTGATCGAGGTGGAGAATACTTGAGTACTGAATTTTTGGACTATCTTAAAGAGAATGAGATTCTCTCACAGTGGACTCCACCAGGAACGCCACAATTGAATGGTGTTTCTGAACGTCGAAATCAAACTTTGATGGACATGATTCGATCTATGATGGGATTCACTGAATTGCCTAGATCGTTTTGGGGCTTTGCGCTTGAAACTGCGGAAATGTTGTTGAACAATGTCCATACAAAGGCAGTGGATAAAACACCATATGAGATATGATGGGAAAGGTTCCAAAATATTCTTATCTGAGAATATGGGGATGTCCTGCTTATGTGAAGCAGACAGTGGGAGACAAATTGGATAGTAGATCCATTTTGTGCTACTTCGTGGGATATCCAAAGAACTCTGTTGGATATTATTTTTATCATCCAAAAGAAGCAAATGTGTTTGTTTCTAGAAATGACGCCTTCTTGGAGAAGGAGTTTCTATTAGATAGAAAAGGTTGAATGATAAAACTCGAGGAAATTCAAGATACAACCACGATTGTAAAAGTTGAACCCAATCTCCAACAGCCACTAGTTGAGTCGCACATATCTAGAAGGTCTGAAAGAATAATCAGACCGCCTGCAAGATATACGCATCTTCATGAACAAGGCCATGATGAGCCTAATGATGGATGCGATCCACAAAACTTCAAACAAGCAATATCTGATGCTGAATCATCTACATGGCTTGAAGCCATGCAGTCCGAAATGGACTCCATGTATTCGAACCAAGTATGGACTTTAGTAGATCCACCTGAGGGAATTGTTCCCATAGGATGCAAATGGATTTACAAGAGAAAACTTGGGGCGGATGGGAAGGTATTGACCTTCAAAGCAAGACTAGTGGCTAAAGGCTATATTCAAAGACAAGGAGTTGACTATGAGGAAACATTTTCACCGGTCGCTATGTTCAAGTCAATTAGAATATTGCTAGCCATAGCTGCATAGTATGACTATGAAATATGGCAGATGAATGTGAAAACAACATTCCTCAATGGAGACATTAAAGAAGAGATCTATATATCTCAACCTGAGGGTTTCACATCAGTGGGAAGTGAGCATAAGGTATGCAAACTTCATAGATCGATCTACGGTCTCAAGCAGGCATCTAGGAGTTGGAATCTCAGATTTGATAACACTATCAAAGAGTTTGATTTTGTTAAAAATCCCAAGGAACCATGTGTGTACAAGAAAGTAAGTGGGAGTGCAGTGACATTCCTAGTACTTTATGTTGATGACATCCTCCTCATTGGGAATGATATAGGATTATTTCAATCAACTAAAGTATGGTTAGCAAGTAAATTCTCCATGAAAGACATGGGTGAAGCATCTTATGTATTAGGAATACCAATCAATAGATATAGATCAAAGAAGATGCTGGGGCTCACCCAAGTAACGTATATTGATACCATACTTAAAAGATTCTCTATGGAAGAGTCCAAGAGAGGATACTTAGCAATGTGTCATGGTGTTACTCTATCTAAATCAATGTGCCCTAAGATTGATGAAGAGATAGAGATGATGACACGTGTTCCCTATGCATCAGCAATTGGTAGTATCATGTATGGTATGATATCAACGTGTCCTGATATAGCATATGCTCTGAGTGTTGCAAGAAGATATTAGGCTAACCCTGGTCCATAGCATTGGAAAGCCGTGAAAGATATTCTTAAGTACTTGAAAAGGACTAAGAATTTGTTCATGGTTTATGGGGGTGGAGAATTAAAATTGGAAGGCTATACTGATTCTAGCTTCCAATGTGACGTGGATGATTCAAAATCGAATTTTGGTTTTGTATTCTTGCTTAATGGTGCTGCTGTCTCTTGGAAGAGTTCCAAGCAAGACACAGTTGCGGATTCCACCACTTAGGCCGAATACATAGCAGCATCTGCTGCAGCCAAAGAGGCAGTTTGAATGAGGAATTTTGTCCAAGAGTTAGACGTTATTCCAAATGGAGTTGATCTAGTCCCGGTATACTGTGATACACTGGTTCCATTGCTCAGGCAAAGGAACCAAGGTCTCGTCAGCGATCCAAACACATACTGAGGAAATTCCACATCATTCGGGAGATTGTGGGAAGAGGAGACATATCTATCGAGAAAATTGCCTCTGCAGATAATGTTGCTGATCCACTAACAAAGCCCTTGCCAGGACCATTGTTTGATAAGCATCGCAAAACAATGGGATAAAAACTAATGAGTAGTTGGCTTTAGGGCAAGTGGGAGATTGTTAGAGTAGATTCCCTGCAAGCCAAATGTTGGTCAGAGATTTTATTGACTCAAGTGTAATAACAATCTTTATTTTAATATAATTAATCTTTTATTTTGCATTTTCTTTATCTGTACACTCATGCAAGCTGCATAGATAAAGACCTTGAATATATCATAGTAAGATATGAGGTTGTACATGTGATGGCAATCATGAAACACATATTATTAATTACTGTATATTCTAAATCAAGTTCCTAGTCGATTGAGCCGTCCAAAATAAGGATAAGGATCGCTCGAGCTCGAGACTAGAATCCATGATGATGTGTACCACATTTCATTGGTATGGACATAGAGATGTTCAAGCATACAGATTGGTGCTCATACGATGAGTTCACTGAACTACCCTCCCTCGAACTTCCCAAGTGGTTATCATTCATCGAGTGGATAAGTCTGTGGTTATGGTTGTACACCATTAGTCCTTACGACCCGGGACAACACTGAGGCTCTACATGCTAGGACTTTACTTTGACTCGTTTATCGACTCCATGAGGGTCATCAGGTGGTGAGGTTGGGTACAGTTGCAACACATGTAAGAGCCAGTGCATTGTAGTTGGGGATTCACCGCCCACCTATGGGTGTGGATATCCTATGTGATAAAATGAGATAATAGTGCATGGAATCTCTGGCCAGAGTGTAAGATGTATAGTTGAGTAAAGTGTTTACCAAGTTACACATGCGATGCCACTATGTATTCTCAAAGACATCACATTGTTATCGAAATTCACATGCAACCCTCGATGAACCAATGGTTGCAGTTTCAATCGGGATATATGAGATGAAGGGACTGTACTTTACGTTAACCATAATCGACTGTTTCTTGCAGGCACTATCAGTGATACCTAGGGAATCATGGGGCGGTGCTACTTAATGCTCTTACCATGATTCGATGGGTCAAATCAGAAATGAGTTCTGACAATTTTTTTTATGATCAAAGAGTTGATGCATAAAATGAGGCTAATAAGGGTAAGCCTTGACCCACGACTAGCTGTATCTCTGAACCATTGAGGGTTACACAAGTACTGGTTTTCCTGTTCCCGTTGAGATAATAAATTCAAAGAGTTGAATTTATGATGAACAAATTTGACTGGATCGATAGATAAAATTATAAATTGTTTATAATAGCTTATAGAAATTTTGAGAGCAAAATTAATTAAAAGAGTTTAATTAATTTTTCCAAGTTGGACTTGGATTTTAAGGGCTCATACAATATATATATATATATATATGGGGCCTTATGTTTATAATAATATATATATATGATATATATTATATTATTATTATAATTAAAACAAATTTGAGGAGTAAATGAGTTGTCTCCCGACAACTCATTTACTCACCCCAATCAATATCTCAATTGATTGGGGTTGAATCAGAATATATTCGATGCTCGAATTGTTTCTGTTCGAAGCTCTCTCTCTCTGCTATCTCTCTTCTCCAGTCATCTTCTTCGTTTTTCTCTTCGTTAAATTTCTTATTCTTTTAAGTGCGATTTAGAAGAGGGACAGGAAATCTTGTCGTGGACCTGATTTGAATAAAGGAAAAAAAATTCAGTTGATTGTTCATAGGGATATACAACAAGAGTTATTTTTGATTTTTCGAAATAGTTGGAGCAATCGTCAATATTTTAATATTGATAGGTATAAATCTTTTAACACGCTATGAATGATTTATTTAAACCATACGAGTGTCCAATAATATTTTTAATGTCAAAATAAAAATTTAAACTTCCGCTGCGCCTTGGGCACGATAGAGATCCGAGATCCAACAGATTCATTGGTAAGGGTTAATTTAGAATGCTTGTGTTTAGTTAACTAAGATTAAGGTAAAACATGAATTTAATTTCCAATGATGAATATTCAATAGAATTACTTATTTTTAGATAATCAATGATCGAATGAATGATTTCAAGGGTATAGTCGACCGATACCAAGACTTGTTTTTAATTGATTTCTTTAGTATAATTTTCAATCTTGCATGTTAGTGATAAAATTTGAATTTAAGTGTTGTTACTTTTTAGTAGTTAATTCAAAACTCAAAACCCCCTTTATTTTATTTTAGAATACAATAAATTTCACTTTTTTCGTGGAAACGATCCATACTCTCACTACTGCTTATTTTATTTATCTGAGTTGAGTCAGGTAATTTGGGCGTGATACGACTAAGCACTTCTAAATTTTGGCGTCGTTGCCGGGGAAGGCACTTAATTTATTTGTGTTCTTGTTTTTTATTTTTATTTCTATTCTTTTCCCCTGTACTTCTCTAGTTCGTTCATGCTTTCAGGTGACTCTTCTGAAGAAGAATTTCCATGCGATCCAGAGATAGAAAGAACATTGCTTAGTCGAAGGAGAGAAGCGAGAAGGATATTTGAAGAGGAATAAGAGGTTCCATTCGAAGAACCTAGAGAAGAGATGGCTGCAAACGCCAATCTGAGTTTGAGAAAACTGGGCACTCTTGATTTAAACCAGCAGCCTTTATGCATTACTTTTCCTACCTTAGAAGCTAATGCTACTTTTGAATTAAAATCTGGGCTAATACATTTAATGTCTGCTTTCATGGTCTTGCAGGTGAAGATCCCCATAAGCACTTGATGGAATTCCATGTGGTATGCACGAGCATGAAACTCCATGGGGTAACAGATGAGAAAATCCAGTTGAGAGCCTTTCCTTTTTCTTTAAAAAATGCTGCAAAGGATTGGCTATACTACCTACCTCCTGGATCCATCACAACTTGGACTGAAATGAAGAGGATTTTTATAGAGAAATATTTCCCAGCTTTGAGAGCAACAAACATTAGGAAGGAGATCTATGGAATCAAATAGTACACATGAGAGTCACTTCACGAGTATTGGGAGCGGTTCAAGACGATTTGTGCTAGCTGTCCGCAACACCAGATAAGTGAAAATCTTTTAATCCAATACTGCTATGAAGGTTGGTTGTCTCATGACATGAATATGCTGGATGCGGCCAGTGGAGGAGTTTTTGTGGACAAAACTCCAATCCAAGAAAAGAATTTGATCGAGAATATGACTGCCAATTCTCATAAATTTGGCACTAACAGGAGTGATTCTGCACCTAGAAGGAGTAATGAGGTAAATGTTTCTTCCCTTGAACAACAACTGATTGATCTGACATCTCTTGTGTGCCAAATGGATGTAGGGAATGGAAAGAATGTGAAGGTTTGTGGAATTTGCACTGCAAGGGGACATTCAACTGACATGTGTCCCACGCTTCAAGAAGAAACGAGAGAACAAGTCAATGCAGCTGGAGGATTTCCTGGGGCACCACAGAGAAATTATGATCCTTACTCGAACACATACAATCCAGGTTGGAAGGATCATCCCAATCTTAGATATGGAAACCCTCCGGTGAATCAGCCTGCACTTCACATGCAACCAAATAATCAAGCATATAGGCCATCATATCCTCCACCACAAAGTCTTCAAATTCCAACGCCTGGTGAGTTTCTAGAAAATATAGTTAAGGATCTTGCAACTAACACTTTGAATTTTCAATAGGAAACTCGAGCAAGTATCCAACACTTGAACACCCAGGTGGGGCAGTTGGCAACCGCCATTAACAGGTTGGAGGCAAAAAATTCTAGCAGCTTACCATCACAGATAGTTGTGAATCCCAAGGAGAATGTGAGTGCAATCACCTTGAGGGGTGGAAGAGAGTTGAAGGTTCATGAAGAAGAGGTGAAAGAGCCAGTACAGAACGAAGATGAGGAGAAATCCAAGGTAGAGGAGACTGAGCTTAATCACGAAGAAGCACCAAGAGGTAAATTTCCTCCTCTTTCTGAGTGTAAACCTGTAGCCCCTTTTTCCCTTGCATTGAAAGAGTCTAGGAAGGATGAAGATATCAAGGGTTTGTATGAAGTTTTTTGTAGATGTGAGGTCAATATTCCATTGTTAGATGCTATTAAGCAAGTACCTCGCTATGCTAAATTTTTAAAAGAATTATGTACTGTGAAGAGAAAACACAAACTGAAGGGGTTTCAGAAAGTTGAATTGGGAGAACAGGTCTCTGCTATCATTCAAAGAAACGTACTCACAAAATTCAAGGATCAACGTATGTTTTCGATTCCTTGTAAAATAGAAGATGTTCAGCTTGAGACGACCATGTTAGATCTAGGAGCATCGATCAATGTCATGCCATACTGTTTTTATGCTACTTTAAAACTAGGACCTTTGAATGAAACTGAAATTGTTATCCAGATGACTGATAGATCTACTATTCATCCTAGGGGTGTGTTAGAAGATGTTTTTGTGCAAGTTGGTAATTTGGTCTTTCTTGCTGATTTTTATGTTCTTGACATAAAAAACAATGATTTGAATAGTCCAATTTTGCTAGGAAGACCATTTTTGAAAACTTCAAAATCTATCATAGATATTAACAATGACACTCTCACTATAGAGTTTGATGAGGAGATTGTTAAGTTTCATATTTTTGATACTCTGAAAATTCCTGGTTGTGAAAGTGTTGTTAACCATATGGATGTCAATAATCACTCGTCACTAGAACATAAGAAAGTTGTGAAAGGGGTAAGTTGAAGGAAGTGATGGCGAAACTTGTTGAGAATTTTCATGATAAAATTTTTCTTTATGACTTGCAGGTACCTAAAACTGAGTCAAAACTTCCTCCAGATAAAGCAATAGGAATACCAATTGGGAAAGGGAAACATAGTCAAGAGACGGGGACCAGCAAAAAATCAAAGAAGAACAAGCATAGACAGAAAATAACTACAAAATTGTTCAAGTGGGTGAAGGTGGACAAGGGAACCAGATATGAACCTCCATGAGGATCTGAAGCATACAGTCGGGCCGACGACTGTAAACAAAGGAGCTTCTTGGGAGACAACCCAATGGGAGTATTTCTTTTCATTCTTAGTATTTATTTATTTTTGTTTTTCATTTTTTTCTTACATTGGGGACAATGTAAGATTTTAAGTATGGGGGAGAGGACTTAGCCAGTCATTGAGAGAATTTAGCCATTTTTTATGAGGAAAAAAAAATTTAGAGCTCATAGTTTGTGATGAATTTGACTGTTGAAAATCACTAGCCCATGATGATATCTAATTGATGACATGCATGCTTTTGAAAATAAATGATTTGCTAACCTTGGAACATTTTGATCTCCAATGCAAATTAGACTTTGATATGGTTCTTGAATATTATTTGGCACGCATGAGTCATGGCTTGTGAATTGTATATGACATAGTAAAGGTCGTGTGAGCCTTGTGATAGTCTTAAGAAGTCGCTAGCCTATCAACCACCCTTTTGAGCTTAATCGCAAAAAAATAAAAGAAAGCAAAGAATGGAGTTAGTAAGATGAGGAGAGGAATTGGAATAAGGATTGAAATTCTAGTCCTACAAATTCCAAGAGCTAAATATGGAGGAGAATGTATGGAGTTGAGGATAACCGAGTGCAATTACTCGGATAGGTGAAAAAACTATAAAACTTCTCAATAGTTTAATTTGATTTGTTGGTGTGCAACTTGAGCTATTGTGGGGTTTTGCATTGAATGGATCTGTGGAGTGTGCATGAAACTTGCTAATGACCATACACACACACACACGTTCGGGGCTATATCTCTAGTTGAAATGTCTGGATATTGAACTTGTTCCGTTGTTAGCATTTTAACGCCTTTCTTGATCATGAATTGAGTTAATTCTTGAGGTAAAAATGTGTAAATCATGGTTATTCTTCATTATGGATCATGAGCTTGAATGTATTTTTGATTTTGTGTTGTTCGAGGGCGAGCAAGGTTTAAGTATGGGGGAATTTGATGTGGTGATAATTTATTATGGTTATTTGAGTAAATTGATATAATTAGGAGAATTTGCATTGCTTTAATTCATTTTATAGTTCTTAATTATTGTTTTTGGTTGGATTTATGAGAAGAAGGAGAATGAGCAAAAGGTAGATGAATTTGAGAGGAAGATGGAAAAGCTATTGCACAAGAATGAATTACGAAGCAGCAATGATCAAAAACTCATTTTTAATTTTAGAGAGCTTCAAATCCAATCTCCATCGTTCAAAATAAATTTCATGATGTTTTAAAGTAGCTGTCCAAATTTTAGCTCAATCCGATGGCTAGATCTCGAGATATAAAATGTTTAAAAACGTTGCGCGCTGGAAAAAAAATGAGCGGCCAGAAGAGAAAAATTGAGGAAAATTTTGACAGAGAAATTCTGGCTCGTTCCGTCAACTTCAGCGGATCGAGCCGGCGGCGCAGTTTGGGAAAAAAAATCATAAAAAGGAAATTTTTATTTTGTGGACTCTAGTCTATATTTAAGACTTTTAATTCCGATTTTCAGTATCTTTTATCAGACTTGGAGGCATAGAACGTGGAGAACATTTTGGCGGCTAGGTTTCTTTTCTTTTTTACTTAGATTTAATTTTATTTCATGAATTTTTCTAGAGAATTCATGAATATTGTTGGCTAAGTTTAATACTTGGTTGAGGAAGACGAACCCTTGAGTTTGTTTATTTGTGAGATTCAGTTTCATTGTTTAATTCTAATTGAGTATCAAGAGTTGTTTGGATTTGATTGCCATGCATGTGTGTTTGATTGTTGGCAGGAATTACTAATGATTTTTCATACAAAGTACTGCTAAATTAGAATTCAAATCTGTAATTGTTTGAATCATCTGATTTGTGAAGCAACTTCAATTAATAATCATCCGCTTGTGAGTTTATTAAATTTTAGGAACAACAATTGACTAGATTAAATACATTCGCTTGTGTATGTGTTGTCTAGATTCATCAGTTTTACTAGTTTGTATGATGCCTTGGAATTAAATCTAATCGCTTGTATTGGGTTGATTCATTGGTAAGGGTTAATTTAGAACGCTTGTGTCTAGTTAACTAAGATTAAGGTAAAACAAAAATATAATTTCCAATGATGAATATTCGATAGAATTACTTATTTTTAGATAATCAATGATCGAATGAATGATTTCAAGGGTGTAGTCGACCGATACCAAAGCTTGTTTTTAATTGATTTCTTTAGTATAATTTTCAATCTTGCATGTTAGTGATAAAATTTGAATTTAAGCGTTGTTACTTTTTAGTAGTTAATTCAAAACTCAAAACCCCCTTTATTTTATTTTAAAATAAATAAATTTCACTTTTCTCGTGGGAACGATCCCTACTCTCACTACTGCATATTTTATTTATTTGAGTCGAGTCTGGTAATTTGGGCGCGATACGACTGATCGCAACCAGTTGTGGACAACGACGTTGTCGCAATATGTTTTGGGGTCGGAAAAGAGTTTACTATCCATTTCCATAAGTTGGTCTCCTTTTTGGGAATGTTATACTGCATCGGACAGGATAAGTACTGAAAGTACGTACTTTGATTCTAGGAAATTTTCAGGATTTTGTTATTATCCGTGGCAGAATGACCATTAAAATCAATTGGATGATATCTCTAGAAGTGAGATTCCAATATTAGGATCAGGACTGGTTGTAATCAGTTCAAGTATACCATAGGATTGTAATCATGCCACTAGAAAGGTAATCTGAAGTTTTCAGATAAGAAAGAGTGGTGTGCACGATGTGGTCACCATGCGATGAAAGTGTCAGGAAAGTTAGAGATACAGTGTACATGTATCCTGTCTTCTCATTGATGCGGACGAATGATACTGGAAGGGATTGTGCGTATCTGGAAGATAGCTGATGATAAGTTACGGTCTTAGCAAAAAAATGTCATTATTAAGATTCACAATCAGTGTTGTTGTTTCAGTTAGAGTTAGTATCCGGTGGGTAGTCAGAAGACTATAGAAACCTCGTGATATTTGAGTTATATATCAGAGGGATCGTGTTAATAGCTAGTTAGCAGTTATTGTGATAATCAACAGTAATTGAAGATCTTTTGGAGTCTCAGAGATTGCATAATTATAGTAATTGTGCAGAAATCTTGACGTAATTTTCTGGGTGATATGTTAGATTGTCATTGAAGTTGCCGAATGATTAGAATTTTTTATAATTGTGTTGTTCAAAATTCCAGTGGATTATGGAATTGCAGTTAGTAGATAGTTGTCAGGAAATTGATTTCAACGCTAGCTTGGGGTTCTCGATAGCAAGCATGGAGTTAGAACCGAGGTTAAGTTCTAAGATTGTCATTTGATATTTGATGTTTTTCAGTGAGGGATCAACCATGCATGTTTAAGTGGGGTCTAAGTGGTTGAAAGCTATTCGATCAAATGTTTGATTAGACCGGAGCTATCGGTAAATGTGATAAGTTGTGTTATGCATTACATTCTCAGGATTGCCCTGGATTTCAGTGATGAAATCTTTTTTTTTTTTTTTGGGGGGAGGGGAGGGAGAGTGTAGTAACCCAAATCCTAAATTAATAAATAGTCATTGATTAGTGGCATAATTATGTTTATATTGGGAAACATGATTAAGGGATTCTCAAATAAGTTTAAAGAGTTCAAAAATGGATTCAAAACACTCAAAAATGATCCGGAGGAGTTCAAGCTCTCGGGTGGATTGGAAGATCCAGAGCATTGCGAGTTCGGAAGCATTGTTTGAGATCGGAGGGTCCGAGGAGATCGGACGATCCAATCTCCATTGAATTAGATAAGATAAGAATCGAGATTTGATTGGTCAGCTGTAGGAGTTCGGACGATCCGAAGGATTAGGTCGGAAGATCCAAACATATTACGTAAACAGTGATGTCATAGCAAGGACACGTGTTTGGAGGGGTTGATTGGGGAGATCGGATGATCCGATCGCAGGGATCGGATGCTCCGAACTCCGTCTATAAATAGAGGTTGAGAGCCCTCATTTCAAATCGCACCATTCCCTCTTTCTCTCTCTTTCTAGCTAGTTTTAGGGCTTTTTGAACATTCTATTTAAGGGAAAAGAGGCGACGAAGCGCTGCCAAAGTTGTAGCGGAGTTGTGCCCAAGTTTTGGGGCTATCACCATCAGTGGGCTCATGACGGACGCAGGTATGGTCCGAGTTGTCTGAAAATATTAGGGAGTATTTAATAGCTTACTTAATGCTTTTAGAGCATGATTAGTGATGCATGGATATTTTTTATTTCAGTGTTGGAATGTAGATATGTGGCATCTAGGAGTATATCATTGAGGTACGGACGTATTATCCGAGATAGCCTGGTATAATATACATAATCTATGTTTGCATGTAATATGTGGCATTGGTTATGTGTGCATTATTATGACACAGATATTATGCTGCATGCATGTCATGTTGAGCATGTTATCTTATTTATATTACTGGTAGATGGGTCGCTCAGCCCCATATTTTTAGTTGATGGATTTCATGGACTTTGATCCGGATATATCCACAGTTTTATGGTATGGGAGCCACCTCCTGATGCGATGGTCCAGCGTGCTACATACCATGACATCTTTGACTGAGCAGTTTTCTGGATAGATTTCTAGTACCCTACACTTGCATTTGCATTCATAGCGTGTGTATATTCGTACTCTCGTACTGTGCTTTAATGCTCACGTCCAGTGTTTTCTGTTTTTTTGGACACCCTACTCGTCGAGACAGTTGCAAGTGTTCCACCAGGACTTGGGATTTATGTGGTGACCAAGCAGAGATACAGGAGTAGTAACTAGGTTATATATAGATTCTAATTCAATTGAGTTGGATAATTGGATTTGTTTTACAGGTTGTATTCTGTCAGACCAATATTTATTTGGTTTTCGTAGCTTATCTCTAATTATCGTTTATTGCATGCTTATTTAAGCTTAAAACTCTGATTAGTAGTGCATTCGGGTTAGGGTCACTACATCACGGTCGTTGTACAACAAGCATATGAATCAATACTGACCTTGGCCAATATGCCTCTCATCTCTCCTTGGCCGCTTAAACATTCATTCTTTGGAAGGGCCTCTCCGGGGCTCAATCCGGAGTACCAATCCTGTACTGCTACCACAAGAATACATACAACATCAAAATATTTTTCATGCATCATCATTCATCATCATACTTCATCATTGTCATGTAACATCATCATCATACTTGAACTTCTCATAAACGTTCATAAACATTTCATGCCTTTGAATCTTTTCTTGCTTAAAAATCATGCATGCTATTGAAAAAAAATGAGTTCAACAACTTTACATTCGTAAAACTTTATGCTTCCATAATGAACATAACTTTCGTGATGAAAAATTACATGTAAGTACAAAACATAGCTAAATCGATCCATGTGAATCGTTCTTTTCGTTTTTTGCATCAAAACTTAAAACTTTTTGCATAAGAACTCTTAAAAATACTTAAAACACCTTAAAAGATCATAAACATGAATTTTTTAACGTCAAAAACACGTGTTGAAAATTTGGAAAAGAACACTACGGGCTAGAGAATGCAATACTGCAGGCTCCAGCCTGATAGATCAAGCTCGAGCTTGAAAATATGCAGGCTCCAGCCTGATTGGGTGCGCTGGAGTATGCATTTTTGCGCGCTCCAGCCTAAAGCGCACTGCCTGTGCACACAGGCAGGTTCAGGAAGGGTACTAAACACATCTCCTTCATTTTTAAATAATTTAATACGCACTCAAACATTTAAACATCAATTTCTGACAAGGAACAGATTAAAAACATGACATAAACTCATATAACGATTCATTCTCAAAGTATTTGAACCCAAAAATGCATCAACATAACTCAACACGAAAAAATTCTTAGATTCAAACATGTTTTCTCACCAAATCTCAAAAATCTTTTCTAAAACGTCAAGAACGATACATGTATCACAATTATACATCATGCTCTTCAAATCAATGCAACATACATAACTTACACATCAACAAGTAGAATTTTCATTAAAAAATACATATATTCTTGAATTGTGGTTTCAAAACATTAAAAGCTAGTCTTTGATTGTTGGTATGGAGAAATCCTTGAACTCGGGTGCGAGTTATCCCTACGAACGAAGGATGACCAAACCTCTTCTTGCTATGGGTGGACATAGATTTTTGAATGGGGTAGGGGATAAGGAAAGGCGGCATGAAGGGGAGAGGAAGAGGAGAGAAAAGTTTGACGCAACTACTTTGGGGTATACTAATGGGCCGAAAGATGGCCCGTTGATTTTATATTCTTTAAGGCTTTCTCCACTCCGACTTTTAAAAAAAAAGTTACATCTTTTGTATTAAAAGTATGCAGAACCAAAACATTTAACTTAAAATTTTTCTTACACTACATTCGTAGGCAAACCTCGACTCCTTTGGTCTCCGTAAATCATTCCATACCTGGAAAACATTAAAATAACATGAAAATAATAAAACATTGGCATAACATATAATAACTTTTTAACACTCCTAAATAAAATACATATAATTATAAAAAAATTTAATTAAAACATTTTAAATCCTCGTGAGAGGGTTAGTGGACTAATAGACCTTACAATCTACCTTCCTTAAAAGAATTTCGTCCTCAAAATTTGACTTACCAAACAGCTCTGGATAGCAACTACGCATATCATCCTCAGTCTCCCACGTAGCTTTCTCTACCAACTGATTACGCCACAAAACCTTAACCATTCCGATTTCTTGGTTTCTCAACTTTGTGACTTGTTGGTCCAAGATTTGAACAGACATATTCTCATAAGACAAGTTTGGTGTCCAATGGTCTGGTTCATGATGAACCACATGGGATGTGTTCGAGACATATTTCCTCAACATGGATATTTGGAACACGTTGTGTACATTCGATATATTTGGAGGTAAGGCAACTCGGTAAGATCGAGCCCCACCTTTCTCTAGAATCTCGAAAGGTCATATGTATCTCGGACTCAGCTTCCCTTTCTTTCCAAACCTCATTAATCCCTTCAAAGGTGACACCTTCAGAAAAACATGATCTCCAACCTTTAACTTCAACTTATACGTCGCTGAACGGCATAGATTTTCTGACGACTTTGGGTTTTCTGCATTCTATCTCTGATCGAGGATACTAGATCCAACCTCATCCCAATGCAAAGGAGTTTTACACTTCTTCCCATACAAGGCTTCATATGGAACCATACCAATCGTCTCTTGGTAACTGTTATTGTAGATGAGGCAAATTCGACTCCCAACTACCTCTAAAATCGATTACACAAGCTCTTAGCATATACTCAAGAATCTAGATAACTCTCTCTGACTGCCCATATGTCTGTGGGTGAAATGATGTACTGAAAGCCCACTTAGTACCTAACCCACAGTGCAAACTCACCCAAAACCCCGAAGTAAATCCAGGGTCTATACCCCATGTAATCTGACTATCCCTTGAATGTACAATTCTGCATACTGATTCATCGAGAAAGTAGTCCTAAACGGTAGAAAAATGATCTGACTTCGTCAATTTGTCAACTATCACCCAAATAAAGTTCATATTTTGTGGTGTAACCGGCAATCCTACCACGAAATCCATGGTGACATCCTCCTACTTCCACGTGGGAATCGGAAGTGGTTTCAGAAGAATTGTTGGACTCTGATACTCCTCTTTAACATGCTGACATGTTAACACTCGTTTACGAGCTTAACAATGTCTTTATTCATGCATGGCCACCAAAACTACAACTACAGATCCTTGAACATCTTTATACTCCCAGGGTGAATGGAATACGGAGAAGTATGAGCCTCAGTAATCACATCTTCCCTCAATGAGTCAATTGCTGGCACCCACATTCTAACCTTGTACTGCACGATCCCATCCTTCACTGTGTAAAAGGTATTACCCTTAGCCTCATCTCTGCTTTTTCACTTGATCAACTGCTGATCCAACACTTGGCCAGTTCGAATTCTGTCAATCAAATTCGGCACTATTGATAAAGATGCCAAGCTTCCCAACTCCCTAGGTTCAACTAATTCCAAACTCAATCTCTAAAATTCTGCAATCAATTCCTGTTGTGTTGTCAATTGGTTCAAAGTCTCAGACTTGCGACTCAAAGAATCTGCCACCACATTAGCCTTACCCGGATGGTAGCTAATGCCGTAGTCGTAGTCCTTAACCAACTCCAATCATCTCCTCTCCGTCATATTCAACTTCTTCTAGGTGAATAAGTACTTAAGAATCTTGTGGTCAGTGAAAATCTGACATTTCATACCATAAAGATATTGTCTCCACAAATTTAGTGCGAACACCACTGCTTCCAACTCTAGATCATGAGTCGGGTAGTTTCTCTCATGAACTTTTAGTGTCGTGATGCATAAGCTATCACTTTGTAATCTTGCATCAAGGCTGCCCCCAATAAATTCTTAGAAGCATCTGTATAAACCACAAATCGACATGTGCCTTCCGAAATTTCTAGCACTGGCGATGTCATCAATCTCTCCTTTAGTTTAATGAAACTCTCCTCGCACTCGTCTGACCACTCGAACTTCACACCCTTCCTGGTCAATGACGTCAATGGTAGAGCTATCTTGAATAAATCCTTAATAAACCTCCGGTAGTAACTTGCAAGACCCTAGAAAATCCAAATCTTTGTAGCATTCTTCGAAGCAACCAATTCCAAATCGCTTCCACATTAGCTGGATCAACTTCATTCCCCTTACTCGAGACTATGTGACCCAAAAATATGATTTGCTCCAACCAAAAATCACACTTTTTGAAATTCGCATACAGTTGATTCTTCTTCAAAGTCTGCAATATTTTAGTTAGATGTTGACGATGCTTATCCCAACTACGAGAGTAGACCAATATTTCATATATGAAGACTATGACAAACTGGTCCAAGAAAGGCTGAAACACTCGGTTCATCAAATCCATGAACGCTGCCAGTACATTCGTCAACCCAAATGTCATAACCAAAAACTCATATTGACCTTAACGAGTTCTGAAAGCCGTTTTCTGGATATCTCCATCTTTCACCTTCAACTGATGGAAGCTTGATCTCAAATCAATTTTGGAGAACACCACCGCCCCTTGAAACTGATCGAACAAATCATCTATTCTCGGTAGTAGATACTTGTTCTTCACTGTGAGTCGGTTCAGCTCTCTGTAATCAATGCACAACCTCATCGACCCATCTTTCTTGGGAACAAAAAATACTGGTGCACCCAAGGGTGACACACTCGATTTGATGAACCCTTTGTCTAGCAGTTCTTCCTACTTATCTTTTAACTCTTTCATTTCGGTCGGTGCCAATCTATACGATAGCTTAGAAACCGGCGTAGTACCAATTACTAACTCAATTCCAAACTCCACTTCCCTAGCTGGAGGTAATCCCACAACGTCATCTGGGAACACCTCTGGGAACTCCCTCACTAATTCTACCTCTTCTAACTTCGATCAAGGAAAATCTACTTCTCAAGAGATACTCGCTAGGATGCCTAAACACCCCTTTCTCAACAACTGCCAAGCCTTACTTGCTGAAATCATATGAGGTAAAGTCGGCCTTGGTGTATCATAGAACACAAACGCCTCACCCCCCTTGCGGTTTCAATGTGATTGTTCTCTTCTTGCAGTCAATGGTAGCCCCGTGTTGGGACAACCAGTCCAACCCAAAATTACGTCAAAATCTGTCATACCCAGCACAATAAAATCTGCACATAGTTTGTGACCCTGCATCTAAATTTTATAGTTTCTCACAACACTGTTACTCCTCAATTCTTCCCCTGAAGGTAAAAAAACATTAAGCCCCAAAATCAACTGATCTAGTACTACCCCCAACTTAGCCACAATGTTCACATACATAAAATAATGCGTAGAACCCAAATCAATCAAAGCACAAACAGGAAAACCAACAATTAATAATTATACCAGTGACAATAGAAGAGTCTGTATCCACCTTCTCCTGCTTCATGGAAAAAACTCGTCCCTTAATTGGCTCCCTAGAGTGGGGACAATCCTTCACGAAATGTCCCGGATTCTTTCAAAGAAAGCAGACACTAGATCCCATTATACATTGGTCTGGGTGGAACCTTCCACACTTTTGACATGCAGCCCTGATGTTAGTCCTGGGAGCACCACCGATTGCTGGTCATTGCCTTTGAGGCTTAGGCTGAATCGATAAATGTTGTTGTTGCAGCCTCCTCTGAGACATAGACTGATACGGCCTCTTTGTCCCAATCGCATGCTGGTCATGGCCTTGGTAGCTAGCCCTCTTTCCCTGAGCCTCCTTTATGATATCATTTTTGTCCTTCTCCGCTAGCATCATTTGATCCATAGCCTCCCTATAAGTTGTAGCCCCACTTAATTGGACATCACGACCAATAGAGGCATGCAGACCCTCCATAAAATGTTTCAAATCCTCTTCTGGTCTCTCAGAAATCAAGGGCACAAAGTACCGCCCCCGTTCAAAATTCTTGACATACTCCGCTATGCCCATGCTCCCCTAACGAAGCTCCAAGAACTCCATTGCCAACCGGTTCTTGGTACTCACAGTGAAGTACTACCCATAAAACAAATCCTTGAACCCATTCCACGTCAGTGTGGTCAGTTTCACATCAGACCGGGCTCCTTGCCACAAAATACGGGCATCGTCCCAGAACATAAAGGTAGCACACCTTAATCTATCTGTGTCTGTTAGCTGCATGAATTCAAATATGGTCTCCAACAACCCGATCCACTCCTCTTCCACAATCAGATTAGATGATCCCTTGAATTTACTTGGCCCCAAATTCTTGAACAGCTTGAATATGGGGTTCGTGATTGCTACAGTGCAGTTATTTCCTGTATTGGCCGTTTAAGCCTGAAGCAACTGCTGGATCTGCTCCCCTTGATCACGATTCTATTCCTGTAGAATTGCGGCTAGACCCGTAAAAAACTAATTATTCTTATTATTCAAATTGCTCTGATCATTGCCATCGTTGTTGTTCTGTCCTCTCTGAGTAGTCATAGTCCTGATGTCCAACATCATCCACACACTCAGTCACGACTTTTACATAGAAAACATAACCTTTAACATGCATACATCATAAATTTAAAATGCTATATAACATTTTATCACTTGAAACTTTAAAACTTACAGACATGAAGACGAAGCATCCGAGTCGTGGCGAGAATATATGCACGCACTGTATTACAGAACTAACCACTCTGATACCAAGCTGTAACGTCCCCGAAACACAAGGACGCTACTGAAATAACATCTTAAAATACTTAAGAAAATGCGGAAAAATAGAAATTTTTATTTAATGGAATTGTGTATCAAACAACAGTACTAAAATCGTTCGCAGAAGTTTTCCATCAAGCCCAAAAAAAATAAATAGTTTTCCCTTCAACTAAACTTTCAAGATGCACACAAAAATATAAAGATCTCTCTAACAGCGCGTTTTTGCATCGTCCTTTGCCGTACCGGCTACTCCGTTTCTTGTACCTCAACATACTCGTCGATAACAACATTAATATCCTCATCACCTACATCATTTAAGTATAGTGAGTCTAACGACTCAGCAAAAAACTTACATTCAAAGCTATTTCAAAATTAAAACGTAAAAACATGATCTTGACTAAATAAAAACATCATGCATAAATCATATATCATAAAATTATTCATTTTTGGGTGATGAAATACATGCAATTGTGTTAGCCACCATTTATGAACACATTGGGTTCTCGTGATCACGGTCGTTGTACAACAAGCATATGAAGCAATACTGGCCTTGGCCAATATGCCTCTCATCTCGACCTTGGCTGCTTAAACTTTCAGTTTTTGGAAGGGCCTCTCCGGGGTTCAAGCCAGAGTACCATTCCCATATTTCTACGACAAGAACACATACAACATCAAAATATTTTCTAAAAACGTCAAGAACGATACACGTATCCCAATTCTACATCATTCTCTCCGAAAAATCACATAGAATCAATGCAATATACATAACTTACACATCAAAAAGTATAATTTTCATATAAAAATACCTATATTCTTTAATGATGGTTTCAAAACATTAAAAACTTGCCTTTGATTGCCGATATGGAGAAATCATTGACCTCGGGTGCAAGTTAGCCCTACAAACAAACGATGACCGAACTTCTTCTTGCTAGGGGTGGAGGCAGATTTTCGAATGGTGTAAGGGAGAAGGGAAGGCGGCATGAAGATTAGAGGTAGAGGAGAGAAAAGTTTGACGCAACGACTTTTGGGTAATGGGCCATAAGCTAGCCTGCTAACTAAAATAATATTCTTTAAGCTTTTCCCCACTCCAACTTTTAAAATAAAAGTTACACACAACTTTTGTATGAAAAGTCTGCACAATAAACATTATAACTTGAAAGTTTTCTTACACTTCGTTCGTAGACTAACTTCGATTCCTTTGGTCTCCGGAAGTCATTCTATACCTGGACAACATTAAACTAACATGAAAATAATAAAACATCGGCATAACAGATCATAACTTTTAACACTCCTAAATAAAATACATATAATCATAAAAATTAATTAAAACATTTTAAATCCTCATGATTGGTTTAATGGACTATTGGATCTTACAGTTTGATGCAGGGAATTGAAATTTGACAGTGTATTGGAACTTGTCTTGCTAGGGGATTTCTAGCATAATTCCGGCTTCACTTCCATGTAATGTGGAGGATCCATATACATAAAGTGTCCATGGTTGGCGCTAAGGATTCTGCATCATCAGTTCTCATCTCAACGAGAAAATCTTCAAGAACTTGTGCTTTAATAGTCGGGTGATGTTGGAACTCAATTCCATACTCACTCAATTCGACGGCCCATTTAACCATTCTACCAGATGACTCCGGCCCGACGAGCACTTTCTTGAGCAGATGATTGGTTAGAACCACCACTTAATGAGATTGAAAGTAGGGACATAACTTTCTTGTTGCAGTCACTAAAGCTAATGAATGCCAGCTTTTATATGCTGGTATACCGAATCTCTGCCCCTTACAACGTCCGGCTTGTGTAATACACAAGTTTGTTCTCTCTTCCTTCTTCAACCACTATTACATCCCTAACTACTCTCTTCCTTCTTCAACAAAAGTATCTCCTTCATGAGGTTTGGTCAGGAGTGGTGGTGTTGATAAATAAATTTTCAAATCTTCAAAGGCTTGCTGGCATGCTTCAGTCCATTGGAATCTCTTTCCTTTTCATAACACCTTGAAGAATGGCAAGCATTTGTCTCCAGATCTAGAATTGAAGCGGTTTAAAGCCGTTATTCTTCCGGTCAATTATTGTATTCCTTTCATGCTTTGTGGGGGTGTCATGCCTAGAACAACTTTGATCTTTTTGAGATTCACCTCTATGCCTCTTTGTGAAACCATGTAACCCAAAAAATTTCCACATCGCATGTCGAAAGAGAATTTTTTGGGATTTAGTTTCATCTAATACTTTCTCAATATTTCAAAACACTCTGAAAGGTCCTCCACATGTTTGTTTGCATGGATTCTCTTAACTAGCTTGTCATCTATGTATACCTCCATGTTTCGTCCAATTAAGTTTGCAAACATTTTGTTGACCAATCGCTGATATGTGGCTCCGAAATTCTTGAGTCCAAAGGGCATTACATCATAGCAATATATTCCGCGATCAGGGATAAAACTTGATTTTTCTTGATATTGGTGGTTAGGCCTATTTGATTGTACCCTTGGTACGCATCAAGGAATCTAAGTATCTTGCAGCCTGTAGTCGAATCGACAAAGATGTCTATGCGAGGAAACATGAAAAGATATTCTGGACAAGCTTTATTTAAATTGGTATAATATATTCAAAAATGCCACTTTCCTCCGGGTTTTGGGAAGAATACGACATTTTCAA
Organism: Henckelia pumila; assembly: GCF_033568475.1. Taxonomy (NCBI): domain Eukaryota; kingdom Viridiplantae; phylum Streptophyta; class Magnoliopsida; order Lamiales; family Gesneriaceae; genus Henckelia; species Henckelia pumila. Next base: position 194,409,437 of record NC_133121.1, read on the forward strand.
GCCATTCTGGATACGAAACCAATCTGATATATTTCGATGTTAAAAACTTTTCAACCTTTGCAACGATATGTTTGTTTTTGTCTGGACCGAAAGATCTTTTTTTCTACTTGACTGGTTTCATTCGTGGGTCCACATTAATATGACGTAGTGCAAGTTCTGGAGGTATACCTGGTAAGGCCTCATCACCCCAAGTAAAGACATCAAAATTATGCTACAAAAAGTTCGTCAAAGCATTTTCCTCTTCAACTGGCAAATCTGATCCGATATTTAGGATTTTATTTGGATCTCCTGGCACTATCTCTATATATTTGAGGGTTTCTGTGGCCTTAATTCTCTCTTGCTCTTCTGATTCTCCCTCAATAAGGTGTATTTTGTTTCCATCAATATCATAGTCAAGCTTTTTCTTCTTTCCTTTCAATGAGTCTTCACAAGGACCTGACTATATACGACTTCCCGTAGAGTTCCGTAGGATAGATGCATGATATTCCGTCGCAAGCCGAATATCTCCGTTTGCCTGACCAATTTCGTCAGTAGTTGGAAATTTAAATTTCATATGTGGATGCTATTGCTTGAAACAGATTCAATCTTGGACGTCCAAGTATTACATTGTAAGGAGAAGAGGCCTTAACAATTAAGAATTTCACCATTTTGGTCATTCATTAGGGATATGATCCTAGAGAAAGTGGCAGCATGAGTTCCCCCGCTGCTTCAACTATATCTCCTACAAAACCGACGACATGAGTTTTCACTTGCATTTGTTGTGTGTTGCTGATTCCCATTTTCTGGAATGCCCCATAAAAAATGATATACGCTGAACTTCCAGAGTCCACTAGCATCTTTTTTACCCAAAAGTTAGAAATTGTGGCGGAAATTATTAATGCATCATTGTGTTTATCTCAAGAGGCTTCCAAGTCTGCATTTCCAAATGACACCTCTTCACTTTTTCTTGAAATCTCATGTACTGTTTGGGTGGAGACCGGGCGTCAGGATGGATGATCTCCTCTGACTGCACGCGCCAGATTTTTCCATGCATGATTTGTATCACCGCAAGTAGGCTATTGGGATATGTTTTGGTATTTGACAGAACATGAAGAAATATTTCTAAGCAGTCCAGTCGGACATTATATTGATACAGTTCAAGACCATTTCACATATCTAGTCCCAGTATCAAGACTGTTGAGGAAATGAATTATTCAAGACATATTTCAAATATAAAAAAGATTGTTGTAAGATCCAGACACTTTTATTGAAGAATGAGCAACATCATTAAAGTCCTCATAAATAATTATTGAAGATCTAGAGGAAAAGGAGACATGCATTTATGACAAAGATGAACGTTGCAAATATGCATATATAAATGTATGAAAGCTTCAGAAAGGAGTTAGAGAAAATTAGAAAACAAATATATACAACATATACAGTAGCAAGATACATAAAGATACAAGCTTATTGAGCACTCATAAAAGATTTATCTAATCTGCTCAACGTGCCACTTATACAATTCATTAGGGGTGGAAAATTTTATATAAATCCCGACCCGTCCCGATTCCCAACCCGATCCCGTCCCAAAATTTTCCCGACCCGATTAATTTCGGGATCGGGATTGGGATAGGCTACTCTTCCCGACGGGATTCCCGACCCGACCCGAATATAAAAATAATTTTTTTTTAATAATATTTTTTAATTAAAAAAATATTTTTTAAAAAATTTTATGTTTTAATATTAATGTTTTTATAATTATATACCATATAATTTTTTACATGGTGCAGGTGAGTATTTTTAAATGTTTTAAAAAAAATTTCTAGCATTTTATTAGATTGAGTCGTTTCATTTGGTATCAGAGCACGGTCTTTGGAGGGTGACTAGTTTGCTACGTGAAACTCAGAAGCCACACTACCGGTCTGTAAATTTTAAATGTTTTAATATATTTTACTAGGAGCATGTGTTTATGGTTTAAGAGTTTAGGTTAAGAAAGTTTTAAAATACTTAGTTATGCATTGCGATTTACGTGAAGAAATTGTGGTGATGCAGTATGGCTTCTAGACGAATTACCCGCCGTAGAGATGATCAACCTCCACCTCCACCTCATCCACTTGAGCAGCTTTCAGCATTGGAGAGGGCCAGTGCTAATATGATGGTGGGGATTACCAGGCTATTAGAGCATCAGACCACACGGCCTGGGTTGTCTCATGATGAGGGTGTCACTGAGCGGTTCCAGAAGAAGGGACCGAAGGAGTTCACTGGCACCACCGATCCACTCGTTGCTGAGGGGTGGATCCATTCCTTGGAGAGCATCTTTGCTTATATGGGTTTGACTGATGCAGACAAGGTGAGGTGTACGGTGTACATGATGAGGGATGATGCGGCCCTTTGGTGGGAGGGCGCAGTACGAGGGGTGAACCTGGAGACGTTGTCTTGGGAGGATTTTAGGCGGATGTTTTTCGCCAAGTACTTTACCGAGGACTTACGTAGCCAGATGATTCGAGATTTCATGAGTCTCCGACAGGGAGACAAGTCAGTAGTCGAGTACATCAAGAAATTTGAGCGGGGGTGTTACTTTGTGCCCCTGATTGCGGGAGATGCTCGGAGAAGATGAGGTCGTTTATTGATGGGCTTCGGGCGGACATCAAGCATGATGTACGCAAGATGGATGTGGCTACCTACGAGGCAGCAGTGAGTAGGGCTCTTCAATCTGAGGATGGCAGGAAGGAAATCCTGCGAGAGCAGCAGAGCAATAGGCCGTTCCAGCCAGCGTATCATCGACCATCTTTGCAGCCCCCTGCGAAGAAGCAGTTCACTGGGCCATCCAAGGGCCCGATTCAACAGAGACCACCGCAGAGGCCTCTGGGACGCCAGCAGCAGCAGCAGAGGGACGCGGCCCCTAACCCTGGAGGAGTTCCTCTTTGTCCGAAGTGTCAGAGGCCGCATTCGGGCCAGTGCCTGGTTGGGTCGAATGTTTGCTATCATTGCAAGGAGTCGGGCATATGTCTGCTAGCTGTCCAAGGAAGAGGAACACCACTGGGAGGGTGTTTTTTATGCAGGCCGAGGAGGCAGACCCAGATACCTCCTTGATCACTGGTATATCCTATCTCTTACTTCGAAAATTTATGATTTAATTGTCTTGGTTATCGAAGGCATGTTATCTGGGTTATCAATCTGTATGAATAGTGTAAGAATTATGTTTTCTTGTGATTAGAAGTAAGGGGTTATTAGTAAATTATCTTTGGGTAACTTAAGTTTTGGTATGCAATGGTTGGGATTTTCTGCGTGCAGGGAGAATTCTAGTCGGGGGCAACTCCATGTTTGCGTTTCTTGATTTAGGAGCCACGCATTCGTTTATCTCCCTGGATTTTATCAGACGGATAGGTATCACACATGAGGTTGTTACCATAGGGTATGATGTCACCATTCCGTCTGGGCAGATTCTTACTACCACTAACATCATCAGAGGTTTGGATTTAGAGCTACAGGGACACTCCATCAAGGCTGATCTAGTGGTTTTGCGGATGACCGGGTTTGATTTGATTTTGGGTATGGACTGGCTGAAAGTTAATGGAGCTTCGATTGATTTCCGTCGGAGAATAATATCAGTGAAACCTGCTGAGGGCAACTCGTTTATTTTCTTTGCATCTCAAAGCAGCAGTGTTTTGAATATTATCTCCTTTGTTCGTGCGAGGAAATTATTGCGACGAGGTTTCCAGGGGTTTCTGGCCAGTGTTGTTACAGCGTAAGAACCGGATAGTAGATCTTTACAAGATATAGATGTTGTTCATGATTTCCGGATGTCTTTCCGGATGACGTTGCAGGAATTCCACCAGTGAGAGAGGTGGAATTCAGTATTGAGTTCTATCTCTAAGGAACCATACCGACTTGCTCCAACCGAGATGAAAGAGTTGAAGGAGCAGATTCAGGAATTATTGGAGAAAGGCTTTATTCGCCCTAGCTTTTTGCCTTGGGGAGCGCCAGTATTATTCGTGAAGAAGAAGGATGGCAGCATGAGATTGTGTATTGACTACGGAGAGCTCAACAGGGTTATAGTGAAGAATAAGTATCCACTGCCAAGGATAGAGGACTTATTCGATCAGTTGCAGGGAGCCTCGATATTCTCCAAGATCGATCTGCGATCTGGTTATCATCAATTGCGGATTAAAGATGCAGATGTGTTCAAGACTGCTTTCCGGAAATGTTATGGACATTACGAGTTCTTGGTGATTCCATTTGGGTTGACCAATGCTCCAGCGGTATTCATGGATCTCATGAACCGTGTATTTCAGCCGTATCTAGATCAGTATATCATAGTGTTTATTGATGATATATTGATTTACTCGAGGAGCATCGAGGATCATGGACAACACTTGCAGACAGCTTTGCAGACTTTGAGGGAGCATCAACTGTATGCGAAGTTCAGCAAGTGCGTGTTTTGTCTTGAGCAGGTGGCATTTCTTGGCCATGTTGTTTCTAGAGACGGGATAGCAGTGGATCAGTCTAAGGTAGAGGCAGTGCAGAATTGGGGGACTCCGAAGAATGCATTGGAGATTCGCAGTTTCTTGGGTTTGGCAGGATACTATAGAAAGTTTATCAAGGGCTTTTCTTCTATTGCAGTGCCCTTGACATCCTTAACCTAGAAGAATGCGAAGTTTGTGTGGAGTCCTGATTGTCAGAGGAGCTTTGACCAGTTGAAGAAAGCACTAACTTCTGCGCCAGTGTTGGCGATGCCAGTAGCACACGAGGAGTTAGTGGTGTACACCGACGTGTCTAAGCTGGGTTTAGGCTCCGTACTTATGCAGTGTGACAGGGTTATTGCGTATGCGTCGAGACAGCTGAAAATTCATGAGCAGAATTATCCGACGCATGATTTAGATCTTGCAGCAGTAGTATTTGCGTTGAAAATCTGGAGGTACTATCTGTATAGCGAGAAGTGCAAGATTTTCACCGATCACAAGAGCCTCAAGTACTTCTTCACCCAGAAGGAGTTGAACATGAGGCAACGCAGATGGTTAGAGCTGGTGAAGGATTATGATTGTGACATTAACTACCATCTGGGTAAAGCTAATGTAGTGGTCGATGCTTTGAGTTGGAAGACATCAGTGGTATCTTTCTTGTCAGTTCAGTTTCCACTTCAGAGACAGATTTAGAGGTTTGAGTTGGAGTTCTACTCGGACGGGCATGCGCCGAGTTTGGCAGTGTTGACAGTACATCCGAATCTTCGAGATCGGATCAGAGATGGACAGCCTGCTGATGAGGAGTTACAGCGATTGAGGCAGAGAGATGAGGCCAAGGGCAATCTCCTTTATACTGTTGTTGATGGCATTGTTCAGTACCGTGGTCGGATGTGGGTACTGAACGTTGATCAGTTGAGGATAGAGATCTTAATGGAGGCTCACACATCTCCGTACTCTATTCATCCCTGAAGTACGAAGATGTACAGAGATTTGCAATCATTGTATTGGTGGCCTGACATGAAGAGAGACATCGAACTATTCGTATCAGAGTGCTTGACTTGTAAGCAAGTCAAGGCAGAGAATCAGCATCCAGCAGGGTTGCTTAGACCTCTTGATAAGTGTATTTTATACACTTAATTTATATATGATTTTAATTGTTAATTATTTGTTTCGAGCAGATTTATGCGGAGTTTTGTTGTTTTTGTGGTTGAAGGAAATTATTGAAGTGTTGTGGAAAAGAAGAGAAAAATAAGAATTTAGAAGAGAGAAGAAAATAAAAAGGAAGAGAAGAGAAGTCAGGAAAAGAACAGACAAGAAAGATTAATGGGCTTTCCTAATGGGCTTCAAATTTCAGCGCTTGCTTTTAGCGCTTGAAGAAGCGCTATCGCGCTGTTCACGTGAAGATTGAAGATTGAAGTCAGAGACGTATACGCGTCCGCCTCGATTATTTGGAGCGCCCGCGCCTGTGGGATTTTTTATCGGGAAGGAAACTTTTAATAATTTCTTGGGCTCTTAGCTGGGCTTCTCATAACGATATAAAAGGGATTTTTCATCAGATTCAAGGGGGTTAGCCTCCACACACATATCTTACGTACAGATCAGAGACTTGAACGTGAGATTTTCTGAAGGATTTTGGGCATACTTGAAGAACGAAGACGGATATTGATCGACCGAACACGGTGTCGACGACGGATTTGTTTTCTTTATCTTTTGTTTACTTAATTCTAAATATTTCTGGATTTATGAATTATTGTTTTATTCAAAATTTTATTATGAACTAAACTTTTTAAGTCTAGAGGTTGATGAAACCTGGTGTAGACGCTTTCATGAATTTTTGATTTTATTGAATTGAGTTTCTTCTAGATTAATTGTTTTTCTAGAATTGATTGTCTTTTCAATTACCTGATCAATAATTGAATTGTTATATTTATTTGAAATCTGGCACTCGGGAGAGGAGATTTTGAATAGGACCATTAGAAAATACACTGTTAATTATTTATATAACTCGGGAGAGTATATAATTTTAACAGAGCTTTTAAAAAAAACATTGTTTCGAATTGATCACTGCAAGTAGATTCTTAATAGGGATATTGGAATTGAATTGTAGTTGATATATTTTATTTGGCACTCGGGAGAGGGAATAATACACTTAAGTGTTCTTGGCTATTAATTGACTAGAATTCATGAAACTAAATTAATTAGGATTGATTGTTCTTGAAACCAGGTGAAATATAAACCTCTAGACCATTTTTCTCTGATTGATTATTTCTGAAAGTTGTGTGCGTGCTATTAAAATTCATTGATTATTTTATTATTCTGCAAAATTATGAGATTTTGATTTTCTAGATAAAGTTTAGACTATTTTAATTACAAACACTGAATATTTTTATTTTACTCTCTGTGGGATCGATACTTGATTTTATCACTATATTAAAACTTGACACTCGTACGCTTGCGAGTATTTTTCACAACAAGTTTTTGACGCCGTTGCCGGGGAGTAAATTTTTATTATTTTTTAGTCTTGTTACCAATTAGTCTAGATTTTAATTTAGAGTTTTTTATTTTATTTTAATTTAAAAATTAATTTCTTCTTATTTTTAATTGCAGTTTGTGCGACGATCTCAAAGTGCGAATTCTTTACTGTTTGACCCGAAGATCGAGCGAACTGCACGTGCTTTGAGAAGAGCGAGAAGAAAAGAATTAAGGAACATGGCTAAAGAAGAAGTAAATCAAGCTCCCCTGGTGCCAATCAGAGATCACTTCAGGCCAGTAATCCAGGCTCACTACTCTGGAATAGCTCGTGGAACTACCAATGCTAACAATTTTGAGCTAAAGCCTGCCTTGATCAACATGGTTCAACAGAACCAATTTAATGGGAGCGCCACTGCTGATCCTCACCTACACCTACTCACTTTCTTGGAGATAACCGATACGGTAAAAATTAATGGTGTGTCTGAGGATATTATACGCTTACGCTTGTTTTCGTTTTCTCTCAGGGATCAAGCAAGGAGTTGGTTGCAATCACTGCCGCTAGGAAGCATTACTACTTGGGAGGGAATGACAGAAAAATTTCTTGCAAAATATTTTCCACCTGCCAAATCCACCCAATTGAAGATCGAAATCAGCATTTTCCGGCAGATGGAGTCTGAACAGCTCTACGAGGCATGGGAAAAGTATAAAGAATTATTAAGATGTTGTCCTAACCACAATTTTGCAAATTGGGAACAGATCGAGTGGTTTTACAACGGACTAAATGCGCCTAGGGGATGAATGTGGATTCTGCAGCTGGAGGTACTATATTTGCAAAGGACCATGTACAGGCCTACGATATGCTGGAACAGATGACGGTCAATAGTTTTCAATGGCCATCTGAGCGTATGAGGGTCAAGAAGCTAGTTGGAGTGTATGCAGTGGATCCTCTCACATCGATCACCGCTCAATTATCTGCACTGACTACACAGGTAGCTGCATTGAATGAAGTGAGTGTTACAGAACCAGCATGTGTTCCGGGTGCTATGGACGAATCTCACTATCCTGAACAAGTGCAGTACATCAATCAGAGAGGTTATGGAGGCTATCGAGGTAACCTTATTCCCAATACTTATCACCATAGTTTGAGGAATCATGAAAATTTTTCTTATGCTAACAATAACAATGTGTTGAATCCTCCGGGGTTCATTACAAATAAGGGTGAGGTTAAGTCATCTTTGAAGGATGTTGTTAGTACTTTCGTGCAGGAATCGAGTAAGAGAATGACGAGGACTGAGACTCGCCTGGACAGCTTGAAGACACACATGGCCAACATGGGTGCTGTATTGCAATCCATGGAGACTAGCATTGGGCAGTTGGCGAACGCACTGAAAGACAACAACCGCGGCCAGTTCCCTAGCAACACAGAGGTAAATCCGAAGGAGCAGTGCAATGCTATCATGTTTAAGAGTGTAAAGCAAGTAGATAGAGAAGAAATCCAGCCATCCGAAAGGACTAAGAAAGCTTGTAGTTGAAGAGAAGGAAGTCGAGAATAAGGAGCCTGAACCTGAGCCGAAACCGATGTACAAGCCTCCACTGCCATATCCTCAGAGGTTCAAGAAGAAAGTTTTAGATGAGCAGTTCTCCAAATTCTTGGAGATTTTCATGAAAATCCATATCAACATTCCCTTTGCTGATGCTTTGGAACAAATGCCGAATTATGCAAAGTTCATCAAGGAGGTGATGTCCAAGAAAAAGAGGCTGCTAGAGAATGAGGTGGTGAGTCTAACTGAAGAATGTAGTGCCGTTCTACAAAAGAAGATGCCACAAAAGTTTAAGGATCTAGGGAGTTTTACTATTTCTTGTTCTATTGGTGGTTCTCATTTTACTACTGCACTTTGTGATTTAGGGGCCAGTATTAATTTAATGTCATTATCTATTTACAGGGCCTTAGAGTTTGGAGAGATGAAATCGACCATGATTTCATTGCAGTTGGCGGATAGCAGCAGTACATACCCACTTGGAATTGTTGAAGATGTTCTACTCAAAGTGGATAAATTCATATTCCCCGCGGATTTTGTGATCTTGGACATAGAAGCAGATCATGGTGCTCCACTGATTTTTGGAAGACCATTCTTGACCACAACGGATGCCAAAATTGAAGTGAAGAAGGGGGAATTGTCGATGGGTGTGGAGTGCGAACGAGTGATTTTTAATCTATTTACGAAAGCACCTAATCCACCCATCGAAGAATTTGTTGGAAAACGCGGCTATCAGATCAATTAGGATTGATACCCGGTGCAGCGGAAGTTTAAAATTTTTATATGGAACGATTCCATAATGGGTATCAACCTTACGATTAAATTGTGTGTGTAAAAATCAAATAACGATTATAAAATTTTTACCTTTAATCTCGAATCGAGATTTTGGACACCAACAGATTTCTCTGCTCTTGTTGTATATCCCTGGAACTGATGGACGAACTGTTCTTCAATCAGGTCCACGAACGGATATTTAATCCCTCTGATAGATTGCACTACAAAATCTATCAGAAGTTTCTACGAAGAGAATTAACGAATTTGATCCGTTAAACCAGACTGTAATTCAAAATCACAGGCTGGATTTTACCGAGTAGAGAGGGAGGGGGGGGCGGCCACTATTGATAGAAAATACTTACTTTTTCGAAAATTGTGACCTGTTGTGTGTAATTTTTGTACTGCAATAACTTATTTATAATGTAGGCCACTAACAGCTTAGGGCCCATTAGTCATAAGTTCAAGCCCGACAAGCAAAGCCCGCATGTTCAGAAATTAATATAAAATTCATCGTGACTCCGATTGATAAACCGATTTCACCAATGTGCACAAAAACCATTTCTGCACCTTTTAAAGTCAAGATAAATTTTTTTGAATCCGAATTCAGTGATTTCCAAAAATGGCCATCCCTATGTCATTTTAGGAAATCTTACTCCTCTACTCTTAAATAAGAAGTCCAACTTCTTTGTTCATTAAATTTAACTCTTTAAATTTAACTATCTCAACGGGGATTAAAAATCCATTACACTGTGTGACCCTCAATGGTTCAGGGATACAGCTAGCCGTGGGCTCATAACTCCTTGTGACTCGGAACAACAATTTCCGACTTGCCCATCGAATCATGGTAAGAGCGTCTAGCAACATCGCCCCATGATTTCCTAGGTATCACTGATAGTGCCTACAAGAACCAATAGATTTTGGTTAGCGTACAGTACGGTCCCTTCATCCATATATCCCGATCGAATCAACAACCATTGGTATATCGAGAGTCGTTCGAGATTCGATAACTATGTAATACATCTTGAAGATCAAATAGTGACATCGCATGTGCTACTAAGAAACCATTTCTTAAAACACATCATGTACTCTGGCCAGAGATTCGTCACACTAATATCTCCTCAGACCGCATAGTATATCCACACTCGCAAGTATGTGGTGAATCCTTGACAACAAAGCATCGACTCCTATATGTGTTGTAACTGTACCCAATCCCGACACCTGATGACCCCAATAGAGTCGGTAAACGAGTCAAAGCACAGTACTAGCATATAGAGTCTCAATGATGTTTCAAGTAGTAAGGACTAATGGTGTACAACCAAAACCGCGGACTATATCCACTCGATAAGTGATAACCACTTGGAAAGTCCGGATAGGGTAGTTCGATCATTCATCGTATGAATATCCATTTGCATGCTTCGAACATCTCTATGTTCCTTACCAATGAAACGTGGTACTCCGCATCGCAAATGCTAGTCTCAAACTCGAGTGATCCTTATCCTTATTATCGGACGGCTCAATCGACTAGGAACAGTTTAGAATATACAGTGACTATAAGATGTGTTTCATGATAGACATCTCCATGTTCTACCACATCTTACATACACTATAGTATATTCAAGGTCTTTATCAAAACAAACAATAGTATATCACAATATAACAATATGAAGAAAGATAAAGTCATTGCCATTAATAAAAGTGTAAATAATATTAAACAAAAGATTGTTTATACAAAGAGTCCATCAAAGCCCTTAGCCACAAGTTGGCTCACCGGGCACCCACTCTTTCAATCTCCCACTTGCCCTAAAGCCAAACTAGTTATACTACGTAGACCCATTGCTTCACGATGTTTGTCAAATAATGGTCCTGGCAAGGGCTTAGTAAGTGGATCAGCGATATTGTCTGCAGAGGCCACTCTTTCGACAGTGATGTCTCCTCTTTCCACAATCTCCCGGATGATGTGGTATTTCCTCAGTACGTGTTTGGATCTTTGATGAGACCTTGGTTCCTTTGCCTGAGCAACGGCACCCGTGTTGTCACAGTATACCGGGACTGGACCAACAACTTCAGGAATGACGCCCAACTCTTGGACGAAATTCCTCATCCAAACGGCCTCTTTTAGCAGCAGCTGATGCTGCAATGTATTCTGCTTCAGTGGTGGAATCCGTTGTGGTGTCCTACTTGGAACTCTTCCAAGAGACAGCACCGCCATTGAGCATGAACACAAATCCAGATGTTGACTTCGAGTCATCCACGTCACTTTGGAAGCTAGAGTCGGTATAGCCTTCCAATTTTAGTTCTCTTCCTCCATATACCATGAACATATTCTTAGTCCTTCGCAAGTACTTAAGAATGTCCTTCACGGCTTTCCAATGCATTTGACCGGGATTAGCTTGATATCTGCTCGTGACACTCAGAGCAAATGCTACATCGGGTCGGGTAGATATCATCCCATACATGATACTACCTATGGCTGACGCATATGGTACATGTGTCATTTTCTCTATCTCTTCATCAGTCTTGGTACACATAGACTTGGATAGAGAAACTCCATGACACATGGGTAGATGTCCTTTCTTGGACCCATCCATTGAAAACCGTTTCAATATGGTGTCGATGTAGGTTGATTGAGTGAAGTCCTATCATTCTCTTAGATCTATCTCTATAGATCTGTATCCCAAGAATATAGGATGCCTCACCCAAATCCTTCATCGAGAATCTACCTGATAACCATATCTTTGTTGACTGCAACATCCCTACATCATTCCCAATGAGTAGGATGTCATCAACATAAAGTACTAAGAATGTCACAGCATCCTTAACTACTTTCTTGTACACGCATGGTTCCTCCGGATTCTTGATGAAACCAAAATCTTTTATTGTTTCATCAAATTTCTGGTTCCAACTTCTTGATGCTTGTTTTAGACCATAAATTGATCTTTGAAGCTTGCATACCTTATGCTCGCTTCCCATGGATGTGTACCCCTCAGGCTGCTTCATATAGATTTCTTCCTTAATGTCTCCATTAAGAAAAGCAGTCTTCACATCCATTTGCCATATCTCATAGTCATACCATGCAGCTATGGCAATAAGGATTCTTATGGACTTGAAACATTGCAACTGGTGAAAAGGTTTCATCATAGTCAACTCCTTGTCTTTGAGTATAACCTTTTGCCACCAATCGTGCCTTGTAGGTCAATACCTTACCATCAGGCCCAAGCTTTCTCTTGTAGATCCATTTACACCCTATTGGAACAATTCCATCGGGAGGATCTACTAAAGACCAAACTTGGTTTGTATGCATCGAATCTATTTCCGACTGCATAGCTTCAAGCCATAAATTTGAATCCGCATCAGAAATTGCTTCCTTGAAGTTTCTTGGATCATATCCAACATCGGGTTCATCTTGATCCCCTTCAAGAAGAAGACCATATCGAATAGGAGGTCTAGAAGTCCTCTCGGATCGTCTAGGTACAGGCGTGTCCAGCAATGGTTCCTGAGGTGTAGGATCGTTATTTTGTATTTCGGGTTCTTCTCGAATTTCTTCGAGTTCCATCATCTCGCCTTTCTTATCCAATAAGAACTCCTTCTCCAAGAAGGTGGCATTCCTTGAAACAAACACCTTTGTTTCAGCAGGATAATAGAAATAATATCCGATTGAATTCTTCGGATACCCTACAAAATAACATAAGATGGATCGACTATCCAACTTATCTCCCACCGTCCGCTTCACGTAAGCAGGACATCCCCAAATCCTCAAGTACGAATACTTAGGAGCTTTGCCATTCCATAACTCGTATGGTGTTTTGTCCACTGCTTTAGTGTGGACGTTGTTCAACAACAATATGACACCACAGCTTAATGGTGTATCGGAGCGTCGTAATCGAACTTTGTTGGACATGGTTCGTCCATGATGAGCTTCACTGAGCTTCCACCTTCGTTTTGGGGCTATGCGCTTGAAATGGCGGTATTGTTATCTCCCACCGTCCGCTTCACGTAAGCAGGATATCCCCAAATCCTTAAGTACGAATACTTAGGAGCTTTGCCATTCCATAACTCGTATGGTGTTTTGTCCACTGCTTTAGTGTGGACGTTGTTCAACAACAATACCGCTGTTTCAAGCGCATAGCCCCAAAACGAAGGTGGAAGCTCAGTGAAGCTCATCATGGACCGAACCATGTCCAACAAAGTTCGATTACGACGCTCCGATACACCATTAAGCTGTGGTGTCATAGGAGGAGTCCACTGAGAGAGAATCCCATTCTCTTTTAGATAGTCCAAAAACTCGGTACTTAAGTATTCTCCACCTCGATCCGATCGAAGTGCTTTAATACTTTTACCTAGCTTGTTTTCTACTTCAGCCTTGAATTCTTTGAACTTTTCAAACGCTTCAGACTTATATTTCATTAAATATAAATACCCATACCTCGAATAATCATCAGTAAAGGTAATGAAGTAGGTGTGGCCATATTGAGTACCAACTCTAAATGGACCACAAACATCTGTATGGATCAAATCCAACAGATTTTGACTACGCTCAGGTTTCCCCTTAAAAGGAGATTTAGTCATTTTTCCTTTCAGGCAGGATTCACAAGTAGGTAGAGAGTTAATATCAGACATATCAAACATGCCCTCTCCCACTAGCTTGTTCATCCTCCTTGAGGAAATATGACCTAGCCTAGCGTGCCAAAGGTTTGCCGGGTTTTGGCTATCGATTTCCTTTTGTTTGTTGTTGCCGGTTTATCAACATAATTTATTGGAACGTCTTTTAGTTTTAAGTTGTATAGATCGTTTTCAAGTTGTCCATTTCCAATCAAACATTCATTCTTGTAAATATTGCAAATCTCATTCACAAAATTGCAAGAATAACCATCTCTATCAAGCATAAAAACAGAAATAATGTTTTTAATCAAATCCGGAACAAATAAAACATCTCTTAAAAGTAACTTAAAACCGTTCTGCAAAATTAAATAAACATCTCCCACGGCTTTAGCTTCAACTCTGGAACCATTTTCGAGCCTCAGCTGGGTCTCACCCATTCTAAGCCTGCGACTTCTTGTCATCACCTGCAAATCATTGCAAATGTGAGATCCACATCCGGTATCCAATACCCAAGAAGTAGTATTAAGTGAAACATTTATTTCAATATAGAACATACCCTTCGCAGTTCGCAACTGCTCTAGATATTCCTTGCAGTTACGCTTCCAATGACCGGGCTTCTTGCAGTAATGGCAAACATCCTTGGATTTTTCCATGTTTGAAGCCTTTGTCTTGTACTTCTTCTCGGGTTCGATTTTCTTGGGTGGGGCAGAACGTTTCTTGCCCTTTTTACTTGGCCCCTTCTTAGCAGAAGAAGAGGAGCCCACCAAGAAAGCCGGTTTATCCTTCTTTAATGTGGATTCATATGTCATAAGCATATTGACCATCTCTTCAAGGGAGGCCTCTATCTTGTTCATATTGAAATTCACCACAAATCCGTCAAACGAAGAAGGAAGAGACAGAAGTAGTAAATCCACGTTGAGTTCATGCTCCAACACCAAATCAAGGTATACCAACTTCTGTATGAGCCAAATCACTCGTACCCCATGATCACGGACCGAAGTCCCTTCACGCATGCGACACGTCATTAGCTCCTTTACAGTAGCGAACCTTTCAGCCCTCGATTGAGCCCCAAAAAGTTTCTTGAGTTGAACGTGAATGTCAGCAGCATTCACGGTGTCCTCAAATCGCCTCTGGAGTTCATCAGACATCGAGGCTTGCATATAGCATTTGGTCTTGATATCATGGTCCCACCATGTATCAAGTTTGGCTAACTCCTCTGGACTTACGTCAGCTGGTGCTTCCTTCGGAGGAGATTTTTCTAACACGTAGAGCATCTTCTCCGAAGTCAAGACAATCTTCAACTTACGGAACCATTCCGTATAGTTTGCGCCAGTCAACTTATTTTGTTCGAGGATCGAGAAAAGTGGATTACGCGAATTCATCTTATGAAATACTGAAAAGAAACAGACAAATATCAGTGATTGTTTAAGAAATTTACTAAGACATAAAAATAGGCGATATTTATTTTATGAATCTCACTCCCACTATTTTAACGATTTCACTACCCTCTAGTGAAAACGGGAAACTGTTTTCCTTAGTGAGAACATGGAGTCCAATTGACAAACTTATGGTCCCGAATAATATCAGCCAACCATAATTTTCAAAAGGTAGAGCCCAATTGCTTCCAAAGCAACCTCCACGTTTTTACCTCATGTCCAATAAGGGCCCAATAATATGATGCCGTTTATTGTGACATGTCAAGATGACCAATCAATATTAAGTTGTGATGGACGGTCGCCATGTGGATCCCCCAATAATATGAGCCGATCCCATGGGAGTTCCACCCAACTTACAACATGTGTCGATCCAATGTACAGCTTTCCGACGAACGGGCCCCCCCAATAATATGAGCCGGACCGTATCCGCGGGTAGCATCTCATACATTGATCGTTGATGGAAGGTAGGAACATTTAAACAAATTTAAATTTCCTTTATTTATCTTGATATCAATTTTAAATCATATTTAAAATGAGGGATTTTAATTATAAAAATTTGTCTCATCATTTTTAAAATTTTGTATGCTTGCCGGATTCACACAATTATGTCTAAAACATGCATACAACAATAATATCACATATTATATAGGATGATCGATTCCATTTCTAATCGACCCGTGGTTGCCAATTACGAGTCTTAGTCCAATCCTAGGTTATATGCAGTATGCAATGCAATCCTATTACATTTGCTTCCAATTTACATTTTTTCTGTCTTTATTGTCTGCTGGGCCCACCTCCATCTTCAAATCTTGATCTCCCATGGGAGCTGCACAGGGCGGCGCACGGCGCTGCCCGGGCAGCGACGATCGCTGCCCCTGCCCCGGGCAGCGATCCAATCGCTGCCCGGGTTTTTGCCCGAAAAAAAAAAATTTATTTTTAAATATTTATTTTGTTTCAAAAAACCGAGGCTTAAAATATTTTTGTACAATCGATTAATTTAATCGCTTGATCTGAGCAACCTGGCTTTGATACCACTGTTGGAAAACGCGGCTATCAGATCAATTAGGATTGATACCCGGTGCAGCGGAAGTTTAAAATTTTTATATGGAACGATTCCATAATGGGTATCAACCTTACGATTAAATTGTGTGTGTAAAAATCAAATAACGATTATAAAATTTTTACCTTTAATCTCGAATCGAGATTTTGGACACCAACAGATTTCTCTGCTCTTGTTGTATATCCCTGGAACTGATGGACGAACTGTTCTTCAATCAGGTCCACGAACGGATATTTAATCCCTCTGATAGATTGCACTAGAAAATCTATCAGAAGTTTCTACGAAGAGAATTAACGAATTTGATCCGTTAAACCAGACTGTAATTCAAAATCACAGGCTGGATTTTACCGAGTAGAGAGGGAGGGGGGGGCGGCCACTATTGATAGAAAATACTTAGGTTTTCGAAAATTGTGACCTGTTGTGTGTAATTTCTGTACTGCAATAACTTATTTATAATGTAGGCCACTAACAGCTTAGGGCCCATTAGTCATAAGTTCAAGCTCGACAAGCAAAGCCCGCACGTTCAGAAATTAATATAAAATTCATCGTGACTCCGATTGATAAACCGATTTCACCAATGTGCACAGAAACCATTTCTGCACCTTTTAAAGTCAAGATAAATTTTTTTGAATCCGAATTCAGTGATTTCCAAAAATGGCCATCCCTATGTCATTTTAGGAAATCTTACTCCTCTACTCTTAAATAAGAAGTCCAACTTCTTCGTTCATTAAATTTAACTCTTTAAATTTAACTATCTCAACGGGGATTAAAAATCCATTACACTGTGTGACCCTCAATGGTTCAGGGATACAGCTAGCCGTGGGCTCACAACTCCTTGTGACTCGGAACAACAATTTCCGACTTGCCCATCGAATCATGGTAAGAGCGTCTAGCAACATCGCCCCATGATTCCCTAGGTATCACTGATAGTGCCTACAAGAACCAATAGATTTTGGTTAGCATACAGTACGGTCCCTTCATCCATATATCCCGATCGAATCAACAACCATTGGTATATCGAGAGTCGTTCGAGATTCGATAACTATGCAATACATCTTGAAGATCAAATAGTGACATCGCATGTGCTACTAAGAAACCATTTCTTAAAACACATCATGTACTCTGGCCAGAGATTCGTCACACTAATATCTCCTCAGACCGCATAGGATATCCACACTCGCAAGTATGTGGTGAATCCTTGACAACAAAGCATCGACTCCTATATGTGTTGTAACTGTACCCAATCCCGACACCTGATGACCCCAATAGAGTCGGTAAACGAGTCAAAGCACAGTACTAGCATATAGAGTCTCAATGATGTTTCAAGTAGTAAGGACTAATGGTGTACAACCAAAACCGCGGACTATATCCACTCGATAAGTGATAACCACTTGGAAAGTCCGGATAGGGTAGTTCGATCATTCATCGTATGAATATCCATTTGCATGCTTCGAACATCTCTATGTTCCTTACCAATGAAACGTGGTACTCCGCATCGCAAATTCTAGTCTCAAACTCGAGCAATCCTTATCCTTATTATCGGACGGCTCAATCGACTAGGAACAGTTTAGAATATACAGTGACTATAAGATGTGTTTCATGATAGACATCTCCATGTTCTAACCACATCTTACATACACTATAGTATATTCAAGGTCTTTATCAAAACAACAATAGTATATCACAATATAACAATATGAAGAAAGATAAAGTCATTGCCATTAATAAAAGTGTAAATAATATTAAACAAAAGATTATTTATACAAAGAGTCATCAAAGCCCTTAGCCACAAGTTGGCTCACCGGGCACCCACTCTTTCAGAATTATGCTTAATTGAACCGGTTGTGAAGTTCGAGAGCTGTCAAAAAGCTGTGATTAAAGTTGAATCGCCAAAGAAGAAAGCGCCCAATTTAACAAAGAAGAAAACCGCGAAAAAGAGGGCGAAACATAAAAAGCGGTTCGTGGAATTAAATTTGGCGAGTGAAAGAGAAAGGGAAGACTTAACACCGGTGAAAGTCGGGCTGACGACTATAAACCAAGCGCTTTTTGGGGGCAACCCAAAATTTTTGTGTTATTTTATTTTTTATTTATTTTTTATTCTTTTTTTTATGATTTAATTTTATTTTTGTTCATTAGTTAATTTTTGATTTTTGAATTATTATTGGAAATTTCGGAGGCCTGATATTATAGATTTTTTGAAATTTTTTCAGGAATTTAGAATTTCGGGCAGCAGCTCATGCGCGCCGCCTCGCCTTTACGCTTCCTTAAGTGCACAATCATGCGCTAACGCGCTGCTCATCTGCGCTACTCCTTGCGTTATCGCGCTCATCACTTGCGCAACACCAAGCGCTAACGAGCCTCCCCAACAGCGCTACATCAAGCGCTAACGCGCATGCATAAGGGCGCTTCTCATAGACTCTCCGGGAGGAGCATAGACTCTCACCAAGCGTTTTTCAACTTTTTTTTATCCTTAACAAAATTGGACTTATCAGCATTTTCTTATCCTTACAAAATTTCACAAAATTTGTTGAAGAAAAGCTAAAAAGTGCTCACAAAATTTTGTTGAGGATAAACAAAAATTGAGAAGTGTTTTTTAGATGTTCTCTCAAACACTACCTTAGTATGTATATATTTTCATTTTGATAAACTTTTATAAAATTTACAAGGAAAAATGAAGAAAAATTAAAAATGTTCTCATTTTGGGTCCGAATTCCTTTGAAAAGATTACTACTATTTGTTTTTTGACCACAACTTTCTAGTTTTAAGAATAGAATTTTTCTTTTAAGATTAGAACAAGAGAATAACTCATTCTTGTTTAAAAAAGAAAAAAAGAAAAAGAGAATAACTCATTCTTCGTAATTCGAGATTCAAATTATGCTTTCTTTTCCCGTGATCATTGTAAGAGGAGATTCTCAAAAATTTGTAAAAACCAACCAACCAACCAAAGGTCCAAACACACTGCTACATTATCCCGAATTGTGTTCACCGAAACTCATTCATTCGTTTGAGAGTTTCGTTTTGAGAGTTTCGTTTGGTAGCATTTAGTTAATTTTAAAGAATCGGAACAATTTTTTTTGGATCTTTCTTCGTATTTACTTTAGACAGTTAGAACTTCATTGTCTGCTAATTATTACCGTCCCAAGGATTCTACAAGTTAATGCTTTTCTTGATGGTGGTTAACTTGTTTTAGCTGAATCTGATCCAAAAGTTAGTACTTTGGAAGGAAAAATCTGGGTTTTGGGTAGAATTGCGATGGCTATTGCAAGATTCGGTCGCCAAGTTAAACGCTCGTACCAGTCATATGGGTTCTTCGTGAAGTTGTCAGTAGTTATAATCTTGGGCTTGTGTTTTGTATTCGTCTGGTCTGCGTTTTCAAATTTTTCTGTCACTGATACAAGGGAGAGCTTTGATGATATTGTTGAGCCAGTGTCTGTATCTGCTGGGAAGGCGGGTAATTCACAGATTAGTTCTGGACCCAGAAATGGTCAAGAAAGTGGCAAGCAGAGATTTAAGTCTGGATTGGATGATAAAGTCAAGAAAAGTGTGAATGGGTCTGTGGTGTTGAAGCCCGAGGAGAGGCCGGAGAAGGTGGAATCTGCGGGTGTGGAGAGAAGAGGTGATGAGGATTCGAGGTCGTCGAAAGGATCTGGCGAGGGGAAAAACGAAGAGAATGATGGATCTGAGGTGAAAGAGGTGACAAAAGAGGAGGAGGAAGATGGCAGAAATGATAAAGAAGGTGAAGAGTTGGAGAGTGATGGTAATGAAAATGAGGAGGTGGAAGGGGATCCTGATTTGGTTAATGCAGAAAACTTGGATCAAGAAACTCTAGACGAAGAAATAGAAAGTTCAGTGAAGAAGACGAATAAGATTTCCGGTCCTCTATTTGATCCTAAAGCAAGATATACATGGAAATTATGCAACACTAGAAGCAAGTATAACTACATTCCTTGCATTGACATTGAAAGTGGGACAGGAAAGATACAGAGTTATCGGCATCATGAGAGGAGTTGTCCTAGATCAGCTGTTATGTGTCTCGTTCCGCTTCCCCATGACGGTTATGGTGAGCCCGTGCACTGGCCTGAGAGCAAAATGAAGGTATACAATGTTCATACGTAGTATAGGATATATATGGGATGTAGCTAATCTTTGTTGCTTGCAGATATTATATAAAAATGTGGCACATCCGAAATTAGCGTCATATATAAAGTCCCAAGATTGGTGTGGTGGAATCTGGAGAATATCTTACTTTTCCCTCGAATCTATCTGTTTTCAAAGGCGGAATTCAGCATTACCTAGAATCCATAGAAGAGGTAACTTGTCCATTTTGGTCTGCACTGCTCTGAAGTGTGTCTGTATTGTGTCTCTCTATGTATAATATTATAGGTGGCTAGTGAAATGGTCAAACCTATGGAAGAAGTAAATTTCTAGATTTTTGAGAGTGAAGTAGATATGAAGAACTTACTAAAACTAATGTTAACCATTTTACTGTTTTTTGGCAATTGCTACTTCAAATTTGTTGTATTTGATATTTTGGTTGCGACTCTTTCTATCACAGTATCTCTGCATATTTGATGTTCAGTTGGATTTGGTGAAACTTTATAGATGGTACCTGACATTGAGTGGGGAAAAAACATACGCGTAGCATTAGATATTGGCTGTCAGGATTCGAGCTTGGCAGCTTCGCTACTTGAGAAGAATGTATTGACACTTACACTCGGGTTGAAAGATGACCTGGTGGACCTGACTCAAGTTGCCCTTGAACGTGGTTTTCCTGCGGTAGTCAGTCCTTTGCAACTCGTAGACTTCCTTTTCCTAGCGGAAGTCTTTGATACAATTCATTGTGGTGATTGCAGTATTTCGTGGCATTCAAATGGTTTGTGCCGTCACCCTCAACATTTCGATTGTCAATCTTTTTTTGTTCATTATATCTGAATTCAGGACAGTATATACCTGTTTTAAATTTCAGGAGGTAAGCTTATCCTAGAAATGAATCGGATTTTGAGGCCTGGAGGGTATTTTTATTTTGTCTACTAAGCACAGTACTATTGAAGCTGAAGAAGGTTTGCTCACTCTTCCCATTCACAAGTGCAATTGTGTTTCCTGCTCTTATTTCCATCGTTAAGTCATGGCTTCATACTGAAAATAGAAAATATCTCTATCCTAAGAATGGTAAATTATCCAGGCATTCATATTTCTTTGCTTTACACCTCGCATACTATGGTCGATGAAATTTTAGTCCCAAATACCAAAAACTCGTGATTTCACGCTATTTTGTGATCTCTAGAAGTTTGTGTGTTTGTCATGTGTCTTGCCATGCAAGGATGTAAAATTCCTCCGAATTTCTCCTCTACCAGCTTTGTCCATGTTGACCTCCTCAATCTGTTGGAACATCCTGGCTGATAAATCCGATGAGGTCAGTGACATAGGTGTCAAGATATATCAAAAACCAGAAACAAATGACATATATGAATTGAGGAGGAAAAAAGTTCCAGCTCTATGCAAGGAAAATGAGAACCCCGATGCTACCTGGTAAATCACACGAGCTCAATCCTTACATATATATATGGCTGTGCTTAAATCATTTGTCAGACATCTAAATTTTTCATGCATCCAAATAAGATACATATATGCTAAATTGAAAAAAAAAATGGTTTACGTGGCACTTGGTGGGAGTGATGAACATGATCCAATGCACTGATCAATGGCGGAGCCGAGTAGGCAGGGGCCTCGCCCTTCCTTCTAATTTCTGAATTTTTCTATAAATATCTCCCAAAATTTTCGAGCATGAAAGATTTAAATTGAACTTAATTGTTTGCAATTTCAGCTGTTAGGAAAAAAATTTAATGGTGCATTTTGAAGGTCATCACAGTAACCAAATGTAATGATTAACAAATTACATGATAAAATATGATGAATATTTTGATTTCATTTCAAAAAAGAAATAAAATATTTCAGTAAGAATTTAAATGATATAACTAAAGTAGTTTAAATTTGTCTAAATTAAGCTGTTTTCGGGACCTTAAAAACATAAGATGGATACAAGGTTCCGATTCCAATATCTTATTTTAAGAGTTTGAACCTACTAGAAACTGGAACTAAACTTTCCAATAGCTTATTTTTAAGAGTCTAAACCTATTGAAACTGGAACTAAACTACAATTCCTCAGTTTCCAGTTTATGTCAACGGTTGGTAGAGAACCATAGTCCGGTCAACCTAATAGGCTTGTATTACTTTTGGAATCTCATGTTTGTGTTTGCACAAATTATTTTGCGGGCGCTTTAGGCATGATGTTCGCAGAAATTTGATTACAACACAGAATATCTAACTTCTTTTCAACTGACTATGAGCCCTGGTTTGCTCGTCAGTTCTAATGTCCCTGGTCAAGATTCGAAAAATATAGAACTTAATGTGCGAAAATGAAGATAAAATCTGGGACAAATGCTTCAAGAATGACAATAAATATTGTCATTATGATAGAAAAGTGCAGAAAACTACAAATAAAATGATGCGAAAAGCTAGAAATCCTAAGGAAATTCTAAAGCTATGGACAATAATCTCTAGTTGACATTTATAATTGGAAACAAAACTAAAATTATGAGCTATGAAATTGTAGAAAGTTGTAGAGTGCTGCATTTTGTTGTTGAGGTTGTTGTTATCGTGTTTCTGACTTGGTTCCCCGACTTTTGTTGCTTGGTTCCTTGCACTAGTTCTTCCAACTGCCTCTCTCTGCTACCTGAATGTGGGTGCAGCAGTTTTCCTAGCAGTTGTTGACTTCTTCCACTCACTCCCTTGATCAATTTCGACCTTCATCATCATAATTTAATTATTTGGACAATTCGCTTTTGGGCCGAAACTTATTTAATTTTGAGCCTAACAGTTTTATTGTAAAATATCCATATGATGTTATTTGCTTGATCTGCTTTTATTTATGTGATAGCAAGAATTGTACTTGTTACAGGTACTTTCCATTGAAAACTTGCCTGCACACTATCCCCGAGGGAATCGAACAACGTGGGACGGAATGGCCTGCAGAATGGCCGAATAGGCTTAATGTATTTCCCGAATGGATGAACGATCAAGAGAAATTGATTGCTGACAGTGAGCATTGGAAAGCTATTGTGAACAATTCTTATCTTATTGGAATGGGCATCGACTGGTCCGCTATCCGCAATGTAATGGACATGAAAGCAATAAGTGGAGGGTAAGCAAATTAAGCTGTTAAAGGTATCTCTGGTTGTTATTTCACGAATCAAGCTCGAACAACCTCCAAGGCATATTCGGCCAGAAAAAAGAAACTCACTACTCAAACTCATGTTCAAACTCTATCTAGTGGTGAATTTCGAGTTGGAGCTTGAGTTGATACTTTTCAGTTTCCTTGGGCTCGAGCTCGATTTTCAGAGTATCAATTGATCCTAGGCTCAGTGTTGGACAATGTCGTGGTTGAGCTACTTGAGCTCGATTCTTCAATCCAATAGTTGAGCTACTTGAGCGCATAATGTCAATCCACCCCCACACAATTTGTCACCGAAAAGCTGTCTCAAACTTTGAATTTTTCGTTTTGAACAGATTTGCTGCTGCGCTTGCAGACCAGAAGATTTGGGTTATGAATATTGTTCCTGTTCATGCACCCAACACACTTCCAATTATTTTTGAGCGAGGCCTTATTGGTTGCTTACCACGACTGGTGCGAATCTTTTGGTTCGTACCCAAGATCGTATGACCTACTGCATGCTGATCATCTCTTCTCCAGGCTTAAGAATAATAGGTGCGACAAAAAATTCGAACTTCATTCAACAGTTCACTTGAATTCTGATTTTCATCTGCACAAAATATCATTTATCATACGTGAATCTGGCACTTTGTCTCATTATCAGTCCCATGATCATTAATTTTTGACTAATTTTACATATGAATTCAAAAATAGTTTGGCTCATCTATTTAGCACTTCTTGAGATCAACCGTAATATTTTCTTGGAGTTCGAGACATACTCGATTCTGAAGTTTTGGAATCCCAAACACGACTTTTTTTTTCTTCTTTCTTTTGGTGTCATTACCTTTCATATTATTCAACAAGTAGCTCTGCTCTCTCCCTTTGTGTATAAATTATTTTTCATGCTTTAACCTTTTGTTGTCATTATCAGATGCAAACAAACAATAACAATCGTTGTTGAGATGGATCGACTAGTAAGGCCGAGTGGTTTGGGTGATCATACGTGACAAGGTAGAAATACTTAATCCACTCGAAGATATTCTTAGAAGCTTGCACTGGGATATCCGGATGACGTTTGCACAAAACAAAGAAGGTATCCTTTGTGCCCAGAAAACCATTTGGCGACCCTGACCGAGAGGGGTTCTTTACCTGAAAACTACTAACATGGCTCCCCTTCCCCAAATTTTTTGGATTTGCCCCGGACCACGAGTGTTGCCTTGGTGTTAGAGTGTATATCATAGAGCCTTTATCCTGCATTCGTCGCCCCTATCAGGGAGCGTCTTACCATGTATACAGATGAGTATTGTCTCGTGCCAATGTTCTGTAATTAGATCATTGGATTTTCCCACTTCTCGGCTTTTCTTGGTTTCCTCACTAAGTGGAATGGACGAATATTTTTATTTTTACAATCTTTTGTAGAGTCATTTTTTGACGTTCTTGAATATCGAATTGGAGTTTGTACAGCAAGGTCATGACATCATATAACCTTTGTCATACTTAGAGAATTCATATTCGTGATCAGCACGGAGTTGCTACAAAAGCATTATTTATTTGTTTGTTTGTTTTTTTAAAAAAAACCGATGTAGATTTGTTATTCGTGGGTTCGAGTTAACTAGGCCGATTATTCTCGTTGCAGTCCGATGACCCCCATTGCCAAAACATGTGGGGTTGCTTGGGTAAAATTTTTGGAAAAATTATAATATAATTTAATTTTATATTAGAAATTTCATGATATGGTTAGTTTCTCTAGAAAAACAGGGATAAAGCTCATTTTCGTCCCTCTTGTTTGTGACTTATTTTCAAATAGTCCCTCGAGTTTTCGGGCCGCTCAAATGGTCCTTCGTGTTTCATTATTTTTTCGCATTTGGTCCCTCCCGTCATCTGGACGTTAAATTTTGACGGTGATAAAAGCTCACGTCCATAAATCATAAACATTGTATTCTTCCAGTGTTTCATTCTCGTCTTGCTTCATTTCATTGCATTCTTGTGGGATGGTCTGTTCCTGTTCCACAACTTTACTTTGTGGTGATCTAGGTCTGGTAAAACTTCTCTGGTTATGGCCAAATCCACCACACCGCTTGCATTTGTTGTTTCTTCTTATCCCTTTCAGCTTTGTTTGGTTTTAAGATGGTACTTCATCAGGTTCCCGTCTTCGCAACTTCGCTGGCCTACCAACTCTTTCTTTATAAATTGGTGGTAAGGGGGGATTAAGGCACATAAAGGCCACAACTCTGGTTCATTCACTAGCATGATTGACATTGCATAACATCGTTTATACGCTTCAACGCTATAATAACGATGCACATAAGCCTCTGGATTTTCTTTTTTGCACCAAATAACACATATAACATGTGGGCATGGAATCCCAGTCAATTCCCATTTTCTGCAGCTGCAACTCATTTTACTTAGGTCAACATAATGCTGATTGCGTAACCCCAAGATCTGAAAATGCATCTCATCAGCCATCATCGGTCTAAACGCAGCTGCATCCTTGCACTTCTTTGTCATCACTGCTTTAATCTTTGGGCAGATTACACCATTCCACTTCTCAGACTTTGACCAATTCAACTGAAATCTGACCATCAACATATTTTCTAATCGATTCGAACATTGGAATTATTGCCTTCTCCTTACCCTCTAAAATCATACTGTTGAAACATTCACACATATTGTTCAAAAGTATGTCACATTTGGGGATGGTGCTAAAGAATGCCTTGCACCAGTGATGTTCAGGTTTTTTGGCCAACCATGCATATGCATTTTCATCGATCTTCTTCAAATCTTCCATGCGTCTTTTGAACTATTCAACTCTTTCGCTCTTGCTGCAGCCCAAAGAGCATTCTTGATCGCCACACCTCTAAAACCATTCATTTTCATGTAGCTCAAGATATGCCTAACACAAAATCTTTTTTCAGCATCGAAATACAAACTCTCGAAGGCAGGAATCAACCCTTTTTGTTTGTTGGACATAAATATCCAACCATGCTGATTTTCAAAGCCGATATCATTATCTAACAAACAAAGAAATCACACCCAACTGTCCTTAGTCTCGCTTTCAACCAAGGCATAAGCAATAAGAAAAATGTTATTGTTAGGATTTAGGACAACTGCCGCTAACAACTAGTCCCCCTGTCTTTGTTTTCAAAAAACAACCATCCACAACCAATCACGGGCCTACATGCAACCTTGAAACCATCTTTGCATGCTGAGAAACAAACATAAATCTTTGAAAATCTTGGCACATCCTCGTCTTCTGTCAATTTCAGAATTACAAAAGCACCTCGTCAGTCCTCTTCAATTCAGAGCAATAGTTTTTTATTCGGCTTAAATTGTTCTTGCATGTTGACCTCAAACCAGTTTCATTGCTTTTCTCTTAGCCAAATAAGCTTGCTTATATGAAATAGTGGTGCTCAAAGTTTTTTCTACCTCGTCTTTGAACTCGCTGGTAAATTGGGAAGTATAATGGTACCTAACTTAGGATTATGACTTGAATTTCTTCTCAAAATAGTAGCACCCAACCAGCCTGCTTTGATGCTTCTGTTCTTGTCGTGCGAAATAGCAAATGTTATGCATTGGGGATAAATGTTTTTATTTGTCAACATGTGTCTTTATTCATTGGTGAACAGAGAATACACCAATTGCAACCTTAATTGATTGCATTTACCACGAAGTCTTTTGTTGTCATTTCTTCACAAACTTAACTGTACGCCCTCGTCTGATACAATGGCTCTTTATCGCAAATTTGGCCTACATTCTTTGAACTGACAAACATACCGAGATTCAAATCAGGGATTTTTAGAATCTTCAATAGGGTTGAAGTACATTGGAAAGGTTTGGTGCATCGTCCTCATCAGGTTCAATAGCACGTCACCAAAACCATCACTTTTTAGACAGTCATAATTCCCTTTTATCCTGCCAATAGCAATCATTTGAAATTCCAGCATCTTCCACCACAAGCGTTCTAACTAAGGGGCAAGTTCCCCCCCTTGCATTTTTTTTTTTAAAAATTATCAAAATATTCTTACATTTTAAAAATGATCTTATGATCATAAATTAGGAACCAAACATGAAAATACAAAGCTGATCAACAAATTTAAGTTAATCCTTATTGTTTAATGTGTACAAAGTGACCCAAATATTTGTGGCTCATAACTCAATAGTTGTCTCTAACGGGAGTCAGACGAATAAAAACACTAGAATCCCTTGGCACTAAACCGAGTACCAATCTAAATCGTATCAAGAAAATTCATCTAATCTCGAAATGTTCCTTCATCATCTACTATACCCTTCTTGTGACTGTGTAAAACCTCATGAAACTAAGGTAGCCTTCCCTGTACACCCTCTGAAGCACGAAAGGCTTCCAGAGAAACACGGGCATTGGGCGCGCATCCTCAAATGTTTAGTCATAATCCAACAACTTCCACAGGACTTTTGTAGAAAAACACACTATGTGCCCCTAATGCAACTAGTCATCCCTAACACCAGTTATCAAGATCACATACTTACCCAACTACTCTAGGAAGCCACCTAGAACTAATTACTTGGCATGTATTTACAACTGAAGGAATCATATTACTCCGAATAATCAAAGAGTCACATATTTGAACACTAATCAACTAAAAACAAACACTGGAATCAAACCGATGTAATCAAACATGAAAACGGACCAGATCAGTAAAAATTTATTACAGCCCCATCAATACAAAACATAGACAACCAAATACTAGTAGATATACCTAAATAGACTCATCTATTGATATCAGCCTTGGAATCTCCATCCATCCTAGATTGCGTCTGAGCTCCCTAAAATTCAAACATCTGACGCTGCATTCGAGACTACTGACTGCCTCAATGATGCATACCCTGGGTCCTCTGCTGCACTGACGCCTCAGAAGGTCTACCAGCCTGAGATCCCATCCCAGATGCTTGACAACTCTGTCCATCATGCTTAGTACAATCTCTCTTGAAGTGGTCCACACTTACACATGAAAGAAACGGTGTACGTGGTTGGTTATGTAAAGTAGGCAGTGTTGTACTTCGTGTTATAATACTACATACAACACAGTGCAGCGGAAATTTAAAACGTAAATAAAACACAAGTAATTAATTTTGCACGAGTATAAAAACTCGTGCAGGTGCCTTAGGGCTAAATATCACCAGTAAATGCAAGATCAGTCTTACAAAGATAATACTAGTGATTTTACGAAAAGTCAATAAATCCTAAATTTCTCAACAGATTGAGAAATTAAACTTGCATCCTAAACACAATCAGAGTATAAAAGAAATTAGATGCAACTCCCGTAGCCTAAATTTGAAGAGACAAAAGATCTTCAACAACACAGTTCCCACAGTGTTGTCTCTGATGTCTTCAACACGAACGGCAACACGGGGACAAGCAACAACGAAGGTTGCAAAACTTTGCTTCAGATTCTTCAAATTCTTCAACAGAATTCTTCAGAGTTTGCGCAGAGTATTGTACGTCTGAAGTCTTAATTTTCTTGTGCGTGAAAACCTCCTTTTATAGATTAGCATCCAAGTTTTGAAGGTTTCCTTAGATAGAGTCCTACATGAATAAGAAAACATGTTTTAGTAGGAAACAAACTCTATCAAATCTTGCAAATCAAATCTTGATAATTTCAAATAGTATTATATCTAATAATCACTTTATCAAGACTCGATTTAAGTATGGTAAAAATATATCTTAACATATTCAAGATATACACAATATATTTACCAAATATTTGATCTTGTCTAGAACGCAAAATCTTGTAATTCAAAATAAATTAAGGGCCGAGAATATCAAGAAATAAAATTCCTTTCAATCTCCCCCTTTTTGCTTTCTGGACAAAACATAACACAATCAAACATACTCATAAACTCCCCCTGAGTTTAAAAATTCTTCTCCCCCTGAATTTTAAATTTCCCCTGAAGTGTTGTTCCTCGTGTTGTAACACGGTGAATAACATGGAAAATAACACGTGGGATTCTGTAATTCAAATATTGAGCATAAATGGGGTAGAAGTTTTTAGTCTAGATAAAGCATTTTAAGAGCACTTAAGGCACATAACTAGATCAAACAAAACAGTTATATTAAAAACAAAACGAAACAAATAAAGCAAAGATGAGAGAAGAAGCAAAATCTAAAATTGATCACTATCGGATCCCTCTTGAGCAGTAGCTTCACCCTCATCATTTTTAGTCCCAGATGGACCAGCAGCTTCATCTTGTGCACTATCTCCCCCTGTTTGGCCAGAAATGCCAAGTTGTCTCTGACAATTAGCCTAGACCATGCTGTAGAAGGCAATATCTTCCTGTGCTTGCGCAATTTTCTCTTCAGCACGAGTCATCAGCAGCTGAGTAGTGGCAGTAGTGAATTCCCAGGGTTGGTAGGAGTGAAAGAGTAGGGTGTCCGGTTAGCCAACTTGTGGCTAAGAGCTTTTATGACTCTATGTAAAACAATCTTTTGTTTAATATCATTTACACTTTTATAATGGCATTGACTTTATCTTTCTTCATAACAAGATTCACATCATCTCAACACTATTGAATATAAGTCACCCGCATCAAGCAATATACTATACGTGTATGTAATGATGTGGTAGCAACATGGGGATGACTATCAATGAAACACCTCCGTCTCATGAATAATATAGTCACTGTATATTCTAAACCGTTCCCTAGTCAATTGAGCCGACCGCTAATAAGGATAAGGAATCGCTCGATATTGAGAACAGCATTTGCGATGCCGAGTACCACGTTTCATTGGTATGGAACAAAGAGATGTTCAAAGCATGCAAATGGATATTCATATGATGTAGGATCGAACTACCCTATTTCGGCACATTTCAAGTGGTTATCACTTATCGAGTGGATAATAGTCCGCGGTTTTGGTTGTACACCAGTTAGTCCTTAATTCTTGAAACATCATTGAGACTCTATATGCTAGTACGGTACTTTGACATCGTTTACCGACTCTATTGGGGTCATCAGGTAGCGGGATTGGGTACAGCTAACGACACATATAGGAAGTCGATTGCATTTGTTTTCAAGGATTCACCACATACTCGCGAGTGTGGATATCCTATGGCATCTGAGGAGATTATTAGTGGAAGATCGAATCTCTGGCCAGAGACATGATGTGTTTTAGGTTACTTGGTGTTCCTAGTAACACATGCGATGTCATTAATAGATCTCACGAAGGTTATGCAAAGTTATATCGAATCTCGAACGACTCTCGAAGCACCAATGGTGTTTGATTTGATCAGGATATTTGGTTGAAGGGACCGTACTGAACGCTAACCAAAATCTACTGGTTCTTGCAGGCACTATCAGTCAATACCTAGGGAATCATTGGGGCGATGTTGCTAGGGCGCTCTTACCATGATTCGATGGGTAAGTCTGAAATTGTTGTTCCGAGTCACATGGAGTTGTGAGCCCACGGCTAGCTGTATTCCTGAACCATTGAGGGTTACACAAGTAATGGATTACTAAAACCCCGTAGAGATAGTTAAATTTAAAGAGTTAAATTTAATGAAAGAGAAGTTGGACTTCTTAATTAAAATGGAGTGAGATTTCCTAAAATGACATAGGGATGGACATTTTTGGAAATCACTGAATTCGGATTCAGAAAAATTATCTTGACTTTAAAAGATGCAGAAATGGTTTTTGTGCACATTGGTAAAATCAGTTTATCAATCGGAGTCATGATGAATTTTATATTAATTTCTATAACAACGGGCTTGGCTTGTTGGGCTTAAGTTATGGATTGTGGGCCCTAAGGAGTTAGAGTCCTAATACAATTATAACTTAATCTAGTCTAGAAATTATCTATAAATAGGATGCAGTGTTCGAAATTCTCATAAGAGAATTCAGTCTAGAAATTTCGAACACTACATATAATTTTCAAGAGGATTTTCGAAAATTCCTCTGTCCCTTTTGGAGAAAATTCGACTTGTGATTTTTGTGAAAAATTACAAATCGAATTAACAGATCATATCTGTTTATTCTCTACGTAAAACTTCTGATTGATTTCTAGTGTAGTCAATCAGAGGGTTTCTGTTTTTCATTCGTGGACCTAATTTCGGAGTTAGATCGTGACTGTCATCGGTTCCCCGGATTTACAAGAAGAGAAGATTAAATTCTGTTGGAGTCCACAATCAAGCCTTTGTTTGACGAGGTAAAAATTTAACTGTGTTTTATTTTTACTTGAACAAATTTAATCGTAAAAGTTTTGATACCCATATATGGAATCGTTCCATATAATAAAATAAAAATTTTAAACTTCTGCTGCACCAGGTATCAATTCTTAATTGATCTGAACACGTTTTCCAACAGTGGTATCAAAGCCAGGTTGCTCAGATCAAACGATTAAATTAATCGATTGTACAAAATTTTTAAGCCTCGATTTTTGAAACAAAACGAAAATTTTAAAATTGAATTTTAATGGGCAAAT